>NC_140966.1:85254887-85279887 GCF_056783735.1 Eptatretus burgeri
GAGGAGACGTACACTGACCAAGGTTATAATAATGATGACGTGAGATGAATGAAGATAATGGAGTGATTAAGCTAGACTTATATGTGGTGTCAAGTTGGGGTGGTGGCCGAGTGATGTAAACCTTGAAATTATGAAATGTAAGGTTATTATTCTGCTGATCATACTTAACAACTCGTCGACCAAGAATTAACAGGGTCCAACTACACTTTTTTAAAGTTTGAGAAAAATGAAATCAAAAATTCAAAGTGGAATTGCCGCTATCTCATAACATTTTATTTTCATATCGTGTGCTACATAACAGGTACATATAAAGGTTACATAAAATAATGTTACTTAGTTTCCTCTGTTGCCCTTCTACATGGACTTCTAAATTTGAATGAAATGTCAGATAGACCCTGTTAATTCTCGGTCGACGATATGAATAGTGTTCGATGCCTCCACATTCAAACCACCTTTGCTCTATTAGTCTTGCCAAACTATTGCATTTTCCTCTGCAACTGCTCATCCAATCGAAGTGAAACTTTAAACACAGGAGGGATTCCCCATGGAGACTATTTTATTGATAACTCTGACATCATAGGTCACATGGTATGGCAGTCATATTGGATTACTGGAAAAATTTGGACATGGTCTCTGAAACTGCTCAATGAAAATTATTGAAACAGCATGTCATCAATTCTCCTTGGGGTATATAGGGTGATAATAATGATGTCATCAGTGAAGCGGTATTCCAGCCATAATTGGTTTAATTGAAATCCTTATCAGAAAAATCTGAAACTTCATAGATCTGATCTACGACCCGATGTGAGTGAAAAATTAAATTTATGACATCATCAGTCACAAGGTCTGGTGGCCATCTTGGATTGAAAATGAAAACGTTTAAAATCTTCTTCTTCAGAACCACAACAGATTGATGTGAAACTTTGCACATATGATCGACTACCTGTGGGGAATATACTCTATACTCTAGTGGTCAAAAGTTTTAGAACACCCCAATTTTTCAGTTTTTACTGAAATTTAAGCAGTTCAAGTCCAGTGAATAACCTGAAATGGTACAAAGCTAAACGGTAAACTGCCAGAGGTTAAAAAAAGTTGAGGTTACCAAAAACTGAAAAATAATGTAAATTTCAGAGTTGTTAAAAAGGCCCTTTTCAAGGAACAAGTAATGGGTTAGCAACTGCAGCTGTTCTGCAGCAATTGAAGTAAATTAAGCCTTGAAAGTTGATGCAAATAATTCCGACAGGTGTCCCAACTTTTGTTGATTAGTTACAAACCCTTTGTCTGTAGAAAAGCAGTGTTGGAACAGACTGTGTTGCTACACCATCTGAAGCATTATTTGGACAACATTGCACTGCAGGAAGTAGTATATTGTTATCTTAATGGCGAGAAAAAGACAATTAACAAAGGAAGACAGACAGACCATTATAACCCTTAAAAGTGTAGATCTTTCCTTTCGAGAAATTGCAAAAAAGCCAAGGTGTCAGTGAGTACAGTTTCCTACACCATCAAAAGGCACTTGGAAACTGGAGGAAACTCTGACAGGAAGAGGTCTGGCAGACCCAAAGCCACAACACAATCAGAAGACAAGTTTCTGAATCAACAGCTTGCGTGATAGGCGGCTCATAGGACAGCAGCTTCAAGCACAGCTTAACACTGGTCGAAGTAAGGAAGTCTCAGTTTCAACTGTGAAGAGAAGACTTCAAGCTGTAAGTTTGACAGGTCGAGTGGCAGTAAGAAAGCCATTGCTAAGATGGCAAAATAAGAAAAAGAGGCTTGCCTGGGCCGTGAAGCACCGCCAGTGGACTACTGAAAACTGGAAGAAGGTCTTCTGGACCGATGAATCAAAATTTGAAATCTTCGGTTCATCACACAGGGTTTTTGTACGCCGTCAAGTAGGCGAAAGGATGGTTCCTCAGTGGCTGACACCAACTGTCAAACATGGAGTAGGAAGCGTGATGATCTGGGGCTCTTTTGCTGGATCCAGAGTCAGCAACTTGCACAGAGTGACTGGCACCCTGAACCAAAAGGGCTACCACAGCATTTTGCAGCGCCATACAATACCCTCTGGTCTACGCCTAGTTGGTCAGGGGTTCATCCTACAGCAACATAATGACCCAAAACATACCTCCAGGCTATGGCAGAACTACCTGAGAAGAAAAGAAAAAGACGGCAGGCTTAAAGTCATGGAATGGCCAGCACAGTCTCCAGACTTGAACCCCATCGAGCTAGTTTGGGATGAACTGGACAGAAGGGTAAAAGCAAAGCAACCTACAAGTGCAACACATTTGTGGGAACTTCTGCAACAGTGTTGGGAAGAACTTTCCAAACAATATTTAATTTCCACTGCAGAAAGAATGCCACGAGTATGTTCGGCTGTTATATCTGCAAAAGGTGGCTACTTTGATGAGTCAAAAATTTAGATTAAATTTTGTTCAACAAAACGATTCCATGATGGCCTTTTTAATCTGCAATTGTTTATTTGTTCTGTGCTTTAATTTCAGAGTACTTTGAAACATTCAACTGCTTAAATTTCAGTCAAAACTGGAAAAATGGGGGTGTTCTAAAACTTTTGACCGGTAGAATAGTTTGATTTTTTTTTCATATTTACCTCCATTGACACAATTTAGCCTTCATGTGCACAAAAGTGGTCATTAAATATCCCAATAATCAATCAATAATCAATAAAGCTATGAATAATACTGCATGTGGCATAATAGAATGCATGAATGAAATGTGTATATGGGCCATAATAGTAGTGTGTTCAGTTAATGATGGTATTTTTGTTCAGAATGAGTGCAAGGCGAGACTATGCACTCCACTGAGTGCCGTTCTAGTTTATTAGGGGGTCTAGTCTGATCATTGAAGGGCAAGGAAAGCGGGTGTCTTTGATGAAGAAGTTATGAGATTGCCATATGTTCATTGCTCTGAAGTCAACTCTCCTCACACAGGTTTTCTTGCATCTGCACTTTTAATCACCACACTTGTAAATGCCTCTTCACCATCACTTCAGAATTAACTATCTCATCACTAAACCAGCACCTACCTCCTTCAACCACATAAGTCGAGGTGGGTGCATCTCAAGAGACATCCTTTTCTTTGCAATGTTCTCAGCCTGAATCTCCATCTCTTCAGTTGCAATCTCTTTGGTGCTCAAACCCCCTCGGCACCTCTTCGCTTGATCTCCCGCTCGATGATCCATCCACATCAGCACATTTCTGTCCTTTATACCTGAATTGTGGAGGCATCACTTATACGGTGGATTGAAATCCCTGTTTACCTCAACACACACAGAGACAATACAGTACACTACCTCACTTAGTACTCAGGACACATTCCTGGAGAAGAGAGCATGAATTGAAAATGTGCTGAAAAGGGTCATTATATCAATGTTTACATGGAGATGCATTCCTGACAACGTTATTTCTTGTGCATGAGCAGTATATGAGGGCATCATTGGATTATCAGTAATAGCGTTAATAATAATAATAATAATACATATAGTAAACATATTGTTGTGGCACTGGCAGTCCAGGTTAATCCCCCAGACCCAAATTGTGGTGATAGGCGGTTAACACCACCAACCCGGATGGTTGAGCAGTTTTACCATATTAGTAGGCAGACACATTGATCCTCGGAGATCATAACGCATGCGGGAGGGTTGGAGCGCAATAGCGAAGTGACGGGGGCATGGGGAAGCACAGTACGGGGGGGGGGGTTATACTCGAACCCCACGACAAATACACAGACACAGCAACTTAAAATAACCACAGAATTTAATGTAAATAGACAAATATTTACAAAGGACAATAATTCAGATATAATAATAATCGTGAGATAAACTAAAGTCTGAAGTCGAGGCGCCTCTCCACACAGACTTAAATACAGACAAGGGGAAATAAAATAAAAGCAAATCATTCCTATATTCTGGCACTTAGCTTGGTCCAGAGATGGTTGTTATGGAACGTGGAATCAAGGCACTTCTATTTGCACGTGTGGATGCGCGCAAAATGGCGCCAAGTCGCTCTCTCGCAGCGGGACAAATGTACGTCGGGCAATTTGTGAGTGGTATTCAACACCAAGGCTCAGAGTTCCCGTGCAGCTTCGTTGTGCGTCGATCGTCCTCACCGACATACAGAAGGCTTCGGGTCCGTCTCTCATGACCCAACCAAGAGTCAATGACCAGTGTCTTGTTTCACCAAGTGAGCCAATTCGCCTCAGCACGAATACGAGAATCGTGCTGTCTTCTTCATGTGTCGAAAGGAAGCCAGCCGTAAAGCCCTGTTTTTACAGGCCATCTCCTAGCTACGTTCTCTCTTGACCACGTGCGTTCCTCCTCCAAACTGTCTGACGTCACCAAACAACTGTTCTAACTCCAGGGCGTGGTTTGCTTGCCCGAAACCCAGGAAGGCGGGACCTCTCTGCCTGGTCGACATGCCTGCCTCGCTTCTGACGTCACACCCATCAATCATCAGCCTCGGGGGTGTGACTTCGCCCGCCGTCATCCTTGGAGGCGGGGCTCTGCCTGCTCGGCACGTTTGGCTCACTTTTAAATGCAAAAATGTAGGAATAGGTTACAGGGGAGGCAATCACATATTGAGGGAACTTATCGTTAATCCCTATCTAATTGACATCGCAACACCCTCCGTGTGGTGACACGTAACACTTAAGCTCACAGTTTCCCTACTTAATTACATTGAGATGTCTCCAACACGTCCACGGACCAAACAACTCTATTCAATCCTAACTTTCCCATTAAATTCCTCCATCTACCCCCACAACTGTAACAATATGATTCTACAAACAAAAATAATAATTTTTATTATAACATCAGGAAGTATTCCCAGAAACATAAAATGTGTCCAAATATCTATAAAAAATAATAATTGCCATCACTCATACTCTGCTCCTACTGATCTGCTCCGATATGGCAGCAGTGGGAGACGAGGTGGGAGGAGGCTCATCCTGCTGCAAAATGAAGATGGAGTAAACAGCGTTGACTTGCTCAGAGCATGTGCATACAATACAAACAATCAATGTTGGCGGGTGCGTTTACTCAGTGAGCAATGCGTGTTATAGATTTTCATCATTTTATTTTATTTTTTAGTGAAACTTTTCTCCAGGACAAAGAGCTATAGGCCCAGTCACACCTTGACGTTTTAGCCAGCAATGACAACGTATCAAAATGGATGTTAAACGTTGGCTTACGCTGAACTTTTCATGTTTTTTTTTTTAAAGATTCGGACGTATTCATAACGAGTTGGTCGTATGCATAACATATTAAGAACGGACACAGAACGTTTCATTGTCTTATAGATAACTCATACCAACGAATGCTTAGCCTGTTGTCGGCGTTCACAACCTATGCCCAATGATAGTCTAACTTATGCATAGCACGCTGCATGTATCGCCGACGATCACGTGGCGTAGCCTATTAAAAGGCTGCCGCACAATGATTCAAATCATAACCGCCGGAGAAATGGAAGTGTCAACATTGCAATCACACCTTGGCGATTTTGCCAGCGTATGCCGACCTCTGAAAAATGCGTCTAAAACGCTGGCACACGTCGAATACGGTATGGGTAAGTTTGGTGTACGTGAATAGAACGCTAAAGTACGCTATCATGCATCGTAATAAGTGGAGTACGTCTTGTACTTTTAAACGTGTTAAAAATTTTACCACGTACTTGCCGTATGCCTCACACGTTCCGCATGTGATGGGAATAAGTTGTACGCATGATATGTGATCGTTGGCACACGTCGGCAAAAGTTACTTGAAAGTTACTGATAAGTCGAAACACGTCAATGTAATGGTTAGCATCAGTGTTCCAGACTCGCTGTTGTTTTTGTTTGTTTTTTTCCTTCGGTATGACGGTGATGTTGACACTTCGATTTCTACTGCGGTTATAATATAATATAATTAATAGGCTGCCGCTCAATGATTTAAATCATAATCGCACTAGAAATCGAAGTGTCAACATCACCGTCATACCCAAGAAAAAAACAAAACAAAAAAAAACAAATAAAAAACAGGGAGTCTGGAACACTGACGCTAACCATTACATTGACGTGTTTCGACTTATGAGTACCTTACAAGTAACGTGTGTCGACGTGTGTCAACAATCGCGCAACGTGCCTACAACACGTTACTCATAGGTTAGAAATAAGTTTCGGGTACGCTATACATTACCTCGACGTGTTTCGACTTATGATTAACTTACAATTAACACGTGTTGACGTGTGTCAACGATCGCATAACGTGCCTACAACTTATGGCCAGCATAGCGGAACTTGTGAGTCATACGCTGGCATAAGTCGTAACATTTCAAGCATGCTAAAATTTGAGGACAACCGCAAAGTACAACGATGAAAGTCAACGTACTACGACGTATGGCAGTGTTTTTCAGCGTGCTCTCAATGTTTCCAAAACTTACCCATAACGTATTCGACATGTGCCAGCGTTTTAGACAAATTTTTCAAAAAACGGCATAAGCTGGCTAAAACGTCAAGGTGTGACTGGGCCTTGTAAAACGAATTAGCATTGTACGGAGCAGCATCAAGCGAGGTATTGCTGTAGTGCTATATTAAAGGTAGGAAGCAACACAAATATTCATTTTCAATTGCAATTGAACCATTTGAATGGCAAAATGAAAGAACTTTGCAAAAATGGCCACCGGAGAAATAATGCAAGAATATTGCAGAGTCGTGAAAAAACAGTAGCCATCCTCACCGGCATCATTCACTGGAAGTGGTTGAAACTCGTCATCCAGCACGACGAGGGAACAAGTGCCATCAAACGCAACTCCGCAAACATCTTCCAACGCCACATTTTGCATAACGTCCTGTTGCAAAAAAAACAAAACACTTCTTGACGGAGTCATCCCTTCAACCTCCCCCGCCCCACACCCTTCTTCCCCCTTAGACCCCTTCCTCCCACCCACTTTGGAATTGATAAAATGTAAATAAATACTGAAATAGCATATTATGTCATCACAAAAATATCAACCTCAACCTTGAAGTGAACTTTACCAAGCCATCCCCAATAAATAGAGCTATTACTTGCCTGACGAGGCCAAGAAAAGTGAGTGAAAAAGGGCAAATAATATTATAATGGCTCAGGCATTTCAGAATGCACTGGAGATCGTCGGCGACGTACATAGATTAAGGTAGGTCTGAGAATGAGTGACCTAAATCACAAATTAGGCAATATATCTTGTCTACAATGGAGCAGATGCATATGAGGCTATATATAACCTCACTATAATTCACGGACCTGTGTGTGTTTGTTGGTGTGTGTTTGTTTGTGTCCATTTCTGTGTGTGCTCATGTGTTTGTCGCGCTACTCCTCCTACAGTTCTGGGCCGATTATATCCAGAGTTGCTACATACACCACATGACCAAAAGTATGTGGACACCTACTCGTCCAAAATCTCATTACCAAATCATGGGTATTAATATGGAGTTGGTCCCCTCTTTGCTGCAAGAACAGCCTCCACTCTTCTGGGAAGGCCTTCGACTAGATGTTGGAACATTGCTGTGGGGATTTGCTTCCATTCAGCCACAAGAGCATTGGTGAGATCGGGCACTGATGTTGGGCGATGAGGTCTGGCTCACAGTTGGCGTTCCAATTCATCCCAAATGTGTTTGATGGGGTTGAGGTCAGGGCTCTATGCAGGCCAGTCAAGTTCTTCCACACCGATCTCGACAAACCATTTCTGTATGGACCTTGCTTTGTGCATGGGGGATTTGTCATGCTGAAACAGGAAAGGGCCTTCCCCAAACTGTTGCCACAATGTTGGAAGCACAGAATCATCTGGAATGTCATTGTATACTGTAGCGTAAAGATTTCCCTTCACTGAAATGAAGGGTCCTAGCCCGAACCATGAAAAACAGCTCCAGACCATTATTCCTCCTTCACCAAACGTTACAGTTGGCACGATGCATTTGGGCAAGTAGCGTTCTCCTGGCATCTGCCAAAGCAAGATTTGTCCGTCGGACTGCTGGATGGTGAAGCATGATTCATCACTCCAGAGAACGCATTTCCACTGCAACAGAGTTCAATGGCGATGAGCTTTACACCAGTCCAGCCAATGCTTGGCATTGCGCATGGTGATCTTAGGCTTGTGTGCGGCTGCTCGGCCATGGAAACCCATTTCATGAAGCTCTCGATGAAGTTCTTGTGCTGACGTTGCTTCCAGAGTTAGTTTGGAACTCGGTCGTGAGTGTTGCAACCGCCGACAGACGATTTTTCCACGCTATGCGCTTCAGCACTCGGCGATCCTGTTCTGTGAGCTTGTGTGGCCTACCACTTTGCGGCTGAGCTGTTGTTGTTTCTCGACGATTCCACTTCACAATAACAGCACTTACAGTTGACCGGGGAAGCTCCAGCAGGGCAGAAATTTGACGAACTGACTTGTTGGAAAGGTGGCATCCCATGATGGTGCCACGTTGAAAGTAATTGAGCTCTTCAGTACGGCCCATTCTCCTGCCAATGTTTGTCTTGGCAAACTTAGATGGCATGGCTGTGTGTTTGATTATTATACACCTATCAGCAATGGGTGTGGCTGAAATAGCTGAATTCACTCATTAGATGGGGTGTCCGCATACTTTAGGCCATGTAGTGTAGGATCAGCATGACTTCAATTAGTGCATTGGGATGTTTTTATCTTTGCTGGTGGTCTTGGGAAGGGGGGGGGGGCGATGCAAGTTCTCTCTGTAAATGTGTATCGTGTTGCGCCACTCCAGGTGGAAGAGGACTTGGTATAGAGATGGATTACCAAGTCCACTCCCATCACAGCCCAGTATTCCTGTCCCCATGTTTTACAGTGCAGTTAAGTGTTTTGAATTATGCAGCAAGAGGTATTTTGAAGAGGTATTTTTAATTACACGTTTGAATTAGGATAACAACATAAGCAACCTGGTCGCTCCCTCAGGGAGTGGATGCTTCTAGTGCATGTACACAATGCCAATAGAAAGTCTACACCCCCTTTCAAAATTTTCATCTTTTGTTGCCTTATAGCCTGGAATTAAATTGCATTAAATCAGACTTTTTCCACCTTTATTTACACATCGTAACCCACATCTTCAAAGTGCAAACAAATTCTACAAATTTCAAAAAAAATGATGAAAAATGCAAAACTACAATATTTTGCTTGGATAAGTGTCCACCCCCTGAGTTAATACTTGGTGGAAGCACCTTTGACAGCAATTACAGCAGTGAGTTTGTTGGGATAGGTCTCTACCAACTTTGCACACCTTGATTAGGCAATATTTTCCCATTCTTCTGAACAAAACTGTTCAAGCTCAGTCAAGTTGCGTGGGAAGTATTAATGGACAGCAATCTTCAAGTCATGCCACAGATTTTCGATTGGATTTAGGTTAGGGCTCTGACTGGGCCACTCAAGGACATTTACCTTTTTGTTCCTTGGCCACTCTAGTGTCACTTTGGCTGTTCTCCAGGTCATTATCATGTTGAAAGGTGAACTTCCATCCCATTTAAAGCTTTCTTGCAGAGGGCAGCAGGTTTTCCTCCAGGATTTTTGTTTCTTGCCCCGTCCATTTCCCCTTCTATCCTGACAAGTGCCCCAGTTCCTGTTGAGAAACATGCCCATAACATGATGCTGCCACCACCATGCTTCACAGTAGGGATGGTGTTCTTTGGGTGATATGATGAGTTGGGTTTGCGCCAAACATAACGTTTTGCATTTTGGCCAAAAAAGGTCCATCTTGGTTTTGTCAGACCACAACACTTTTTGCCACATGGATTCAGACTCTCCCGAGAGGTTTTTTGCATACCTCAAACGGGACTCAAGGTGGGCATTTTTGAGTAAGGGCTTCCTTCTTGACACCTTACTGCACAGGCCAGAATTGTGGAGTGCTTGGGATATTGTTGTCACATGCACACAGTTAGCAGCAATCTTTGCCATAAAGGCATGTAGCTCTTTCAAAGTTGCCATTGGCCTCTTTGTGGCCTCTCCAATCAGTCTCCTCCTTGCTTGGTCATCCAGTTTGGAGGGACCGCCTGATCTAGGCAGGATCTTGGTGGTACCATACATCTTCCACTCCTTAATGATTGTCTTGACTGTGCTCCAAGGGATATTCAAGGTTTTATTCCCATTCCCTGATCTCTGCCTTTCCACAACTTCATCTCGGAGGTCTTTTGAACGCATGCACTACCCAGCAGAGGAAACCTACAGGAACAGCTGATTATATTCTGAAATAATCAGAATCACTACAGTTTAACACAGGTGGAGGCCAATTAACTTGGTGTGTAATTTTAAAGGTGAATGGTTACACTTGAGCGAATTTATAATTGCTATTATAAGGGAGGTGGACATTTATCCAATCAAGATATTCTAGTTTTGTATTTTTAATTAATTTTCTAAAATTTGTAGAATTTATTTTTAACTTGGAAGTTGTGGGTTAGGATGTGTAAATAAAGGTGAAAAAAGTCTGATTTAGTACAACTTAATTCCAGGCGAAAGGCAACAAAAGGTGAAAATTTTGAAAGGGGGTGTGGACTTTCTACAGGCACTAGATATACTGTTTATATATATATATATATATATATATATATATATATATATATATATATATATATATATATATATATATATACATTTTAAATTCACACCCCTTGACTTTTTCACAATCCATTTTAAATCCAGGCGAGAACACAACAAAATGTGAAAAAGTCAAGGGGTTTGAATACTTCCTGAAGGCACTGTATTAAGCACAAGCCAAGCCAGGAAACAAACTCTCCTCATGTGTGTGTGCAGGCACAAGTGTATAAGAGGTGGTGGAGGGTCAGAGGTGGAGGTGTGGGGTGGAGGGGCAAATGCCACCTCAAAAGCAAAAGTCAGCTTACCTTTTATAATTTGGGAAAAAAAAAATTCCATAAAATGTCCTTTAAAAACTAGAAGGACACTCGGTAGAGCACATTCCTCCGCCCCACAATGCCTGATCCACGAGAACATATCGGGCCCAACACATTTTTGAAATAGCATGCTATATTTAGTTTTTTGGCCCTATCTCTCAATGGTGAAGAAACACCATAAAAATTAAATAATTCTCGTATCCAGATCTGGATCTGGATCTTCACCAAAATCAAATCAATTCGGCCTTGTCGCACACCCAACCTAAAATCCCGCTGTTGACTTAGTGGTAAGGGTGGTGGTTTGGGATCCTAGGGTCCTGAGTTCGAGCCCTGTCGGCTGCTGAATTAACACCAGCGGGTTTACTCAGCCTGTCATCCTTCCGAGGTTGGGAAAATGAGCACCAGTGTACTCATAATCGGAGCACTGCATTAGCGGCATAGCCGCGCTCCTAACCAATGATGCAACTAGCAGCCAAAAGGCTGTACACGATCGGTACACCCAACCTGTCCACCAAGTTTCATCCGAATCTCCACAACTTTTTGAGATAAACTGCACACAGGCAGACAAACAAACAGACAGATAGAAAGGGGTGAAAACATAACCTCCTTCACCTTCAGTGGCAAAGGAAATTATAACAATTATAAAGTGCATTTTCACAGCCGAAGCACATTGCCCACCGAAAGTGGACCATGGAGGGTAATTCCACGCAGCCGCAGTACATTGCCCACCACAGGTGGGCCGAGGAGGGTACTCCCGCCCAGAGAGATGGAGTGCCCACTAGTGCTTGCAATTACTGGACTTACTTGGCCATCACTTGTTATTTTTAATGCTTTTTCTAACTTAATAGGGAACCTATTCACATTTATTTACAATAGCCATTCACATCCAATGCACATATGCCTCTTTAGGTGACTACAACTGTCATGCGAAATAAATGGGTGTTGGAACATCAATCTGCAGCCACACACAAACTCAACGCTATGATTCCTGACTCTTAACCGTTTAAAGGAGAGTCCCGTTGGACAAAGTTTTGGCAAATATTTCTGTTTTCAACTTTGGCTGGAGAGGAACGCAAATACATCCTGATGACGTATTACAGGTCTGTCCATTGTATTTGGAGTGACACGCAGGTGGTAATCTGGCCATTCCTTCCAAAATCTATGTTTGCAATGCAACCGAGCAAGGAAGGTTTCAGCCTGGGTTTATTAAAAAGGGCTGATTGCATCAAAAGATGACTTTCCAAAGCACCACCAACTGGAGAGTTGTGATCACTAACACAAGAAACCAAAAACTATACACATGACAAACAGGCAGAGGCTGAAGGAATGGGAAATTTCTGTGGAATCTCTCATCATTATTGTAATTTCCTGTGAAGAGGCCCTTGCATAAGGCCTGTTGCTTTCTTGAGGCAGGCAGGTCAGTGGCATCTCTATTTTTGAACCACCTCTCCTCCGATCCCTTTGCTCTGGCCCTCACCTGCTCTTTCAGGACAAGAGTTCTTCCAATAATGCCCTCCTGGTTAAACTTACAAAATCCAAGCTTACTGTTCACCACAACTGTTTTGTTCCCCTTTTTTTTTTACCATTTGTGGAACGGCCTTCATGAGGCTTTACAATCCCACTCTTCCCTCCAGGGCTTCAAGGGCACCACCATCTCTTGTCATCCACATTCTTACCCACAATCCATCCCCATTAATCCAACCTAACCCAGCCATTTTAATTGCAGGTTATTGCATTTCATCCCCTCCTCTTCCCTTTTCCTGTTCATTCCTTCCGTGGCTAATCGTATCCAACTGTTGCCTGTGCATCAACTTGCTCTTCCCTGTGCCTCAATCTTGTAAAAAAAAAAAAAAAAAAAAAATTGCGCCTTCGTGGCGAGGACTCTGGACTGGCAATATTGAGGCTGTGGGTTCAAATCCAGCTGAAGCCAGCAATTGGCTTTGGAATCGTCACTTCAAGAAACTGAGCGAGTCTGGGAGGTCAAGTAGAGGATAATCTGCCTGCCATAGCCAATACTGCCTTTCTGTGACGCAAGTTCAAACTGTGATTGGCTCTTAATGCCTTCAGGGCAACAATGGATGGGCACCAAAATGCTACGTATGAAAAGGCAGCATCCTCAAGTTCCCCTTACCGAACAGAAACAAAAAATCATTCTGGAAGAATGAAGTACACAGGTATCGTAAAATGAACAACTGACTGATCTTTATGGAAACTTTGCTGAGTGGCTTGGTGGTGGAGTGATTAAAGCCCTGTTGCATTGTAATCACTGACACTGCATTTGATTCCCATCGCTGTTCATAAATCTGACCCAGAGAGAAGATGGACACCACTGCGTCAAATTTCCCATAAAATAGCTCTATGGAACCGCACCAACCTTTATTGACTCATCGGACCACCACCACCACCACCACCACCACCATCACCATCACCATGCATTTGTTCCTTTTAAAAGAGCAAACTAAAAACTACTACTGGACTGTACTTGTATTTTTATACCACCGAGACTCGCAGATTAGAGCAGCTGATGTTTATTTAGTGTGACCACACTGCCCGACACACTGCCAAAAAAAGGGAATATGAAGTTAATAAATACAAAGGAAAAGCTCATCATAACCAACCTTTCGAACTTTACACTTTCTTATGATGGTGAGAAGTGTAAAGTCCTAATAAGCAAAGCACCCCTTGAGCAAACCTCACCGTGGCAGCAATACAAGAAGCAGCCCACAGCTGGCTAGAGCTCTGTTCGTAATGGCCTGGGGAAGGTGCCCAGATGGATAGTGCACATTCAGAACGTGCCAGCAGTGCACCGGATGAGGATACGATCGCTGCTCGCACACTGGAACTTCCGATGTCCAAAGCCAGGACACAACGCATGGCTACAGACAAGAGAGCATTGGTGGGGAGGGGACAGCTGGAATTTTTGCAAAAAACAAATATCTATGGATGCTTACGTTTTAGTTAAAATTCATTTAATGTCAAACAGGAATGGGGGGGGTAGAGGGTAGGGGAAGTGGGTCAAAGATATCTTTATTTAGATCAAATGCATATTTGACCAGCATGAAATTGGGGTTCATCTGCTGGTTTCATCATGATCGAATGAAGCATCATTCTGCTCACAGGTTGATGGGGGGAGGCAGTGTTGGAAATAGCATTTGGCAAAGGTGTGGGCACACAATTGCCGACTCTTTTTGAAAGGTACTATGGCAGGCACACAAGTGAGTGTTATGAAACAAAACAGTCAGCCGCATATTCTCTCTAATGAATGGTGTGCTTTGATGCAACATTCAGCCTGGGAAGCACTCGAAGATAAAAGTATATAGTAGGATGAGGAATCGACTAGACACTTCAAAAGCAGGTGGGTAGACAACTTCTGAGCTTACCTGGAAAAGGAAACGATCACTTTACTTCCATCCCTGTTAATAGTTTCACCTACATGGATGCGATGAAGGGCAAAAAGTCAATGTACTGAGGATGCGGAAATACAATAAGCAAGGGAATTAACGAACAGGAAAAGAACAGAGAGTGCAGTGGGACAGAGCAACCTGCAGAGGGTTGGTTTGTGGGTAGGGGCAATGGATGTAGAAAAGATCGTGGCTATTGAGATGGATGGCATGACTTTTTCGTTAGACCGCCAAAAATTAAGAATATAATTAACAAATCGAAAGAATGACCACAAAGTCATCACTGATGCAGCTTTGAAGTACAGTACACTGGTTGCATTCGGAATCCTCAAGGAGGTTGACCTTGAAACTGGACTTTGAAATCTTCAAGATGTTACTGAACGGGAAGCCCAAGGTCACGACTGAGTACAGAGGAACATGGTGGTTGTTTTACACTTGAGCCATAAAATAAATTTGGCCAGGGTACTCGGACATACGTGAATACCCTACTCATTCTCAGAATAATGGGAGTTCTGAAGCACAACCTTCATGCCATACCTCAACTACCGGTCTGGGGCCTCGCAAACACCTCTTAAAGCATATTTAAGAGCCAAAACAAAGGTAAGAACATGAAATAAAGGCCAAACGTGATGTAATCTAATTTTAGACACACAGGGGTGGGTTTCACATTTTTTGCTACATGAGTTAATGTTAATAAAAATCCCATAAAAAAAAAACTAAAAATTAGTTTATAAAATGTTAAATCGACGCAGGTTACCACGAATGGATATTATCCCAGTGGTACCAAAAAATGGTACTCATTTCGCCGAACTCAGAAGGATGACAGGCTGAGTTAACCCCACCTGGTGTTAATTCAACGACACCACAGGGCCTCAAACTCAGGACCCTTAGGTCCCGAGCCAGCCACCCTAACCGTAAAGCCAACACCAGGCTCTAGCTATACTAATTAGCTACACATATTTATCACAGCATTTAATGACTTCCCACTTATTCTAGACACTCAATGTAGGAATAAGTATGTGATAATAAATATTTTGTTCACCCCGAGGAACCGTATCCACAGCAATATCCATATATCTATATGTAAATGCAAGCTGCGCGATTGTGTCTGAACGGGGTAAACGTTGCAACCACAGCATGTAGAATGCTGAATGAGACCTCATTTAAGAGCTTTTGGGTGCGGACAGTGCATGGAGGGGCTGAAAAATATCGATATTCAGGCAATTTTGAGTTATATTAATTTTGTTGCACACAAGAGTGGTGTATTGGCTCAGAGTTGCTGGATCGCATACCTAGTGGAAGTAAATATATATATATATATATATATATATATATATATATATATATATATATATATATATATATATATATATATATATTTATAAACAAACTATTCGGTCAATTGCTTCCAACATATAATTACGTTTTCATCAATTTACTTCATCCAGAAACCTTAGCAGTCTAAACAGTGAGTGACTATCATGCAGACTTGTGGTTGGGTTCGGAGGGGAGGGTGAAGAATTGAAGAAGACAGAGTTGGAGTGGGGGGGGCAGATAAGGTACAGAGTTTGGAGAGTGGGTTTGAAGACTCGAGGTGGGGAGGGGTTGGAAAACTTGCCACTGGGAGAGACTGGTGGGGAGGGGGCAAGAGGGGTAGACAACTTGAAGTCACATTTTACATTCGGTGCACTTTCCACAGGCCCCTACTATTATGCTGTCAAATACATTCCTTGCAAACTCCCTAAATACTCCACACTCCATTGGGAACGAATGCCCTTACGACGGCCCGGTGGAACTGGGTTATCCGCTGGTGAATAATGAAATCTTCAAAATTGATCACGTGGCGCTTCACATCCCATAAACTCCACGGTGTGGTCCAGCAAGACCAAATATGATTACAGTGTTTCCCAAACATCATTTACACCAGATGTACAGTGTGTTCCAGAAAACCTATCACTTTGGGGAAATACCACCACTTGCATAAATGGGCACTCCCGCCCGGGGCCCGGAGGGCAGGAGTGCCCGTGCTGGTACCTGTAATTATTGGGCGACCACTGTCTGAACTTGAGTTCATTTTACCGCTTATTTCGCAAATTTCCAGTCTGCGTTGCTTGCTTCAGAGTTTGTACCCTGCAGACATGCTGGGCCTGATCATAATGTTGACAAAGACCCAAGATTATTCTTTGGGCTTTTCTCTGAATTCTCTCCAACTCGTTCATCTGAGATTCGGTGAAGCTCGAAGCATTCTAGACTGGTACAGCATACTCCAGGAGAGATGTCACATCACCTTTATACATAATCATCAAAATCTTCACAAGACAGATTGAAATTTTTTTTAACCCTTTCAACGTGTTGGAGCTTACCAAAAGCTTACCATTCGCTCTAGACAGAGGATTGTGAATGTGTGCGTCTCACTTTAAATGCACTGAAATTAGTAACACCCTGAGATATTAAGGTGTTGAACCTCCTCAAGTCTGGGGTGTGTTTTTCATCGAAGTGAACCGATGTCCACGAATGTCATCCTACTATACGTGTAATCGTGTGTGACTGGATCGTCCAGAGGTAGTGAGCACACTTACCTTGGAGCTCTCGAGTCCGAGTCGTGAGTTTGAATCCCAACACAGCTGTAACCCGTCAGATCTGGGGCTTCACGGGCTGGTCGTCCGTCACGTCACACCGTGCACCCTCCTTCGGGGGACCATCGACCATAAGTTGGTGGACCTTAAAGATCTGACGGTCTTTCACGAAGAGTGTGCGAGTTCACGGCGGCACCCTGGACAAACTCCTAATCCACCTGGCCCGAGTGTGGCTGTAATGGCAAAGGCAAACCACCCAGTGTCATCCTCGCCACAGGACTGTCCTGAACCTACACTCAAGAACACCAGGAATGAGTTCATTTAACAAGCAGCTAGCTAGCGCTTACCAAGCCAGCCGTTCCTTATCAACAGTTCCTCATGGAGTGCTTGCTTGAGTGCTTAAGCCGCTTGGCGAGCGCTCCACAAGAAAAATAACGATCATCATCTCCATGGCAAAGCTATCATTCACATGTCGTGTTAAATCCGACAAACGTGAGGTATTGGTATTCACGTTCAAGTAAACTGTGCAAGACACTAATCGGGAACTGCTTAAGTGTTGTTCTGTGCCTATTTAATTATTTAGTAATAATGTTATTTAATAGTAATAAAAAAAAAAGATGAAATTTACCTAAAGATCACAATAAAAGCATCATTGGTGCAGGTGAAGTTGTCTGGACCTCTTTTCGCTCTCTCGTTTGTTTCACAATTGCCCCCAATGAATGCAAACACTGCCAAACGGCCCAGGCGCGAGGACGACGGGAGTTACCACACGTGCTGAGCAAGCACAGGGACCACTTCCGGTATAGGCGGATGCCCCGCCCATATCCCCAGCCAGGAAGGGGATGTATTTGAAGGGTTTTTAAGATCGACTAGAACCTGCCTCGTTCATCCCGATTTTTTTTTTCCAATAACTGTTTTCATTGCGCTATGAAGTGCAGGGAATGTAGGGAGATGTGTTTCATTATTGTTGTAACAATAATAATAATAATAATGTAATGACATGTATTTTTCCCTGCTTTCATAATCGACTGATGACGTGTACAAATGTGACGATTGTTTTTGACCCCGCCTCTCCCTGACGTTTCAAATATGGCTCCTCCTCCCTCTCTCTCCACTCCACATCTCTTTCCCTACTTCATGGCTTCGTGCACTCCCCTTACCCGGCCCCCTTCTCCCGATGATTTTTTTTCCTGAATTTCGTGCTCTTCATTCCTTTTTCCTCATGTAGTTCGGTTCCCCCACCCTGATGTGCTCATATTAAATAGTATATTGACCATGAGAGGTTTTATCATCATACACCTCCAAAATCAGCACCAGTCAGGTGAGCCAAAAAATATGACTGTGACTGGTCTCACCGTCCTTGGAAGGATGGTGTGATATCAGTCACAGTCCTGATTTCTGGCTCATCCTTCACCGGTGTTGATCACCAAACGTATACAACAATGATCAATATACAAATACCTATTTGATCTTTATTAAACACCTTCATTCAAACCCCAGCAGGATTCATCACTACATGCAGCACATTTACATTACACGACCAGCCACATAACCTACACAAAATTCTTCCAGATGTGCGGACGATATCATGTTCAACAAGCCAAATGGTCTTCCGCAACCTGCACTGATCTACTAAGGGGGAAAAGGTGAGCCTTTGTGCGCAAGACAAATTCATCAGGTTGGATTTGTCTTCAATATTCTTCCGATAACATCTTATTTATTGTTGATTGCATTGCATGTTCCAAAAGGCGAATTCGTTGACCTGTCATGGTGAATAGCATGGTGGTGAGCAGCCATCTAATTGAAATCTCTGAAGGAACAAATGCTCATGCTTTTCAGGATTTTTAAATGATTTCTATGATTGGACACTAAATGCTGTTTAAAAGTGCTGATTAAACTGCCGTTGTCCCATTGAAAAGTGAACAGACGATGAGGTATTTCTGAAAGTTTAAAGTGTTGAACAAGTGAAGATGTGCAGACATCGGAGGCAGCAAGCTGTGAAGATCCGGTGGAGATCCTGAAGGAAAATGACCAGCGACCCCTGTGCTTTGGCCTCCATGAGACACGAAAGAAGGCTTTTGGACACCACACAGCCTTGAGATGAGACCCTCCCTGGCGTCAAAGATTTCCTTCGATTCGTGTCTTTGGATGCCAGGGAGGGCGTGGGCGCGTACATATATGCCCAAGGCTTTGGACAGCACACATCACGTCGTGCCAGAGTAGAAACTCACACTCACTGGACTGGCTTCTGTATATTTTTGCCAGAATATGAGATATATATACTCTCTCTCCTCCACACTTGCCACCTGCATCACCATATCAACTTGTATACACTCACTAGTACATTATTGAACGTGCAAAGTTTTCAACATGATTTAATGAAGAATGTATTCCAAAAGTTTTAACACTAAAAGGGATAAAACACACCAACGACAACCCTGGCAGAGAGAAACAGGCTAAAAGCCAGAGCGCAGGTTAATTTTTTATTTATTTCATGAGTCCACACGCACATCAGGTGCGAGTTCAGGCCCAGAAATTATGCAGATCCCACTGACTGTGCCTTATAATTATAAGTTAATGCAAGGGAAGGAGTTGGGGAGGTAGAGAAGGAAGAAGAAATGGGCAGGAAGACAGCCACACAACAAGAAGGGGAGAGAGGCTGAGAGGGGGAGGGACTTCAGAGGTGGAAAAAAAAAAGTGACAGACAAGGAGAGCAAGGTCGAGGGACAACAACAGATGAGTAACTGAAGAGGAAAAGGTAAGAAACACATGCCCTCGACATCTGACAATATTTGAAATAAAGAACAAATCTAATGAACGTTTTTGTTCTCTTTAAATGATTTATAAATTAATATTTATGTATTTGTCATAAAAAGATGCTTTGTTGCAAGTACAAGTACTTTCAAGACGTTGTTGAAGCTGAAGATGACTGTCGACTTGACGAGACGTGGTAACGTTTATTGAAATAAATGAAACTTGAGCATTTGTGTAATGGGAGGGGTTAGTGCAAAGTTGATTTCTCACTTGTGCTGAACATCAACTCATAAAAATTTAACTGAACTTATAACCTGCTTGCTTCATCCCTGAAGCATTGATTATGAGAATGTAAAATTATCATTTCTTTAACTATTGAAACGGTTATTTTTTTTTCTACTCATAATAGTGGAGCATATTGTGAGCATTTCCACTTCACAAGTACCGATTCTGCTCATTTGTCCACTAAGTGTTGTTGTTAAACTTTTTCATTTTTCATGCATCTCCCCAAAAAATAAATCAGAAGACTTCACGTGAAGGTGGAATTAATTAAAACTAGAGCAAATCGATGGCGCATCATCGCAAATCTCCATGCTTCCCACCAAAAGCAAAGTTGAAATCAGGCAAAAAGTTCCGCCAGGAATGACCCAATATCAAATTTAGAGGTTCCCCCCCCCCGTTTTGACCGCTGTGGCCACAAGGCCCCACCCCCGGGGCATGAACCCGGGGTTAAAAACCAAGAAATTTGTTACGCATTTCATGTGCCCCCCAATGTGGATTGCATTTCCGACGTTTCAATGAAAATGTTTAAAAATGTGCCCGTAATTGCATTTTTTGGTATTTGACATTTTGACCCTGCCCCAAGAGACGGGGCCAAAATTGATATTGCTCTTGCACATTCGTGACACGTGATCATACATAACTGCCAAGTTTGGTTAAATTCTACTCAACCCTTTAGGAGAAGATCGCATGATGGATGGACAGACAGACAGACAGACAAAGCCAATTACAAAATCCCTCCGTTTATTTTTCAAAAACCGTGGGGATAACAAACTTGATCAATAGTAGCTTAATGCAGACATTGTGAGAAAAATTGCGATTCAAACCTCAAACTCGATGGCATGTTCATTTTTTAACAAAAAAAAATGAATAAATCACCACTTGCGAATCTCTCCTGCAGTGGTGTCCTCACCTTTTTCTCTTTTTTGGGTTGCCGAAATAGGTGACCCTTATTGTCAGTAATTCTTGGTTCACCGAAATAGGTGACCCTTATTGTCAGTAATTCTGTCTGTTTGTTTAGATGTTTGTTCGTTTGTCATCAGCATAAGTCATAGGATTTTTTGATTTTGATTTGATACAGGGACGTGGGCGGATTTTGACCAAACTCGGGTGGTAGTTACATCTTATGACCTTGTGCTTTGGAAATTGTGATGGTTGCTAGGGACACTTTGGTTCCCTAGCAACAACCGAAAAACCTTCAAAATCGGTACAGTTCACGCGAAATCAATTCCGAAAGCCATTATCCCACGTAGGCTTATGAAATTTGGGACGAATGATCTACAGGTGATGCTCTATCAAATATATTCCGGTTTTTGTGATATATGGAATACTTTACCCCCAGCGCCCCCTACAATTAGGGTATGCGCGAAAATTGAAGGCCCCCGAGCGACCAGGAGAGTGCATCGATACGAATGAAACTTTGCAGGTTCATGATACTCAATGAGTACTACAACTTTGCCTCAGGACATATTGACCGATTTCGCTTAGGTCAGGGGTCAAAGGTCAATTAGTGCAAAAATCGATAATATGCGAGAGCTGGAGGTGCCTTCGCGCAAAATGCTACTCCTCCTTGGGTTATGGTCGGATGGTCATGAAAATTTACACTAATCATCTGGAATACATTGTGCACAAACGATCGAGCTGGATTTTCGATTTAGATCTTTGTTCACCCACAGCACTCCCTCGAACTTTGGGGATTTCCGATTTCAAACCGCATTTTCGGAACTTTCATTCAAATGGATACCGTGTAGTTATCAGTCAATGGAACTCGATGAGATTTGATATGCATAATCTTAAAGTGATTCCCTATCCGCAATATGACATCCATTTTGCTCTATATCTTATAGTTTACATGCTCGGCAACCCATCGCCGCCTACCGGCTTGTCTTGTTTATTATTATTTGTAAACAAAGTCGAGCCTTTTTTGAGGAGTGAGAACACAGAACAGATCACGACATAACAGTACAAAAGGAACAGTACAAGAAAGGGGGAAAACACATCATCATCAGGAATGAAGGGCAAAATAAAGGGAAATTTGGATAAATAATGGATGTGGGGAAGAATGAGGGATAGGGGGGATGCATGGGGTGGACAAGATGGACAAGTACTCCATTTATTCTTCTTCACCACAATGGATTCTTTTTCTTCTTCATAAAGATTATTTTCCAAAAATGTCTGTCAGCTAAGCGCTTGGTCCACCAACTCTCCTCCTGCACCAACAGCACCACCTTTTTTGGTGCCTTCAACAAAAATCTTATGTCCAATCCCATGATCTTTATCTCCATTTGTCCAATTTGGGAATTTGGAAACAGCATCCCTCCACTTCACATCCCCCCTTTCTGCATCCCTCCTCACCCCATCCTCTCAATGCTTCCTGCTTACCCCACCCCCCCCCAAAAAGCTTCTCCCCCAATCCACACACTCAAACCTTCCACTTCACCTGCCCCCATCAAAGCCTCCCCTTCACCCTGCCCCTGCAAAGTCTCCCCCCCTCCCCCCAATCCTGCACCTCCCATTTCCTCCTCCCCTGTCCCAATCTGTGTGGATCTCAAACTTCTGAAGTCTCTGCTTCAATCTTGGTACATGGCTTTATTATGACAAGTTACAGAACAAGTTC
Source organism: Eptatretus burgeri (assembly GCF_056783735.1). Taxonomy (NCBI): domain Eukaryota; kingdom Metazoa; phylum Chordata; class Myxini; order Myxiniformes; family Myxinidae; genus Eptatretus; species Eptatretus burgeri. The sequence continues at coordinate 85,277,388 of NC_140966.1, forward strand.
GACTTTCAGGGCGTTGCGTCAATTTTTTACAGTTATGCCCATTTTGGACTTAGAAAATATTATATCGGTAGGAGACGTGCATTACAAAGCAATTCCCGCTCTTATTTAATCTGGTAGGACAAGTGCTTTACAACTACTGATTATGTCTTGAAGATACCACATTCATGGCTTTCACTCAGTTCTTTGACTTATCCCATCAAAAGCTGCTGATGAGGTTACTCAGTGGATTTGTGTTGGCATGGAGCTATTCATTCTCAGCCCTGGTTCGCCCCTGCCTGTGCTGCTGTGATTGCCCATCATAACCACTTCTTTAAGAAGTACCACAATAATGGCTCTCATCAGACTCAACATCTTTTTTTTTTGTATACATTGTCGAGGCTCATATAAGAGCTAACATACAAAACATGTAACAAAGGGAGCAGGAGACAAGAGGGGTGGGAGAAGGAAGCACAAAACAGTGGGGAACAGAGACATTAGATTGGTGGAAGGGAGAGGGATGGGGCAGAGTACACAGGGTAAACAAGATGGACACTACAGGGACTTTCAGGAAGGAAAGCAAGGAATTTGAAGGAGGTGGGTTTGGGGTGGATTAATGGGGATAGAACAGATTGTGGTTTTGGATGGGGGAAGATAAGGGATGGTGGTGAATGCTGTTTTGAAGACCTGGAGGGAAGAATGGGATTGAAGAGAGTGTCGTAGTTTGTTTTAGAGGTGGGAAAAAAGAAGAATTAAAGAGTGAAGGTGAGCAGTGATTCGTTATTTTGGCAGTTTTGCTGGTGGACATTGAGCACCCTGCGGTAATATAGGGGGGACAGAGCACAGAGAGAGCAGGGGCGGGGGGGGCAAGGCTGGAGAGGAGACAGACTACCGACCTGACTGCAATGAGAGGTTGAGAGACCCAAAGACTCAGCTTCATTGCGCAAGATACCAATGATCGGAAAAGCCTTGGTTTCTACAGCATGAAGCCAAGCGAGGTGAGAGGTGAGAGCACCAGCCCAGAGGCGAGAGCAGTACTCCATCAGGCTGCAGACGAAAGCTTTGTATGTGGTCAGGAGCTCAGGTGTGCCAAGGAAGGACTTTGCATGATGGAGGATGCCCAGTTGGCAACTGGCTTTGGAGGCCAGCTTGGAAATGTAGCTTTTGCAGGAAGATCTTGGCAAATAGTGAGGCCCAACAGCTTTAATGACAGGAATTCTTCAAAAGAATTGTTGAGAAAGTAAGTGGGGGTGTTTACCAGATGGTCCTTTCGGAGAGACACAGTAAGAGTGTGAGATTTGTCAGGATGGAAGGACATATTTCAAGTGTTTGACCAGCTTGTGATTTTATCCAGGTCTGCAGAGAGTGAAGAGGCTGCTGCATGCCGATTTGAGGGATGAGAGATGGTACGGCAGAGGGTGGAGTCATCAACAATCGATAAAGAGGATTTTCCAGAGAGTCAGAGGTTGTTGATGAAAACCAGAAAAAGCACATGACCCACAACACTGTCTTGAGGAACTCCAGCAGAGACAGGAAGAAGGGATGAGAGAACTCCATCAAGGGGCATGCATTGATTGCGACAGCAGAGGAAGCAAGTATTCACTGTAAAAGAGTGTTCGAGAATGCCAAGCTCCACTGTGCAGTCTGTCTGTAATTCTATCCCAGCTCAGCAGCTTGGATCTACAGATTTCTGGAGAATTGCTAACAGTGTTCTCAATCAAAATAAGTCATCCAAATCTGTCATTTTCAATGGTTCAGAAGTACTCACCTCTACTGTTGATAAAACGAATCTTTTTGCCGATCGTTTTGCAGAAAACTCCACCATTGATGATCATGGACATCCTTTACCTGGTTGTCCCTCCTCAACTGACTCCAACATTTTTACTGTTATGATTACACCCAAAAGTGGCAAAGATAATTCAGGGACTTGATGTCTCAAAAGCCACTGGTCTTGATGGAATTCCTGCAATTGTCCTGAAGATATTCTCCTGAAATCTCTTCTGTTCTTTCAAAATTAAAATCTGTGTCTGTCAAAGTCTGTATTGCCATCTTGTTTGTTGGACAATGCCATCTGTTATACCAATGTACAAAATTTCTGGGGAGAAGGCAGATCCTGCTCACTATTGTCCAATTGGTCTACTTCCCGTCATGATCGTAAGGTCTTTAAATCTTTGGTTAATCACGAACTTGTGCGTCACCTGTAAGGAAATAATCTTCTCACTGATGTACTGTGTGGCTGTAGACATTTTTGGTCTACTGGTGATCGTTTATCCTGAAAGACTGAGCATATTGACAGAGCTTAGGATTGCACTGCTGAAGCCAGGATTGTTGCTCTTGACTTGACATATCTAATGCCTTCCATAAAGTATGGCACCAAGGACTTGCTCATAAACTGGAGTCCTGTGGTATCTCTGGCCAAATGCTTGCTGTCATCTCTGCATTTCTTACTGATTCCAAAATTGCATGAAGGATCTTCAACTGCTACACATAAACACCTGCGATGGTGGATGAACATCAATGCAGA
>NC_140966.1:85287387-85329887 GCF_056783735.1 Eptatretus burgeri
CATAGTTCACTTTCCACTCTGGGTTGTTGGAGCGTTGCACTATATCATGTATCAGAGTTCCAATATTTCCTGACCGGCATTCGTGCAAAACATCTTGAATTTTGCCTTGGCAGAAAAAGCACTTACTTTTATCGTAGTTCATGGATTTTGAACGAGTGTGCCTTCCTGATACTGACAGTTCTTCAGGTTCTCCATGGTGCGATGAGGTAGCCGGTCTCCCTATGGTTCGTTGAAGAAGACTAACATCGGATGTTGCACAGGCTCGTTGATATCGCTTTTCATCACGTTTTATATGTTCTTTATTGGTGCTTGCCGCGTAGCATGTTCTGTGCCTCACAACATGCTTGTCACTTAGATCACCTGCTGTCAAGTCCCCGATTTTTTTTCACTGAGTGTAATGAACTCACTGTTCCCAAAAACTAGCTCTCAAACTAACCGCTGTCAAGAATTTGTCGTACGTTGAATGTTCCTCAGATTGTGGTGGTTCTTTCAATTGCTCTTGTTTGGAGCTCTGACACTTTATGCATAGTTTATAGTTTATTTCTGTGCGCGCCCTTTTCTCCGGGGGTTCTTCATTCTGTGCCATGACTTATCTACAAATAGAGAAAAAACACATAATTGATAATTTTTATGTAAAAGACACTACACGTATATTGTCTAAATATGCAGGATCAGGCAAAGATATCAGAGTGGACATATTGATGAGTGTTAGGGATTATGATTATGATGAGTGTTAGGGATTATGATTATGATGTCTATTATAGATCTTCTACTGCATACACTGTGTCTGAAAATACAAAACGAAATTTGTCATCAAAATTTTTATTGATTTTCGTCACTCGCTGGCCGCCATCTTGGATTTTTGTCATTAGCAATGTTTGGAAAAATTGGAAACAGCTGATTTGTAGTCCTATGTGATCTTAGGAAGTGAAAAAACACAAGTTTCCAGATTCTATATGAAAAGTTGACCATTGTATGAATTTCTACATAACAACATACACTATCATGCTCATTGCATTTAAAGTGCTCCATCATCAAAAACTTTCAAGTATTATCTGTAAAACAAACTAAACAATAATTAGTTATGCCGACTGCTTCCAGGTAGAAAGATTGCAAATGTGTCAGATATAAATACCCCACCCTGTATATATGTATATAGGCATAAGTACTGGTAGACATGGATGACCCACAAAATATATAATGGAGAAGAAAGTAAATACCTACAGAGTTTTTTTTAATGTCATGAACAAACCTTGGTACATTACGGGTGATAAAGGTTGTGGTCAAGTTTCATCGAAATTGTGTGTGTGGCTTCAGAAAATAAATCAAATGCATATTTTGGGGGCAAACCCCCTCTCCCCATAGACTCTCTAAGATGCCAATTGTTTTTTAATGTCATGAACAAACTTTAGTACACAATGGGTGTTGAAGATGGTGGTCAAGTTTCATTGGAATTGCATGTGTAGTTTTGGAGAAGAAAGCAAATACGTCTTTGGGGAGGAAACCCACCTACCCCCTCTCCCATAAACTCTCTCTGTGGACCCCTTCAAACCCCCTTTTTCAAACCCCCCTATCATGGGTGATGAAGGTTGTGGTAAAATTTCATTGAAATCGTTTGTGTAGTTTCTGAGAAGAAGTTGCAAGTATTTGTGGACGGACAGACGACGTACCATCCCATACGCTCCCTGGAACTACTTTACAGGTGAGCTAAAAAAAACCATCTCTGGAAATATTACAACAAACGAATTACAGTTGGAAGCTGTCCGGGTCTTGGCGATGATCCTGAAGAGAGCCCTTGGCACAAAACTTTGAAAACAGAAAACTTCACAGCTTGGTCCATGAATCGTGACCTCTTCCCGAAATGAAGGTGGATGCTTTGAGCCTGACCTGGGAGGACTCCTTTCCACATTCTGAAGTCTGCATATGTAGATACCAACCAACACACACACACACACACACACACACACACACACACACACACACACACACACACACACACACACACACACACACACACACACACCCTTTTATTAGTGTAGAATATATATATATATATATATTCTAATATACAGTTAAAATAGCTACTTCTGGCTCATAGTTGTTGACTTTGTTATGTCCGTAGATGCAGGAATCACCACCAGTATGTGAAGTAAACAAGTTTATTCTCCATCAGGCCAGATCCTTTTGTGCATGTGCATCGCAACTTCGCCCCACCGCATAATCACGTCATCAACCCGGATACCAACGGCTCACGCAATGCTAAAGCATACATCAGACAAAGCAGACTTGTTGTCTGTGAAAGACACAGATCCACCCACTGGAAACAATCAGTGTGTTAGTTGCTACACTGCTTCACTTCACTGTGAGTCAGCTAAAAAAATTGTTTTCAGCAATGCCAGACTGGCTTTCAGGAAGGGAATTGATCCATGGATGCGTTTCTGGCTCACTGTCCTTCATCAGCATGGAGTGAACTCCCTCACAAGCATTGAGCTGGCGAGTTTGCATCATCATCTTAAATGTCCTTCACTAGAATGGTGACCATGATCCCTGTCTATTCCATTTCCATGAGGGGGCCTGGCAGTACTAAAAAATATATAAAAAAATTTAAAATTTGGCTGACTGATACTGTTTGATGAAGATAAATAACACAGCTGTCCTTGGTTGTACAACGTTTCTGCAGATGCTAAGACAGCTAAGTGATTATTACAGACAATGATTGTCTCAGCGAAAACGTTAAGTTGAAATCTCAAGCTGCAATGACATTGCAGAGCATTAACTCCACCGACACCACAATGAATCCACAAAAAGACTGTATTTTGAGCATAAGTTGAATCAAACCTGAAGGATGTGTCTGGATTTTGTGAATGTGGGGAAGAGGACTATATGTGGCAAAGAGAGCTGGAAAGAATGCAATTCTGGCACGACAGCCTGCAAACCCGACCACCAGGCATGCAAGAGTAGGAGCTGAAGAAGCTCATCACTTTTGAACACAGGAAGGTTGTTTACTGTTTCCTTCATATGAAATTAAACCCAGGTCAGATATATATATATATATATATATATATATATATATATATATATATATATATATATATATATATATATATATATATATATATATATATATATATATATATAACATGCTGTATCTTGCCTGGTGGTCGAGTTTGCAGGCTGTCGTGCCACATATATATATATATATATATATATATATATATATATATATATATATATATATATATATATATATATATATATATATATATATATATATATATATATCTGGCACGACAGCCTGCAAACTCGACCACCAGGCAAGATACAGCATGTTATATATATATATATATATATATATATATATATATATATATATATATATATATATATATATATATATATATATATATATATATATATATATATATATATATATATATATATATATATACACACACAAATATATATATACACACAAATATATATATGTACATATATATATATATATATATATATATATATATATATATATATATATATATATATATATATATATATATATATACACACACAAATATATATATACACACAAATATATATATGTACATATATATATATATATATATATATATATATATATATATATATATATATATATATATATATATATACACACACAAATATATATATACACACAAATATATATATATATATATATATATATATATATATATATATATATATATATATATATATATATATATATATATATACACACACAAATATATATATATATATATATATATATATATATATATATATATATATATATATATATATATGTACATATATATATATATATATATATATATATATATATATATATATATATATACATACACACAAATATATATATATATATATATATATATATATATATATATATATATATATATATATGCAGTCTATTTTATGCCCACCAACATTGCAAAGAACGAACAAATAAAAGTATATATCAACAATATTGTCAAGTACCGGGCGTAGTGGCGTGCACCTGTAATCCGGCTACTCGAAGGGCTTGGGTTGGAGGATCGCTTGAGGACAGGCACTCTGCGCTGGGTCATGCTATAAGAGGATGTAGGGCAGCCCAGAATCATGGCGAAACCCAATCCTTATCCCTGTGTCGTGAGAGGAAACCAGGGTTGCGTCAGGAAGGGCATCCGGCATAAAACCTGTGCCAAATCAGTATGCGGATCATAACGGATGATCCGCTGTGGCGACCCTGAAAGAGAGCAGCCGAAAGAAGAACAACATCAACAATATTGCCAAGTGCAATGTCAAAAGAAAATTTACAAATACTAGTACGTGCAGATTATGTTAAATTATTATGGAGAAAAACCTTTTTTAATATGAACGGGGAGTTAATAGATAGATTTATCGAAATGGAATTTCATCCAAATATCCCCCTTTCCCTACCGTATAGCAAGTAGTGTGTGCAAAGGTTTATGTTCAACAGAGTGAAGTTATAATCACTGTGAAGGGTTATCACTCACATTTGTACATACTGGGAATGAGGGTCATACACACGAAGCTAACTATGGATGCACGGTGATAGGTTTATGACATGTATGTATGTATGTATATGTCATAGAACAATGAAAGAATTACAAAAGGTCATTGAGAAATTATTTACCTTTATTTTTTTCTTCAAATTTAAACTATTTTTCTTATTTATAAAGAAAGAAAGCATTTAAATAAAACAGTGTTGCATTACAAGTAAGATTTGGGATCTTGGATTAGTCTATTATTATAAAAGGTGTGCATGTGTCCTTGCGTGTGTGCGTCCATCCGTGCGTCCAGGTTCCACCCAGTGGTTAGACAGTTTGCCTGACTCTCCACAAGTTTTTATACTATGGCCGCCATGTTGGTGCTTTCTGTGATGTGAAGTCAAAGACATTTTCAAAGCAGTCAAATCCATAATCGCCATGCCATCCCACAAACAAAGTAACAGTTAAAAGGATTTTGAGTCGAGAGGCATCACAGGCCTTGTGTAGATAGGCCTCAGCAATCGAGGCAGGGTTCTGTTGTTTCTCCACCACCCAAATTACGATGTGGCAGGGAAAATGAAAGATGTCTTGTGGCAGGGATGCCACAAATGAAAGATGTCTTTTGGCAAATTACGATGTGACAGGGCAAATGAAAGACCCAAAATGCCACCCAAATTACGATGTGGTAGGGCAAATGAAAAATGATGAAAGCATGGCTTTCACTGCGGTTGTTACGCAGGTCGTTGCTATTATTTCAGACGATTTTCTCTTAAAATTGTGAGTTGGGCAGGTGACCATGATGGGTTTCTGTGACGTCGTTGATAGCATGATGGGGGAGTGGAAAGCAAGAAATATTCCACTGTTTCGATGTGGGAATGTCCCTTTGCTTTTATGAATGAGAGGATGGTGAGGTGGGAGGAATAAAGATGGGATGGATTTAGAAGTTGGAGGATGAGGCTTTGTGGGGGGGGTGAGGGTGGAGGAGTTGTGGTGGGGAAGGGTTTGAAGGCTTGAAGTGGGGAGGGGATTGATGCCTTCGGGTTGGGAGGGGAAGAGTGAGGACTTAGGGTTCTGAAGGATGGGGAGAGGAAGCAGAGATGGGATAGTTTTGGGAGGGGGAGGCAGAGGCTTTTGGTAGGGGAGGGGTTGAGGAGTAGATTGCTTGCTTCACGCAAGAGGTTTAGCAATTCTGCCCGTGATGTTGGTTTTCTGGACTTTTTCTGCACAGCTTGATCCAATGTGGGCCAGAGGTGTTCAATGGGATTCATCTCAAGAGACTGACTTGGCCATGGAAGTCGCTTGATCTCATTTCTGTCCTGCCATTCTTTGGTCTTTTTTGCAGTGTGTCATAGAGCTCCATCTTCCATGAACAGAGTGTTGTTTTTGACCATCTGACCAGTGGAGAACACAGAGAGAAGTCCATCCTCATGGATAGAAATGTACATTGTAGAGTTGATGTTCCTAACACACTCCACAAGCTCTAACCAACCAGCGCTCCAGATTGCTCCCCACACCATCACTGAAAAACAACCGTGTTTGACAGTTGGCTGCAATCGGTTCAATAAAACTCTTGACTGGGAAGTCTCCAGACCCATACATGTCCACTGTCAGAAAATTGAGTAAATTGGGACTCATCTGAAAAAATGACAGTTTTCCAAAACTCTAAGAGTCTGTTGACCATCTCATCAGCCCACTTCTTTCTCCTTTGAATGTTGGCTGGTCTAAAGGCGCTGTCACACCTTGACGATTTTGCCAGCGTATGCCAACTTATGAAAAATTTGTCGAAAACGCTGGCACACGTCGAATAAGTTATGGGTAAGTTTTGATAACATTAAGAGTACGCTGAAAAACACTGCCATACGTCGTAGTACGCTGGCTTTCATCGTTGTACTTTGCGGTTGTCCTCAAATTTTAGCATGCTTGAAATTTTACGACGTATGCCAGCGTATGACTCACACGTTCCGCTACGCTGGTCATAAGTTGAAGGCACGTTATGCGATCGTTGACACACGTTACTTGTAAGTTACTCATAAGTCGAAACACGTTGAGGTAATGCTTAGCGTACCCAAAACTTATTTCTAACCTATGAGTAACGTGCTTTTAACCTATGTGTAACGTACCTCCAATGCATATTGACATATGTAGACGTATTTGATTGACATCTTCCGGACGACCACAGAACTTACTGAACATGTTTCTAATTTACAACTACCGTATAATGGCGTATTGGCAGCGTTAAAAAAAAACAAAAAAAACAATAACTTCCGATATTTCATCACATGCCGTTACGTCACGTCCGATTGCCTCTTCAGTTTGCTCATGTCTTATTCTTAGTTCCTCCTCTGTGAATATTTTCTGTTTGAGGATATTGTCACATCGACGTCGAAACTTAAAAGCAAATGTCCAAATATATTTTAAAATTCGTGATAGACTAAAAAAAGATAATAATAAAAAACAACAACAACAACAACTTCAGATATTTCGTCACGTGCCTTCACGGAGCCAAGGAGAAAAAAAGAAAATGTGCCTTGACGGAGAAAATAAGTTTTGGGTATGCTAAACATTACCTCGACGTGTTTCGACTTATGAGTAACTTACAAGGAACTTGTGTCAATGTGTGTCAACGATCGCATATCGTGCCTACAACTTATTCCCAGCGTAGTGGAACGTGTGAGCCATACGGCGAGTACGTCGTAAAATTTTCAGCATGCTTGAAATTTCACGACGTACTGGACGTATCACGAAATATGACAGTGTACTTCATCGTTTTTCAGTGTGCTCTTAACGTATACACAACTTACCCATACCGTATTCGACGTGTGCCAGCGTTTTAGACACATTTTTCATAGGTCCGCATACGCTGGCTAAATCGTCAAGGTGTGACTGTGATGTTGACACTTCCAATTCTCAGGCGGTTATGATTTAAATCTGCGTCCGGCAGGTTTTTAACAGGCTACACCACGAGTTCGTCGGCGATACTTGCAGCGTGCTATGCCTAAGTTAAACTATCGTTGGGCATAGGTTGTGAACGCCGACAACAGGCTAAGCATTCGTTGGTATAAGTTATCTATAACACAACGAAACGTTCTGTGCCTGTTACTAATATGTTATGAATACGACCAACACGTTATGAAAACGACCAAAACTTTCAAAAAAAACATGAAAATTTCAGCGTACGCCAACGTTTTACATACATTTTTATACGTTGCCATTGCTGGCTAAATCATCAAGGTGTGACAGCGCCTTAAGAAGAGGTTTTTTCCTAGTTCCTCTCCCAAAGTAGTCCAGTTGATGAAGATAACGCACGGCAGTTCTTGAGCTAACTTGGACCTCCTCTGCAACATCTGCTGCCTTTTAACGGGGAGTTTTCTCAATGGACCGCTAGACAGCTCAAAGACATCTTTCTGAGGGCCCAGGTCAACCATAACGGGAAGCTGTGGATTCCTTGCCTTCACTAGTGAATTACACAATCACCTGATTGACCATAGAAAGCGGAATGCCAAGGTTCTGAGCGATCTGAGGCTGGCTGACTCCACCTTCCAAATGGCCAACAATTCGTCCTCTTTGAAAATCGGAAAGTTTGTGTGCTCCCTCGGTTCAAGGCTGGCGAAAACCAGCCTGGATTTCAGGGAACTGGCGAAAACTGATCACTCACTCTTCGCAAAAGACACAGTGGAATATTTAACATCCAGCAATGATGAACTCTTTCAGATGGGTCCTCCAGCTCAATGTTTATCTGATGGATGCTTTGCCCCAGATTTGAAACATCATGGTGACATTTTATAGCTGAGTCAAGATTCATACTCAGGCTGGACAACTCAGAGATAAGTGTGCATACCTCTATGCTATCATGTCAGCCTTGTCCTATAAATACTGCATGTAATATACGTGTGTACAAAGTCCTCTATTCGTAGTACAATACGTTTATAAAATACATTGTGCAATCTCCGTTAAGACGAATATCCATAAAGACAAATCATCCACGGAGCATGTTCTGTACCAAAATATATTTTCACTTTTTCTTTTCTCTTCCCCTTCTCACCACAGCTTTGCACAATGATGAACAATTTTGGATCTATACTTCCCCTGCTATGCTTCCTGATGTATTTTATGCCAGGACATCTCGTTGTTGCCCCACCACCCCCTCCACCCAGTGCACATCCATCAAGAACTATTTGCATGTCCGGCTGTTTATGTATCGCTGATGGAACTGTGGATTGCATTGGCAAGAAGATAGATACATTTCCATCAGGATTACCAAACACCATCCACCATTTATCCCTTCAGGTATGACAGTCATAAAACCGGGGAGATAAAAAAAAAACAAACAAGAAAACCTCTGGAAGGCTGTATTCCCATGACTATTGTGTCGACAAACGAATTACAATCACGAGATGCTTTATGGACACTTTGGCAAATTACTAATGGTCTCTGGTCGCAGTAACTTATGAACCCTTACCACTTCAGTCAATTGATATTTATAAAGAATGCTTGTATTCCTTTGCTTTACAAATTGTTGCCTTCTCTTCGTACGATCTCTGACGTTGAGGGATGTTTTTAACCTTGAACGCATCTCCAACTACATTAGAACAACATGATTGAAGAGATACCATCACTGGAGCTCTCACGCCTTTCAGAACTGCAAACCCTCAATCTCCAGAACAACCTCATCAACAGCAATGGTGAGAACAGTCTTGCAGAGGGTAATTGTATAATTGTTGTCAAAAAATGATAGCTTGCTCATTGTTCCAAGAATACCAAGGCAATCACAGATGGCAACGGACTAATTGACATGATAAATTTACATGAGGATTTGTATTTAATTGAAGCTCAACAAATCCAAGGCCACATCATAAGATAATCTTATTGAGAAATTGAAAGAATATTCTTCATAAAATATTGCAATAAACGTTTTTATTTTATACTGCAGTGACATCGATTTGATTACTGACACCAGCATTTAAAAAATGTTGCACCACTGGCTTTCAGCCTTGCTTTTCTCCAAATTCATTCAAAACTAGAATAACACTTGGTAGAGCGCTTACCTCTGCCAGGTTGATTAGTTTGTTTTGTATCCCACTGATGGGCCGGATCTGGATCCAAACCTGAACTAAAATCGAATCGGCTTGTTCTTGTTACCGAATCAACTCATTCACCAAGTTTTGTCACAATCTGTCCGCAATGTTTTGAGATATCACGCTATGTATCGTTTTTGGCCCGAACTCTCAATTGTGAAGAATCACTTCGGATCCTCATCAAAATCTAATCAATTCATCCTGGTGACACAACCAACTCATCCACCAAGTTTCATCTGAATCCTTCGATAACTTTTTTGAGATATCCTGCTCACAAACAGACAGACAGACAAACATGGGTGAAAAACCTAACTCCCGTCCACCTTTAGTGACAGAGGTAACAATTCCTCTTGATTCAAACCTTTTGCTCAATCCTAACTTACTAAATAGGAGAATTGGGGCTGAAATGCAAACTTACTGGTGATTTAGTGAAGCTGATATTTGGTACAAGGTGTGACTGCTCTTTTGTTCAGGCCTTGCAGGAGACTCTTTCAAATCACTGTCAAACCTGGAGTACCTGTACCTCGCGAACAACCGTGTGAGTTCCTGCAACTTTTCTCTTGATCTCACCTTTAAAAAAAACAATCCAACAAATATAATCACACATGTGCACACTTTTGTCACCCTATTTAAAATGCATACAACCCTTAACGTGAAGAAAATTTGCTTTGTCAAAAAAGGAGGATGCATGAAGACAAACACACATAATTATACCTTCATGTCTGTTGGTGTTCCCTATCTGAACAGCTGGCTCATGATATGGGGATTTCCAAAGTTCAAATCCTGTATACCATGTGTGTTTGTCCACTGCCCACTAATGTCCTTTTAATTAATGTTACATTACATGGATGTGTATTAATGTCTTTGTTTTGCATGTGATATGTTTCCTAGAACTTTTATTGTAAGCGCTGGTAGACATAATGTTGCTATTGTTGTCATTCGCTTTATCATTCCCTCGGTGAGGGGCACATCAAGGGACCTAAGACTCCTTGTGAAGGTAATTCCACAGCTGAGAATATAGAGTAAATTTGTTGATACATGATCATATGGTGCTGCTGAAAGTAGCCTTAAAGCAGGTACAGAAGAGAGAATTTAGCCAGGGTACTGACAAACAATTACCTACCTTTTTGAAAGATACCATGGAGACTATAACATCTACAAGAGCATGCTAACAGATGGCAAAGGCAGCTTAATGACCCCTTCCAAGGATGGCATGCTGATTGATGCAACTCACTACCTCCGGATGACAGGATGTTTCGTTAGACTGATACTGTTGAGGCATTTGTATGGATTACAAAATAGGTACAAGCAGATACTGCAGCACCATGCAGTTGACAAGGATTTACAAGGAAATCTAACACAGGTGGAGGCCATTCAGCCCCTCATGCCTGTGCGAACACCATACTAATTTATCTACACAAGATCCAAGGAAGAAAATACACAAAAAGTTTTTAATTAGTGAAATAATTTTTTTGTTTGTTTGTTGTTTTTTTGTTGTTGGTGTTTTTTTTGTAGTTTTTGTATTATTTTTTGTTCTTCCCCTCAGAGGAAGGGGCATGGGCTGGGGTTAAAAACACACAACAACAACCACACAACCCCCCTTGACAAGACCCCACCAACAGCACTCCATACACATGCACACAATCACCCATCAATGCTCAAACTTCCGAAAAGTCCGATCAACATCCCTCTACCCCTCCATCTCCATAACTCCCAGGTACCTATCTAATTCTAATTTGAACTTATCTACTTTTTCTGCTGCCACTACCTTTCCAGGGAGGCCATTCCATGCATTAACTACTCTCTGAGTGAAAGTCCCCTGCCTTACTACCGTCTTAACTCTCCTCTTCTTTACTCTCAGGTTATGGCCTCTGGTCCTATCACTTTCTACTCTGTTGAATAAATAATTCATCTGCACTTCTTTTATCTATACCTTTCATTATCTTAAACATCTCTATCATATCGCCTCATAACCTCCTCCTTTCTAGTGTATAAAGCCCTGTCTCCTTCAGCCGCTCCTCATAGCTGAGTCGAGCTTGGTCCGGAATCAATCTAGTAGCCCTGCACTGAACCCTCTCAAAGGCATCGATGTCCTTCCTGAACTGTGGTGACCAAAACTGCACACAATATTCTAGATGTGGCCCTCACTAAATTCCTGTGCAATGTTAACACCACCTCTTTTGACTTATAAATGATCCCCCTCTGAATACAACCTAAAACCCTATTTGCTTTTCCTATATCTGCCTGGCACTGTACTGCCGACTTACCTTCCATATCTATTACCACCCCCAAATCCTTCTCATGTGTGACAGGCTCCAAAATTACCCCTTACATCCTGTAATCACTATTTTAATTGTTCTTTCCCATCCCCAATAACTTACACTTGCTCAGGTTAAACTCCATCTGCCAATCTTTTGCCCAATCCAGACAAGTATCAATACTTTGCTGTATCTGATCACCACCCCCTCTGCTATCCACCTTACCTCCAAGCTTTGTGTCATCTGAAAATTTGGAAAGTATACTCTTTACCCCATTATCCAAATCGTTGATGTGAATGATGAATAGTAATGGTCCGAGTACTGATTCCTGAGGTACCCTGTTACTTACATCTTCCCAGCAAGACATCCTCCCACTCACAGCCACTCTTTGCTTCCTATCACTAAGCCAGTTTTCAATCCAATTAGCCACCTGACCATCCACTCCACAAGCCCTCACTTTGGCTAACAACCTCCGATGTGATCCCTTATCAAATGCCTTCTTAAAGTCTAGATATACTATGTCCACTGCCTTTCTCTCATCCACCCAATCAGATACTGATTCATAGAACTCTAAAAGATTTGTTAAACAGGAACTACCTTTGGTAAACTGACTACCATGCTGACTACCATTCATTAGTTTGTATTTGTTTAAATGGTTCCTCATCTGGTCCTTAATTAATGTCTCCAACACCTTCCCCACAACTGAAGTCAAACGAACAGGTCGATAGTTTCCCAATTCTTCTCTGGATCCTTAATTAAATAATGGTGTTACATTTGCTACTCTCCAATCCTCCGGTACCTGTCCTGACTCCAGGGAACTATTGAAATTATCCGTTAACATCTCGCTTACCTACTCAGCCACCTCCATCACTACTCTCGAGTGCATATTATCTGGACCCGGAGCCTTATCTACTCTGAGATTACTTAGCTGTTCCTTTACTTTCTTCACTCCAACCTGGATCTTCTGTAAAAGCCATTCCTCACCACCTTGATAGATCCTCTCAGCTGTTGGCAATTCTCCTGACAACTCCTGACAGTTCCTCGTAGAAATAGTTTAACCCAAAGAGGATTCATTTTCCAACAAGATAATGATCCAAAACACTTTTCCAATAAAGTGAAACAGTATTTGGAGAACAAGGTTATGGCTGGTGTGCTCTGGCCTCCGTGGTGTGCTCCTCCTCTGGCCTCGAACAAAGTGTTCGAATGGTCACCACAGAGTCCGGACATGAGTCCCATCGAGGCCATATGGGATTACCTGGAAACATAGAATAACTAGAAGGGCACTCAGTGGAGCACATACCTCTGCCACGTAATGCCTGATCCATGAGAACATATCGGGTCCTATACATTTTTGAAATATCATGCCATACAGTACTATATCGTTTTTGGCCCAATCTCTCAATGGTGACCAATCACTTTAAAAATCAAATAATTTTCGTATCCAAATCCGGATTCGGAACTTCAACAAAATTGAATCGATTCGTCCGTGTGACACACCCAAAGTGTCCACAAAGTTTCATCCGAATCCGTCTACAACTTTTTTAGATATCGTGCTATACATTGTGTTTAGCCCGATCTCTCAATGGCGAAGAATCACTTAAAAAATTCTAGTAGTCGGATCCGGATTCGGATCTTCACCAAAATCTAAGGAGTTAGTCCTTGTCACACACCGAACCTGTCCACAAAATTCCATCCGGAACCGTTCTCAACCTTTTGAGATATCCTGTACAAAAACAAACAGACAGAAAGGGGGTGAAAACATACCTCCTTCACCTTCGGTGGTGGAGGTAACAAGAGGAAACCTACAAACCTTAGAGAACAGTGGAATGTGCGACAGGATATTTGGCACGATATACCTGTAAAAGATCAGTCAAAAACACGAAGTATGGATAAAGGAGTGATGGCATTCAGGAAGGCAAAGGGCGGACACACGAGGTATTGACTGATCCGATGTAATGACACTGTTCTTAAAGCAGTTTGTTTCATTCACATTTATAAAGACTGTAAATTTAAAATAATAAACACGTATGACTGTTATCATATCATTGATAATCTGATGAATTTACCGTAAAGTGTGAATATCATTGAAATAACCGAAACGTTTACACAGTACTATATATATATATAAAAATATAAATTATTCTTCACCCTACGGTGAGTTTCAAGACATCCACCGGCAACATCAAGGATGATGGTCTTGAAAGCACTCCATAACTCTTCAGGATTCCCCAAAGCACGCACATCCCCCAAATCCCCACACAGCCTGTTTACAAACTCCCCAGCTACCCTCTCATCCTTGAGCTTGCTGACATGCAGCCTTGGCTGGGATGGTACCATTCTCCCAGATTTAAGCTGCAACTTCCATTGCTACAACAAGCCTGTGGTCGGTATTGAGGAACTGAGCACTCCAGTAGACCCTGCAGTTCTGGATCATCGTCCAACAATCATCAACGATCACATGGTCAATCTCCTTTGCCACACCGCCGGCGTTGGAATACCAAGTCCAGCGATGAGCTTGTGGGCGCTGAAACCATGAACCAGCCACCCGAAGTCCATGACTTCTTTGCAATGTCAATGAACTTAGTGCTATTTTGGTTCACAGTTCCCAACCCTTGGGGACCAACACACGTCTCATAACCATCCCTATCAGTTCCAGTCGATGCATTGATATCCCACAAGACGAGGAGAGTATCTCGCCTGGGGCACTGATCAACTACAGACTCGTGCTTGGCATAGAATGTGTCCTTCAGGGTGCGATCACTCACTTCAGACGGAGCATATACAGAGACCAGGAAAATGACACCCAAGGAGTGATGAATCCTTCGTCTCATAATTATAATACGTTCATTGACAATTGTTACCTCAATTATCATTGGAGTCAGCTTATTAGACACAGCTACAGCAACCCCTCGGGCATGGTAACCATCAGAGTGACGAGACCAATAGTAGGTGTAACCACCCACCATGATCTTGCCACGATCCGGTCTCCGAACCTCAGAGAGAGCTGCAATACCGATGTTGAAACGCTGGAATTCAAGTGATAACAGAGACAGGTGATTATCCTCTCTGAGCAAAAGGACATTCCAGGCACCCACCTGAAGGGACTGCCTCAGGTTAACCCAAGGAGTCTGCCATCTGCTGTTCGACACCTCAGCACCACCACCCTGACACACTCTCCTGCAATCCAACCCAGGAAGTTTACCCCGTGTTTTTCCTCCTATCATCAAAGAGTGGGGGGTCCTCAGGCTTTGCCTCAATACCATCATCTTGTGAGCTGCCGCACAGGATGTACTCCCATGGAGTGGGTTTTCAGTTTTCTTTGGAATGTTTCGTGTGTTTTGCGGCATGAAGGTTTTTACGGTGGTTGTAGTGCAAATCCTGCCACCAACCTTCTAAAAAAAAAAGTAACACAACTGCAGGAGGACATCCGCAAACACATTTGGGTATGAGAAATGGATGGCCATTGGCTCACAAGGAGCTCCTCCACCCTTTGACACACACACACACACACACACACACACACACACACACACACACACACACACACACACACACACACACACACACACGGAGTCTCATGCACGAGGTAAGTAATAACAGAGGGTAAAAAGGCAACAAACTGTCAGTGGAGCCACAGTTGGATACATGAAGCAAGGGAAAGAACAAACAGCAAAAGAAGACAGAGTTGGGAACACAGTCATCTGCAAGTAATACAGTTGGAGTTTGGTTCCATCATTAATTCAATACGCTCCCACTCCAACATGGATCCTTCTTCTCCAAACCCTCTGATTCTGAGCCTCCATCTCTGGATGTTAGATTCCTCACTGGTTAGCCCTTTCTTTAGTCCAGTCCTTTCATCTTCTCTTCAGCCTTCCTCTTGGTCTCCTTCCTACTGTTATCAATCTCTCCTCCTTTCTGGCCATTTGATCTTCCTCCATCCTGCATGCATGCCCAGCCCATGTCAGACACCGCTCCTTGACCAGCTCACCTCACTTTCTCTGCTCATTTTTTTGTCCTAAACTCCTTCTTGGTTACTCTCTTATCTGCATCCAATGAATCCCAAGTGTTCTTCTCGGGCATCTACTATCACAAGCATTCGGTCGCCTTTTCTCCTCGTTCATGCAAGTCCAACTCTCTGACCCCTATAGCATCACAGTGATTACTGCTGCATTGTACATCTTCATCATGGTTTGTATAGGCTCACATCCCTTCTCCTCCAGAGACCTTTGCTCAGACTTTTGAAAACTCCCACCAATGCCAGTCTTCTCTTCACTTCCTTGTCACCACCTCCCTTATCTGTTATCTCACTCCCAAATTAAGTAAACAAACGAACCTACTTTCTCAGTCACTGCATCCCTTTTCGTGAATTCTTCATCTCCTCTTTCATATTCCCTTGTCACCACCATCCACTTTGTCTTAGAAATACTTTCATCACTGATTGTTCTGAGGAGTGTTGCAAGCACCGTAACCGTCGCTGCCAGCAAAACCACATCATCTGCATACTCGAAGTTCCATAGTTTATGATCTTTAATCTGGACTCCTTATATCCTGCTTGACTTTCTTTATGGTGGGATGGGATAGAAAATATTGCAGGTTGGGATGGCGGATGACACACAATGGTGGTGCACTGCCTGCTTGAAGCCCTGGAAGGGAAGAGTGGGGTTGAACAGCCTCGGGAAGGCAATTCCAACAACGATATAAGAGGACTAAAAGAGTGGAGGTGACCTTTAAGCTTGGATTTTAGGAGTTTATCCAGGAGGGTGTTACTGGAAAAACATAATTGTGCACCCTGGAGGAGCATGAGAAGGTCAGAGGGCTGAGGGAGCAGAGGGAGCTCGACCAGAGGAAAGGCAGTTGGAAAAACAAACATCTTTAGCCAAAGCTGATAATTAATAGATGGAACTAAGCTGGAGACATCATCGTATTTTAACAGAAACATGTGAAAATGGTAGGTTTTCTCTTAGTGTTGACTTCTGTTTATTGTATTGATAAAAGATGTCATTACAATTCAGTTATGGTCCGATAGTTAGTTTAACCATTTTGTGTAGTGGGGTGCCTCTGGTTTATATGATACCAATTTTATTCGGATTTTAAAATTCCAAATGTTTTCATCCATCCCTTTGTGGTGGTGCTCCAGGCAAAAGCAGGTTCAGTGCTGCTGAAGCAGTGCCCCACCAATGATTCCAATGCCTGGCTTTCATTTGCCTTCCCAGCGGTTGTCAGCACAGAAATTTGGAATATTTGTTTTGCCTGTGATGACTTATCCACTCTTCGTGAAACGATGTAGGATCCTTAACGCCCTACTCATGCTGGTCGACTCGACACCCAGAATAAGGTCCATCCGAGGGGTGGCTCACTTTGTGATGGAACCTCCAATTTCTTGTTTAGTCTGGTCAGGGATCAAAACCCACACCGGTTCACCTAAAAGGTAAGTCTGTTACTTCTGCATCATGCTGTTGGCGTTTTCATCCACAACACTGTATAAAGACTTCCACAAAATTCTTTCAAGGAAAGAAAATTGAGGAAATACTTCAGTCAAATAGATTTGTTGCTTGTAGTGTTTGGATGTAAAAGGAAGGAATTTATGAATGTCAAAGCCACTTGGCTGTTTGTGTGAGCACATGTCTGGCTTTCCATCAGCCTGCGCTCCACCAGGTCCGTTTCAGGCCCAACCAGACGGATTCTGCTCATTCTTGATTTGTTTTGAAACGTGATGATTGATGGCCATCGTGCATCCAAATTATGATGACAAACAGATGTTACATCAGGAAGCTTATGAGCTTGGTTAAAATGGTGAGCATTCCTATTTGTTTTGTTTTTTCATATGTCCCCTTCCAATATTTGCTGATTTTTATTCCTTGCGTAATTCTAAAATCTCACGAATGAAGGGATGAGATTGTGGTGGCTGTTTTTTTTTAATACCCGACACACTACATTTGATCTGATGTGTACACCTTTCTCTTTTGTAATTAACACTGTTACTTCCCCCATTGAAATCTAACGGTAACCAAAAAGTATCTGTAGGAAATAATATCTGTGGCTTGCCTGCGAAGTCACAAACTAATAAAGTAGACGTTATAACAATTAGGCTTCGAGACAAATTTTCACAAAATAATAACAAGTAAATCAAATTTTCAATAAAAGTATGGATTATTTGTATACATCTACTTCAGCCTTTATTGATCACAAGCCCTGAAGAAATTCGAAATTGTGATGTAAATAATTCTGAAACTAGAGAGTTCATAGAATACCTTACCCTGTGCAGTCTTGAGAGAAAAAAGGACATGAGCGGGGTCTGCGAGCAGCTAATTTGATTGGTCGAGATGATGTAAAATGCCATAACATTTTGTCCAAGTACAACTAAACGAATGCACCAGACGGCATCAGCTCACATGTCCTTAAAAACCTGCCCTGCTGCTCCTCTCTCTGCCCATTTCACCCTGTCATTTGTGCTGGGTCATCTTCCATCTGCTTGGAAATCAGCCAACATCACTGCACTACATAAAATGGGTTAAAAAACGGACCCCCTGAACTACAGACCTATCAGCTTACTTACAATCATCAGCAAGATCGTGGAATCCATCATCGCAGTTGAGATAAAATCCTTCCTTTTCTCCAACAACATAATCTCAGATCACCAATTTGGTTTCAGACCAGGTCACTCCACCTTGGACGTGCTGCTTCAACTCACCCAACAATGGATGGAGGACCTCAATGTCAGACATGAGATCAGCGCCGTATCTCTGGACATATCTCATGCTTTTGATAGTCTCTCCAAACTCTCTGCCAATGGCATACAAGGCCAACTACACACATGGCTTCCTGACTTCCACTCTCGTAGCCAACGGGTGACACTCAACGGAATCTTTTCATCTCCTCTCCCTGTTAAG
Source organism: Eptatretus burgeri (assembly GCF_056783735.1). Lineage (NCBI taxonomy): Eukaryota > Metazoa > Chordata > Myxini > Myxiniformes > Myxinidae > Eptatretus > Eptatretus burgeri. The sequence continues at coordinate 85,306,155 of NC_140966.1, forward strand.
GCTGGAGTGCCCCCATTGCAGTGTTCTGTTCCCAGTCCTATTCCTGATCTTCATCAATTAGTTATCCAACTGACGCTCTGAAAAATTCCCTTTATCTATTTTCTGATGACTCCACCTTCTGCCATGATATTTGTAATCCTTTAGACAGGAAGGCTGCAGCATCTTCCATCTCTTCAGACCCTGACAAAATCCAAAACTATTCAAGCAATTGGAATATGTCTTTCAATCCTGACAAATCTCACTATCTCTCTCCAAAATGACCGTCCAGCAACTTCCCCACCCCCCACCACTCTCCACCCCCTCCCCGACCATATACTTTCTTCACAATACAATCCTCTTGATGAAGTGCAGTCATTCAAACTCCTGGGTCTCACCATCAGCCATGATCTTTCTTGGGTAAACCACATTTCAAAGTTGGCCTCCAAAGCCAGCCAGCAACTGGGCATCTTAAAACAAACAAAGTCCTTCTTTGGCAAACCTGGACTCCTATCCACCTCCAATGTCTTTATGAGCAGCTTGATGGAATACTGCTCTCCCCTCTGGACTGGCTCCACTGCCTCAAACCTTGTTAAGCTTGACGCTGTGGAAACCAAGGACTTTAATATTGTTACGGTTGTGGAAATTCGCAATACACCACAAAGGGTCCTCAGGTGAGATATATCGATAAGTTCATGTATCGTTAGCCCACACCCGTTGTTTCGAGGGAATATGTGTGATTCATTCGGGCTGCGACGCTTTAGTTAGCCGTTTTTCTTTATCTATCGTTATTTTGAGCCACCATTGCCACAAACCTCCACGCAAACAACAACCGCCACTAACTATGCCACAACGCCCACCACGCTCACACCACCCCCACAACAATCACCACCATCTTCGCCACTACGCCCGCTTACGAACGCCATCCTCCGCGGACCACGGTAAGACGGTTTCTGCACCACGGAAACCATCCGAAAAGGATTGTCAGAACAAAACCACTTGTGAAGCCTGTGGGGTTTTTCCCGCCATTTTTCCCCACGCTTGGTGTGAAGGGGAGGGGTGGGACAGCTCGCTCCCGATTGGTAGACGCGCGGTGTGACGCGGACGGGAGTGAGGAACGCCCCTTTTTGGGAGGCTCCCAGAAGGGGAGTGGAGCCTGAAACGGGGCGGAGCGAAGGGCGGAGCCCCGCTCCATAAAGGACGGACACAGGCGGGGCGCGCCCTCTTCGCTTCTTCTCCTCTTCTCTTCTCTTCTTCGCCCCTTGGTGAATGCGTTCCTGCCTCTTAGATATCTCTGTGGTCCTCCCGTATGCTCTCTCTCCTCGTGACGGTTGATCCGCAAACCAACTCGCGTTCCCTTCCTCCTCGTTCGTTCCCGCGCTCGTGGCCCGGCGAGGCCTATTGGTGGGAGATGCGGACGGAGGGCGCCGCAGGCGGCCTGAGGTGGACCTGCGAGAGCGGACATGGAGAGTGCCGGAGACGGTTCAACGGCCGCAACAAGGGAGGTTCTTCTTTTCTTTTGGCTTTTGTATGTGTGTTTGTGGCGCCAGTCCGACAAGTAAAACTGATTAAGTGCTTGTACATTGCTTTAGTCGGTCGTATTGCTTTTGCTTCTATTTGCCTGTACATACGTGCATGATTGTTGCGGACTGGAAATACGTGCTTCCGTGTGTCGCGCATTAAATGTGCTTGTCCAATTGTTCCCCCATTTCGCTTCGTCCTTTCCTTTGTTGAATCTCCATCTTGCATCACGTAAGGGATTGATAGTGGGTTTAAAACACCCGGTAACTAATCTGAACCGTCAAGGTCGATGATAACTCTGCTCAGTTATCCCTGTAGCACGGAACGAGCCGCTTAAGCGGTTCGTCTCCAGAGTCGACCTGTGGTGTGGTACAACCCCTTGGTAGGTTACCCGTGCGAGTACTTAGGTATATCGACTTTCGGCGATTCACCCTATTTCGCGCGGGTAGAATGCAGACTGGGTTGTGGTGAGGTTAAACCCCCACCCGTGACTAGCTCCTTGGCGATAGTTCCAGGAGGGTCACGACTGAATTGTCCGTTCCGGTGGGCGACGCGTCGCGATTCGAGTTACGTGGCCGATCGCACGCCGCGCGGGCCAGAATTCGTAACAATATTATTGGACTCTCCCACTATGAAGCTGAGTCGATGGGTCTATTACTCTGCCATTATAGACTGATCAGTGATCTCTGTCTTCTACCGCCTCCTTTCTTTCCACGCTTTTTCCCCCCATGTTTCTGCAGGGCACACACGGTCCACCATCAACTCCTTTCTGGTGAAATTACCTAAATCCAGGATCACTGCTCACCACCACTCATTTGTTCCTCCTTTTTCTGCCTGTGCAATCAACTTCCACATTCTCTTCAATCTCATTCATCCCTCTGGAGGTCTTCAAGACTGCTGTTCACCACCATCTCAGATTGTCCCCAATCCAAAATCATGATCTTTTATGTACCCTTGTTTACCCCCCACCACACCACAATCCCTTCTTCTTTCAAATTTCCAGCTTTCCCAACTGAGATTCCTTCTGCATACATCTGGTCCACCTCATGCATCCTCTCCTGATCCCCACCCTCCATTCCTCCTCACATTGTGCCGTGTCCCACCATCGTGTCTGTGGTAGTGCCATGTCATGCCCATGTCCCACTGTCGAGGTGGGTGGTTGCGAGTCGAGATCGGTCGCCGGCAGGCCAACACAATTGTTTGATTCACCACTCAAATCGTCTGTGTACACTGTACATGTGCTGGTAGCTGGTAGAGATGGTCTTACAGTTTCGGGTGACAGAGAAGAAGAAGAAGAAGAAGAAGAAGAAGAAGAAGAAGAAGAAGAAGAAGAAGAAGATTTCTAATCAGAAAATGACCTACTTTATGAATCACAAATCGGAAAAAGGCACATCATAGCTATTTTGTGGGGTATCAAGGGATAGATTAACGTCAAGGTAGTCTGAGCGTTTGGTTTCCCTTTTTCAGTTAAACGTTCCATAATCATGGAAAAAGGGGGGATTTTTGTGTACTGCTCCTTCCCAATTCCATATCCAGGTGATGCATGACGTCATCACCAGGTGCCGAAGGAAGGGAGTGTGCACTCAGGTTTTTACTCCTTTGGTTTTCTTGTTTGTTTGTTTGTTTTCTGTTTGTCCGGGCAATATCTCAGCCATCCTGAGCTAAGAAGCTCAAATTCGGGGACAAAAGTGAAGATGTGCTTTGGCAAAAACAATATATATTTTATTTTTGAATTAATCAATTACTTAATTAATTACTTCATTATTATCGAATTATTCATTACTTATTTATTTTCTTTCTCATCTCGGCAAAATCTCAGGCACCTTTTGAGCGAGGAAGCTAATATTTGGACATGATAGTGAACTTATAAAGTGTATATATTTTTTGAATTATTGATGAATAACACTGAACAACAAAATTTTTTTACTGGAGATGTGTAAAGTGATTTAGACTAATTTGGGTACGCTGATTTCAAAAATCATAACCGTTTTGCTGTATCACGTCAGGATTTTCAGTAACAGAAATATTCCCATTGCCTAGAAGTCAGGATTTCAATGAAATTTACAAAAATTCATTTATTCATTTATTTCATCATGAATGCTTCAAAATTATAGAAATTACAGAAAAACTCCACTAGAATGTAATTAAAAATGCTTTAGGCATTTGGCTTTGCGTTTGTGCTGCTCTGTGTCAGTTTCACGATGCAGGAACCAGCAGAAATCGCCCATCATGTTCGGGTTGTGCCGCCCTTGGTAACGCGGCTCCATGAGTGAAATCTCTTGGTGGAATCGCTCGCCGTGCTCGTCCGAGACTGCTCCCAAGTTGTCAGGGAAGAAGTTCAGGTGCTGGTGTAGGAAATGGATTTTCAGGGACATCCTGGAGCCAAGTTTCCTGAAGGACTCCAGCAGCTGCTGCACTATTTCTTCATAGTTGTCCGCGCGCTCGTTCCCCAAGAAGTTGTCCGTCACAGCTTTGAAGCTCCTCCACACTGCCAGCTCTTTGGGGTTTAGAGTTGTCGGAAAAGTTTCGTCCTTCATAATCTGTCGGATTTGCGGTCCAACAAAGACACCAGCCTTGATCTTGGCCTCCGACAAGGTGTTGCCAAACTTTTCCTTGAGGTATAAAAACCCACGCCCATTCAGATCCATTGCCCGTACAAAACTTTTCATCAAGCCGAGCTTTATGTGGAGTGGTGGAAGGAAAACCTTGGCTGGGTCGACAAGGGCGACATGCTTCATGTTGTGTCGACCAGGTACATGCTCTTTTCGCTCTTCCCAATCTTACTTCGTCCAGTGATTCTTGTCGTCTCTGCTATCCCAGAGACAAAGGAAGCACATGTATTTCGTGTAGCCTGACTGCAGCCCTAACAACAGCGCCACCACTTTCAAGTCTCCGCAGATGTGCCAGTTGAAGTCATTGTACTTGATGGAATCAAGCAGCTGCCGCATAGTCTCATAGGTCTCTGTCATGCCGAACGCATGAGCCAGTGGGACTGATGGTTTCTCATTGCCATTGTGGAGCAAAACAGCCTTCAAGCTGTTCTTCCCCGAGTCGATGAAGAGGCGCCAGTCTGCAGGATCGTGATCACACCCAAGTTCTTTCAACAGACCGTTGATGTCACTGCAGAATGTCATCGTGTCTTCCATCTCAAAGAACTCAGCCATGTCTCTGTGACGTGCTCTGAACAAGGATATCTTGGTGTTAGGTTCAAGTAGATTCCACTGCTGCAGCCTTGATCCAAGCAGCTCTGCCTTCGCCTTTGACAGCGAGAGATCTCTTACAAGATCATTTAAGTCTCCCTGGTTCAGAAGGTGTGATTCTTGAGTGTCGGGTTCAAAAGGTTCATCATCACCATCCTCTTCACCACTGCTTACAGCTATGTTCTGATCAGCTGGAGGTGTTGGAACGGGGTTCTCGTCATCATGAGGCACAGGTTTACGAGCAGAGATGCAGTCAGCGTACTTGATGTGACCTTTATTCTTCTTGTTGAAGCCGGCGATGCTTGTGCAGCAGAAATAACAATCATCATGATGGTTCTGCGGCTCACGCCATATCATGGGCACCGCAAATGGCATGCTCGCGCGCTTGCCCACCAACCACTGAGTCAAGGTTGTGTGACAGCTTGTGCAGCAGATGTGTGGTGCCCAGCTCTGTTCTTGGTCCCCCACCTTACACCCGAAGTAGTGAAAGTAGGCGGCCTTCATTTTCACTGCTGTAGATATACTTCGCTGTTGATCTTTTTTGGTATACCGACCACAGACATAACAGAAGTTGTCAGGATGATTGGTACAGGAACGCCTACTCATCTTTATATGAAAGAAAGAAATATAACACAAGTTAACAACAATTGTACGAAATAGACATGTTAAAGACATATGTAAATTTCATTGAAATCCTGACTTCTAGGCAATGGGAATATTTCTGTTCCTGAAAATCCTGACGTGATACAGCAAAACGGTTATGATTTTTGAAATCAGCGTACCCAAATTAGTCTTAATCACTTTACACATCTCCAGTAAAAAAAAAAATTTGAAATTTGTTGTTCAGTGTCATTAATCAACAATCCATTTGTTGATTAATTATTCATTTTTCAATTAAATACTTGATTTTCAAAAAGTTATAGATTCGGATGAAACGATGGTGGTTTATGTATGCTCTGAGCAAATTGATCAATAAATTAATTATTTTACGATTATTATTTATTTTTATTACACAATTAGTCAATTAATCAATTATTGTACACTGCTCCCTCCCAATTCCGTGTCCATGTGCTGCATGGTGGCATCACCGGGCGCCGCAGCAATGTTGCGCACTGGAGGATATGTTATTTATTTATTTGGGATGGGGTGGTGTACCTTAAATGTACCTCGACTTGTTTTTATTTTATTTAAAATGATTGGACTGTTTCTTTAATGCTCTGCTATTTGCTCAGTTGTCTTCCATGTACAGTTACTTGTCTGTATCTTCCCTACTGACAGCTAATTGTGGCTCCACAATATCTCCCTGAAAGCCTCATCAGCATTGACTTGGCAGCCAATCAAATTGCTAGAATTCCAGCTCCTGCTTTTAAAAAGAAGCCTGCTCTCAGGTAAACAATTTTTTTTTTGTTTTACTGAATCCAACTATCATTACGACTGGTAAGTTAGTACATGTGTCCTTCAACCATTTGGAAATTGTGTTTGGAACTTTGATGGAATGATGTTGACATTCAAATATTTTGTCTTCTTTTTTCCAAATATGATTTTTATCTATAACAAATACACAATTATTTCCCGTCCTTTTGAATAAATAATTGAAAAGTATCCAGTCTTTATTTAATGTTATGCTTTTATGAATACAAATATGTCTGTGCAAGGTGGTTCAAGGTTTATCCAGCACCTTTTTGAGAATTAACACACACACACACACACACACACACACAATATTACAATTCTAAAAGAGCTGCACATGAACAAGCTCATCAGCATTTCCCATCAATCTGGTGCTTCAAGAGCAAGATCATTGACAGGTGACATAAACACTTGGAAGGACAAAGCTGTGTGATGGTTCAACCACCAGTTTCACCACTATTTGCTAACAGAATGAGGCTTTGCACCAGCTGGGGTTGCCCAGCTGTTTCCTCAACCACTAAAACAACCTCTTAGTGATCACTCATTCATTTACAATTACAAAGAACAAGAAGTGGAAGAAAACCTTGATCCATGTCCTCCAACCAATATTATAACAACTGTAATCTCTTCTGTTATCCTTATGGAAATGTCTTAAGAATGAGTTATTCAAATGAAGCAAGTCAATGCCTGGAGGCTCAGAGAAGTTTTGTTTTTAATTTCAATGGCCACAGAGCAACTTACAGACAGATGTAAGCCTCTATCCCAATTTTCTCCTGCTGACCACAGATCCACACTGTCAGACTCTGAATTAAAGAAATTACTCTTTTTAATTTTTTTCTCAAAGCCATTGAAAGCAATATGATTATACCAAGGAAATTATAGGTTTGTGGACGAAATTTGTATTCATCACAACCACTTCATGGTAGAAAGCGGATGGCTAACCCTCCCGTTTATTTCTGCAGTCAACCCTCTGGCGTTGGTGCAATCTTTGGATCTCCTTGGACTAACAATCTGTCGTCACACTTACTGTACCGATCACGTATTCAAGATGTCCTCCATGATAGAGAGGTGCCTTTGAATTACCTGCGGAGCTCAGCCATTCCTTGGCTGCTCTCAATTCCAAGCAATGAACAAAGCCTTCATCTGCAGTGCCATGGAGTGTGGTTGTCCTCAGTGGGCTGGTGCCACCAGATCTCACCTTGTGCTCGAATCCAAGGCCTTTTGTTTGTCCCTGCCTTCTCGTAACTGTGAAATTGCCTCCATGAGTCTGTCCAATTATGATGTTTTCCTTTAAAATGTGTCGACTCCATTAAAATGATGAGCCACCACCATAATCCCATGTTATCCCTTATTCGTATTCCTGATTTTTGCTATTCCCACTGACTCTCCTCTCCTTGTCCACCCACACTATTCCACATTTATCCTGTTCATCATATTCTCCTGTCTGCTTACTTGCTCTTTGTCTATTCAGCCCACTTAATGTTCTGCACAAATTTCACAGGATAACTAACATAGACTAATGATCACATGGATGGTTAATTTCATCAAACTGCATTGTCTTATTTCCTTCACAGATCCTTGTACCTCCATAACAACAAGCTGACAGATGCCGGAATACCGGCTGGCATGCTTGAGTCATCCAATAACCTTGAGGTTCTCATTCTCTCCAGCAACTTACTCCAAACAGTTCCACAGGGCCTGCCATCCTCTGTCTACCGCCTGCATCTTCAGGTTTCAGGGAATGGGGCCTAGGGAAAACAGATGGTGAGGAATCTGAGAAAGGAGTTGGACAAGGTGGGATGGGTGAAGTGAGTGGCATTTGATATGGAGTGCTCAAATCATTAGGGCAGAGGTTGGAAAATATTTGCGTTAAACAATGTAAGGGCCTCTAAAGTAAAAACTATAAACTGCAGAAATGCACAGAGGTAAGAGAAAATTAAAAGGTCGACCTCGAGATGATGGAATCAAGGGTAGACCGATTTTTAAAATTTGACAAAAGGAAGGGAGGTGAGAGGATATGAGTAAAAAGGGAGAGTAGGAGAGATGTGAAACCACAAAGGAAATTAAGAGATGGGAAGAAGTGTAAAGAATGGAACATATGGGAATAATATAGGGTCTGACAGTGGAGGAGGGAAGCAACCAAATTCCGCCATTGTGTTGCGTACATAATATGTTGATGGCATCTAATCCAGGTTGAGTTTAAATCTTGATCTAAGTATGCATTTCCATGGATATTCTCACCAGAAATTAATTGCTGTTCTTCAGAACACACAGATCTCAAGATAGCCTGGGATTGTGAGCTAAATCCTGCTTCAAAGAGTTAAACTAGAATGAAGAACTAGTCTTCCTCGTGCGGACAAGTGGAACAGTGGATGGAAACAACAGAAGGTTGATCGAGGTATGCTAACTGCCGTGGGAATCAATGAGAAGCTAACGTTTCAGGTGTAAACCGGTTTTTTTTAATGCAGAGTCGAGGCTCATGGAAGAGCAAAAACACCAAACTGATCAGGACAAGAGGAACAGTAGGGGGAGGGGGACACCAACAGTGGATTTGGAGGACAAGATAGAGGGAGACTTGGACAAACAATGGGTGTAGGGAGGATTGGGGGCTGGAAAGGATGCATGGAGTGGATAGGAAGGATCCAGCTGAAAATTCGCAGGAGGGAAAAACTGGGAATTTGGAAGGAGTAGGTCTTGGGGGTGGGGGGTGGGGGAGTTAACAAAGACAGAAAAGATCATGGTTTTGAATTGGGGTTGATGTGAGCTGATGGAGAAGAGCTGTCTTTAACATTTGTAAGGAAGAATAAGATTGAATACAATGTAGAAGTTGGCTCTAAAGGTGGGAAAATAGAGGAACAAATGAGTGCAGGTGAGCAGTGATTTTTGATTTAGGTAGTTTCACCAGCAGGGGATTGATGGTGGACCGTGTGAGCCCTGCAGAAACCTATGGGGGACAAAGCATGGAAAGAAGAGAGAGTGCAACACCAGAAAGGATGCGATAGAAGACAGAGAGACCACTGCCCTGTCTGCAATGGGAAAGTGATATCCCATTGACTCTGCTTCCTCGCAGGAGATTACAATGACCCTGAAGGCCTTGGTTTCCATGGTGTCAAGCTGAGAAATATGTGAGGTAGGGGAGCCAGCCCAGAGGGGAGAGCAGTACTCCATCAAGTTGTGGATAAGACCTTTTAAGGAGATGGAAGTTCAGGTGTGCCAAGGAAGGATCTTGTATGATGGAGGATGCCCAGTACATGGCTTGCTTTGGAGGCCAACTTCGAAATGTGGTTTGCTCAAGAAAGATTATGGCTGATGGTGTGACTCAGGAGTCTGAAAGTCTGAACTTCCTCAATAAGATTGTTAAGAAGGTCGATAGGAGGGTTTCCCAGATGGTCCTTTCAGAGTGTGAGACTTGTCAGTATTGAAAGACATATTCCAAGTGTTTGACCATCTTGTGATTCCGTCAAGGTTTGAAGAGTGGGAAGAGGCTGCAGCCCGCTTGTCTGAAGGATGAGGGATGTCACGGCAGAGGGTTGAGTCATCAGGAAATAGATAAAGGGGATTTCCAGAGGGTCAGAAAGATCATTGAAAATAAGGAATAGGACTTTGTCTGAGAAAATGAGTGCAGCGTTTAGCATACTTCGACCAACGTTCTATTGATGTCATCCATTCTTCAACGACTTATTTTGTCAGGGAGTGCAAGTTGGTGTTTATTAAAATATTTTTTTCCATTGGTGGGAAATCAAATGAAACAAATCAATGAATAAATAAGACATTCGGATTGTAAAGAACTATACCGGCAACTGCAATTGTCAGCAGCTTTTTGACATCAAATATTATGAAAAGGATAGGCCATCGTGCACAGATTCAATGGATGCATTCCTTTTCAATGGGTTCGTGCTACCTGCAGTCAGTGCGACCGTTGGCATGTGGACATGGCAAAGGTATGCTGGGCAAAAAAAGCCTAATTTACCTGGCGAATCAGAAGCGTGAATGAACAAGTGTGACTTGAGTTTCGATGTTGGCAGCAATCATGAATTTCAAAAACTGATTGGAGAGTATTTAAAATATTCCATTTTTCTTTAAGTCAGGAAATATTATATTGCAAGCTACCCCAGTAACTTGCTGTAGGAAACCCGTTTGAACAATCCGTAAAATGCCCACGATTAGGCAGCTTTGTATTTTAATGGCAAAATGAAATGAAATCGAGTTTCCTCTCCAACAGAACAATCAGCTAAAAAGGCTGCCATCTGGGGTGTTTGAAAATATGAACTTCTTGAGGGAACTTTATCTACAGAACAACAACCTGACAAATGACAAGCTGGAAAACAAGGCCCTCTGGTACGTAATGGTATTAAATGATTAAGGACTCTAAGCTGAATGCAAGCATTGTGATCTCCATTGGCATTTACTCATTGAAGTTTGTATTCAATATAAAGTTACACAAAGTAAAAGTTGGTTGAGTTTGAATCAATCCCTCAGCATGGGATATTAACCACTCACATCAGGGATGTGACTATCGAGGACACGAAAGAGGCTGCAAATGCACAGCTAGAGTAATGCGATTGTTGTATATTCACAAAAGCTTGTCATGGTTTTGATCCTGTTTTATGTTATGGTGATCAGCTTGATTGCAGAAAGTGCTGTCCAGCAGCAATATAAGACTACTAGGTAATAGAACCCATGGATTAAAGGGGAACTGATATTGAACCTACTGAACTGTGAATGTACAGACGGCTTTAGTTTCATAAAGCACGACATGCAAAGAGCACTGCTGTCAGACCCCGACATTCACAGACCCCATGTATTTGTGGTTCATAAAATGTGACCTGCTTCTACATTCACGGCCATGTGCTTTGCATATGCACGGTTTTTCGCGGATGTATTCACAGTTGTTTTTGTTTTTAGTGATTTTGTGGACGTATTCACGGTTGTTTTTAGCAAGCATATTTGTGGGGGGGGGGGGTGTTTGCATTTTCACAGTCATATTCGCAGGTTTTTGGGGGATTTTAAATTCTCCCTTATGAATCACACACTGTTGGGAATATACCCCTTTCTTCCCCCATTGAAACAATTCCCCACCCAACATTCGCGGATTCGACATTCGCAGCATTTTTCAGAAACATATCCCTGCGAATGTCGGGGTTCGACAATATTAGATCATGCATAGTTATTACTGCAGAATAAAATATTGATACTTATTGTAATACCAGCAAATACCACCCGTCGCTTTGTTGACAGGAATAAAAAATGGGGGGAGCAGGGGGGGAGGGGGGGAAGAGAGAGAGAGAGAGAGAGAGAGAGAGAGAGAGAGAGAGAGAGAGAGAGAGAGAGAGAGAGAGAGAGAGAGAGAGAGAGAGAGAGAGAGAGAGAGAGAGAGAGAGAGTAAAAGAGGTAGAGGGGGGAAGAGAGAAGAGGGAGGGGCGGGGGGAAGACAGTGTGAGGTGAGAGGAAGGGAAGGCAGACGTGCGGTGGTGCATTAATTACGATTTATATCATCTCATCAAAATGATTCTGCATTGAATAACAGTGAAGATGGAAATAAAATAATATCTGAAATCCATTTTCTACCGGTCATATTATAAATACAGCCGAAAGTCAAACAATGACCGAACACGTCCAGAAACAAAACCCGCCGGACGCATCTGGAACCAAGCCGTCTGGAGACAAACACTGCTTGGACACATCCTGAGACAAACACCGCCCCAACATGTCCAGAGACAAACACCGCCCCGACATGTCCAGAGAAAAACACCACCCCGTTGTGTCCGGAGACAAACTCCTGTCCCGACAGATCCAGATGCAAACTCCCATCCATAAATAAACACTGCCCAGCCATGTCCGGAGACAAACCCTGCCTGGACAGGTCCAGAGATAAAAACTTTCCAGACATAACCACTGCCCAGATATGTTCAGAGACAGAGAGAGAGAGGGTAGGTGTGGAAGGATGGTGCTGCACTGTATTAGGATGGGGTAGTGCAAGTATGGGACAGAGAGAGAGAGAGGGGTTGCAGTTGGGGAGTTAGCAGAGAGAATGTTTTGCTTTATGAACAACACACACACACACACACACACACACACACACACACACACACACACACACACACACACACACACACACACACACACACACACACACACACACACACTAGTACTTGGCTGATATCGGCAATTTTTCAGGAATCAGCAGGCCGGAATCAGTGTAATTACCAACTTCAGTACTTGCTGTATAAAACCAAAAAACCTTGAGTAGCTTTCACCGAAAATCAATGTTGCATTTGCATAGATATTTCAGGGAGATGTTCACAAAGATTAATCTTTATAAACAGCTACATGTGGGGAAAAAAATATTTGGCTGGGTAATTTAGAAAACATGTTAATACAGTAATCGGCTCGAAAATCGTGTGTTATTTCACAACTGGCTCAGAATGACGGAGCACGAACAACTTGCTCAGGATGATGGAGCACTCACCACTCACTAAGGATGGCGGAGCATGAACCACTCACTCTGAATGACGGAGCATGAGCCACTCGCTCTGAATGACGTGGCACGGCAAAAGCGTCCGCAGTGAGTGAACAATTCACTCAAAATGATGTAGCGCAGTACCGCTATCGACTATGGGGCACTTGGCAAGTGGCTTAAGCACTCAAGCAAGCACTCCAATGAAATGGTTGATAATGAACGGCTGGCCAGGCTGTGGCTGCATGCCATCTATCTATAATTCCAGCAACGTGTGTGTGTGTGTGTGTGTGTGTGTGTGTGTGTGTGTGTGTGTGTGTGTGTGTGTGTGTGTGTGTGTTTGTGTGTGTGTGACTGCTGTTTCTCGACAACCACTGGTCCGATCTAATTGAAACTTGCCAGGTATATTGCTGGGGACCTGAGGATATGCCTTTTCAAGGTTTGATATTAATCGGACAAGTGCTTCCCAAGTTATGGCCATTTATTTACCAAACCAATGAGAAGACACGTTGCTGCGTGGGCGTGGCCGATGGGGAAGGGAAGCTCAGCCGCGTTCGCCATTACGGATTACAACGTACGGACTTCCGGATCCATTACGGGTTACAACGTACGGACTTCCGGATAATGATGACTTCGTGTATTCTAATAATTTCTCGATTTCTTATGCGCATTTATAGATAAACACAATGACCCAAGTTATGATCGTTTTCATATTAGACGGTGTATAAATTTCGGTAACATCAGAGTGAGCTGGTATGCTCCGAACTAGGAAGTAAATTTTTTCTCTCTCTCTCTCTCTCTTCTCTTTTTGTTTTTCCTTGCCACGACATTGCGAAAAGGTAAAATACGTTGGTGCTAATTGAATAATTGGGTATTAAAACTAAATTGCAGATAATCGTAACTGCGAATAATATTCGAACTTCCGGGCCACGCACGTACGGGCACTCGAGAGCGAAGAAACGGCCTGCGTGGTTGTTGTTTATTGCTCATGGTTTGAATATTTTTTATTTATTTATTTATTTATTTTTATGGGCACGTACTAGTATATTTAATGTCGAACAACCCTGGAGACATTGCAAAGTTTAATCGCCCGTGAAATAAGCATTTCATAAATAGACATTGCATAATCTATCATTGCATAAGACTTGAAATCAATATTGCATAATCTGCCATGTTGCTTGCTCGTCTGTGCATGCGTCACATGGTACATTGGTTCGGAGTCCATACAAATGTTATAGCTTTGTTTTAAAATATCCGTTTTCAACATATTTGCTTTGATTCTCTGTAGAGCACCTCACAAAATCCTCTGACAATATCGACACAGATCTGGCAAATGCTTTGGGTAGGCAGTCACTCTGGAGGACAGGGCACGAGGTCTAGCAGTGAATGCATTAAATCAAATAGCTCAATGAAGCTGGTTAATTTTGATACATTTCTAAATGTTTTGTTCACTTAATATAATTCTCCAAACAGGAGAAACAGGAAACAACACATTTCTTGTGTATGTATGGAGAAGGGGGGAACATAGCCTTGCTTGCTTAAATTACATAGGTATGTCTGCTGAGTTATAAGACTTGTTTCTTTACATTATCAGATGTCACAACAGATTTGAACACATTTATTCTGGAAGATATCTGATCCCCAAAACCGAAATAATATTTTGACATACTTTAATTAGTCCGTGAGAGTAGATAATGGAAAATCGTATCATATAATGCATGAAATCGCTCCAAGCTCCTAATTTGAAAACTATAGCATTTACAAAAGTGATGCATTCAGCAATTTGCAGCTATGATGAACAGGCATTCGACAATATGAGTGCGTAAAGTGAAAAAAAAAACTTCATTGTTAAGAAATCGTTGCGGCCTGTTCCAAGTCAATTCATGGTTGAGCAGGCCAAAAAACATGGCGACTTCAGTCCCCAGCGAGGTCACCCAGGATACACCTTAAGACCGCAGAGAGCGAGGTGGCCGAGGATTGCCTGATAAAATATATAATTAAATAAGGCTGTTAATTATCTTCAAAAGTGGTATTTTAATTAACCCAAACACCCAATTTTCACTCATGCACTTCCTTGGAGTTCCATTCGTATGCAAGCAAAGTTTCAGGCTGCTAGGTTTTATGGTTTTGGAGTTATGGAGGAGACACACACACACTGACACACACACACACACTGACACACACACACACACACACACACACACACACACACTGACAAACACACTGACACACACTGATATTTATTACTGTAGACAGATGAAAATACTCACAGGATATGCGTGGAGCATCTCCCAGTAACGCATTTTGATAGTCGGAAAGTCATCGATATATTAAAGTATCGTGGCCGGATTTATCCATCTATTTCTCTCTTTACACCCATTGGTTGGACAGCTAGCCAGACTTCATCCACAATTGATCCTCAAAAAAAAAAAAAATCAAATAATGTATCCACCATTTTGGTTGCCACTTATAAGGCCCAGGGTCTTAGTCTCAGGCCTCTGGTGTTCATTTGAAGACTGAACAATATGTCTTCTATCATGAAATAAAGGTACATTTTGATAACAACCATTGCAGAGGAATTGAGCTAATGCATGTTTTGTTTGGGAGCAATTGAGGCAGCAGTCTAGTATACACTGCCACCCTAATAAAAATTCCGAATAATCAAGAGGGCGTCTGAGTTTATGTACCTTTCAAAACTGAACAACATGTCTATCATGAAAAAATTGGACCGCCTGTCCTGAAACTCACCTAGATCAGGAGCAACAGTCACTCAAACCGCCCCGCATACATTCTCAAACCATAAATTTTTTTAATACCATAATCAAACTTTGGTAAATCAAGGGTGATGAAGGTTGCGATCAAGTTTCATTGAAATTATATAGTTTGGAGAAGAGAGAAAATGACAAAAAAAACCCCTCTTATCAGAAACCCCACTTGTAGACTCCCTTAATGAGTGCAGATTTTGATGCAGTTAATATACTTTGGTACATCACAAGAGAAGAATGTTGTAGTGAAGTTTCACCAAAACAAAATTGTGTGCATTTTCAGAGAAGAGAGCAAATACCTACTTCCGGGGGCCAAAAAATCCCTGCAGATCGCTTAATGAGTGAAGATTTTGATGCGGTCGATACACTTTGGTACATCATGGGTGACGAAGATTGTGGTCAAGTTTCATCAAAATTGGATGTGTAGTTTAAGAGAAGAGAGCAAATACTTATTTTAGGGAGGGGGGGTCAAAAAAACCCTGTACACCACCTTAATGAGTGCAGATTTTGATGCGGTCGGACACACTTTGGCGCATTGTGGGTGATGAAAGTTGTTGTCATGTTTCATCAAAATCGTTTATGTAGTTTTGGAATAGAGACGAAATACCTATTTTGTGGGTCAACCCCCCCCCCCCCCTGTAGGTCCCCTCAATGAGCGCAGATTTTGATGTGGTCAATACACCTTCGTTTGGCATCATATATGAAGCTTGTGGCCAAGTTTGATCAAAATAGTGTGTTTGGTTCAAGCGATAATGACTGAAATGTTTACGGACTCACCGATTGATTGACTGCCTCACTCACTCACTCACCTATGGGCCTGCTCAATCGCATAAGCTCACCTGACTAAAGTGCAGGTGAGCTAAAAAGGGTACGTTTTGATTACAACCCATGCAAAAGAAAGAAAATATTCGTGATTAATATTTGGACTCTTTAATGAAATAAAAAAACTGGAACCGGTCATTTTATGCAAAACACCGGCAAAAAAAAATGAAAGGTTGTTGTACGTAACCTTGGTTTAGTCAAAGTTTCCTTGGCTGAGTGGTGTGCAAATCCAGGGTTTGTAAATAAACTACTTCACATGTGCATGGACATGTAATTCACATATCATGTGAAGTAAATAAAACATACGTGGCAAGTTAGAGGCACCAAAACGTGGGTTGGTAGGAATCGAAAGCGGGTTTTATTTTACGTATTTATTTTTACCAAACCTGGTATAAACGTTGATGGAGAGATCGTCAGTGACAAAAAATACATCAGAATACTAAGATAGCCATTTATTGAGAACTAATGAGAAGGCGGTTCCACTTAATACAACTTCCAACTCGGTGATTTTGGTGACATGATATTAAACATGACATGATCGATGCACGAATGCCCTTTCACTTTTACGAGCTGGTGGAGGGGAGGAAAGAGTTGGGGTTCGGATGGAGGAATAGCAAAGATGGGACACAGTTGGGAGGGGAAGGTTGAGACTTCGGGGGAGGGGAGGTTGAAGAGTTGGGGGTTGGGGGGGTGTGGAGCAGGTTTGAAGGCTTGGAGTGTGGAAGAGATTGAAGCCTGCAGGTTGGGAAGGGGAGGTTGAGGATTTGGGAGTTGGGAGTGTGGGTTGATGGCTTGGGAATTGGGAGGGGATGGGGATTGTGACTTGAACTCGCATTTTACATTGTGTGGCTGTTCCGTGGGTCCCTGCCAGTATAAATTAAATATTCCAACCTCTGTGTGCGTTACTTCACCCAATGACAGATCGTTGTAACAAGCCACGCACTGTCTCCACCCGTGATCAGATCCATGCAATGTCAATGATTGCGCCTAAACAGCCCGTACCATGTTCGCATTGAGACCAGAGGGGGGGCAGTGACCAAAATGTCAATGATATTTTTACCTGCTGGGTGTGGGCATTGTCAGCACATTGCAGCCACTCCCACTCCCACACAGTTTTCAGAAGCCCATGCCCCCCCCCCCGACTCACAAACACAATCCATGTGTCAATACAAGCGACCAAAAGGTACACGAAAATAATATTGCAAATTAAGTGCTATGATTTTTATGTGTTATCCACTGGGTAAACAGCACATCATGCACGAACTCCACCCACAGACGGATCTCTGATGATTGCACCTCAACAGCATGGTAGAATGTCAACATCAAGGACAGATGAGATGAGCAACGCAAATGTGAATGTATTTCTGCCCACTGGGCATTGTCAGCACATCACAGCCACTTTTGTTGGTTTAGTTCATCATAAGCTCTAATTAATCCACAAAAGCTAAGCGAAATCCCCAATAATTTTAACCTACCTGATATGTCTGACCTTCCCCAAACCCCCATTTCTCTACTCCCTGTTTTTTTTTTTAGCCTTTTGACAAGCATTAAGCTTTAGCTTTCCCAAACCAAATGTTTGATTGCATCAACTCGAACTTTGAATCTCACTACAAACCCAAATTAATTAGCCCTGTGTTCTCTAAGCATGTTCCTTATCCTTTAAAACCACTGACGATCTAACCCTGACCCTTCACAGGGGTGCTCAACATTTGGAGTTCCTGGATCTCTCAAGAAACCAGTTTGTGCATGTCCCCCAAGACTTACCGTCCTCCCTTGTCGTTCTGCATCTTGAGCGAAATCACCTGGTACGTGCAGACGCTCGCGGACTTGGACGTCTAACTGCTCTGGAATACCTGGTACTCAACCACAACCGCTTGAGTACACAAGGACTCGGAGCTGCAGGACTGCGGCGCATGAAGCAACTACATACCTTGCATCTGCATAGTAATCGCTTACGCAAGGTTCCATATGGCCTACCACAAGGGCTGAGGGTAATCTCCCCCCCCCCCCCAAAAAATCTTCATTTTCATTCATTTATCATTTTCAAATCTTGCACAAGCAAGTGCAGAAATATTTTACAACATGGCATTTAAATGATGTGCCTGGTGTTGGCTTGATGGTTAGGGTGTTAGGCTTGGGATCCTAGGATCCTGAGTTCAAATCCTGCTTGGCTGTTCAATTAGTACCAGGTGGGGTTGACTCTGCCTGTCATCCCTCAGAGGTTGGCAAAATGAATACCAGCTTGCTGGTATACTGTGTCAGAGTGTCAGAGTCCATTATTGTGCCCAATAGCCAAGGAGACTGCTTTAGCAGCACCAATGCTCTGCACAGAGTATGGTCCTGATAGATGGATGGAGTTAAATGACACTGCTGCTTCCTTGTAAGTCAGATTTTTACCATGTGATGAAAGTTGGCATCATCCACTTGATTTCTTTTTGAGGATTTCAAGGATCAATGGGTATCCATCCATCAATTAGGACCAAACTGTGTGCAGAGCGTTGGTGCTGCCGAAGCAGTCTCCTTGGCTACTGGGCACAATCCTGGACGGGTCGCCACTCCGACGCAGGATATCAGCAAGCTGGTACTCAGTTTGCAGACCTCGGAAGGATGACAGGCAGAGTCAACCCCACCTGGTATTAATTCAACAGACGAGTGGGATTTGAACTCAGGATCTGTGGATCCCCAACCCATCACTCTAGCCATGAAGGCAAACACCAGGTATATCAAGGGGTATACCATTCAAATATTAGGTTTTATTGAAATAAATTTCTCCTTTTGTTGTTGATTTAGGAAACGTGTTCTAAAAATCTGGGTCATCGTATTTTTTTAATCACGAGTAAATATAAGACTTTTGAAGGTTTACTGAAGATCAATGTGAAGGGTTAATTAAATGCTAAGACGCGATGGAAGACCACAATATATTCCACATGCACAATTGGGAAGGGGGGGGAGAGGGTTCGGGTCCCTCTTTAAAGGCTAGTACCGATGATGATTTTTATTGGGAAGCTGACAAGTTATTTATATCAAATGCAAACAGGATAGGTCACAAGACATTGCCTTGGACAATGTCATCTTCCAACAGCAGAGCAACATGCTGCTTGTTGGCATGGAGGAAATGTGCCAGCTGGTCGAAGAACGCTATTGGTTGACAGCTTGCTGAGTCGAGTGTCAATTGGCATGGAGACGTTGGGTAACATCACTGAAACTCCTTGTTCGAGATCCATGGCATTCATGCATTGCTAAAAATATTGAAAAAGCATATCTAAAGTGGAGTGGTCACACTGGAAACGAAACTTGAAGTTGAGACCAGAGAATTAAAGACATGATGATATTTGGGGTCTACAGCAATGATGTCATATTACTTTGCTTATTATCGGAAGCAGGCTGACCAGTCTAGAGTTGAGAAGATGTGTTTTGGATGCCTCCTTGTGAGTAAGGTCGATAGATGTTTGAAAAGTACTTAAGAAAAAAGAAAGAAAACCGGTTGTGTGCAAAGATGTTGAGGATCAAGGGGATGATGCTAACTACACCTGAGGCTGAAGTTAAGGTGGAGGTTTTTTTTTTTGCGTAACTTGTATTGACTAATAAAGCAACATTCTGACAGTGTGGCATGGGACAGGAAGTGGACACAGCATTGGCGATGAACGAGCAGGAGGTGGAGAGAGAATGGGGAGGGAAACAACAACTTGTAAATATATGGGGAGAGAAGATGTGGGGATGGAGAGGTGGTGTCCTGCCATCTTGAAACCCTGGATAGAAGAGTGGGATGTAAGAGACTGAGGGAGGGATTCCACAATCAGGAGACTGGAGGAATAAAATAGTTCAAATGTGAAGTGCGCCTGAATTATGTGAGTTTTATAAATAGTGGATTGCAAGAACAAAGCCTGTGACCTTTCGGGATTGGGAAGAGTTGAGAGGAAATACCAGAGGGAGAAAGACCTGAGGAGAAGCGGAAAGAAAACAAGGAGGCCCCGAACCTGTTACCAAACAAGCTCAGGACATTTGAGAAAAGGAACAGTTGCTGTCAGCTGGGATTATGGCTTCCACAACTGTTTATAATTGGAAGTAAGTCAATGGACTTTTGTCGAAAGGATCTGTTTTTGCAACCTTATTGTGTATTGGGGTGATGTTGACTGTCTCCGAAGGAGAACGTGGGGTGTAGTATGGGTGAGGTAGCTGAGGGAGGCCTGGGGTTACTTAAGGAAATGGACAGGTGAAAGGGAGCAAGTGGATATGGGGGAGAGCAGCAGAGCAGGAATGGAGAACATGGATGTTGATACCTTTGCAGGGCACAAACTCATTTTTCCTCAAGAATAGTCTTCAAACAAGGTTAGCGAATGTGAAGGAACAACTTTTCAACAACAATGAGGCCCCAATCGGGATACGGAATCACGAAAAAGTTGTAGAAATTCATTTTTACATTATTATTATTTTACATTGCAAATAGATTTTTTTTTTCCTCTTCTCTTCAGTCAGAGCAGATTTTGCACAGCAATGTCTTTTCGTCGATAGCATTATACCGCTCATCCCCAAAATACACGACGGTTGAAAGGAGTGAAAAAAAAATGTGATGGTACAGTGTGTACCTGTTTGCTTGTGATTTTTTTCCCCTCCATATTGATGTTAGTAGGACATTGAAAATGCTCATCGGTATGCCTACTAGTGTAACAACACCGTTCTCTCTCTATCCCTTCCACCTACCCAACCACAATTGCAACAGGCCCTCATGCTACTGCACAATCAGATCAATGAAGTGCGTAGCACGGATTTTGAAAGTTCTCCAAACATAACGGACCTGAACTTGAGCTTCAACATTCTGAAAAGCAACCGCGTTCACCCCAAAGCTTTCTCGTCTCTCACAAACCTCCTTAACCTGGACTTGAGTGGAAACAGATTCACGGAGCTTCCTACTGGACTGCCTGAAAGCCTGCAGGTGCCTGTGATTTGGTAAAAACAAACTGTTTTTTAAACCTGATTGTTGTTGTAATAGTAGGATGGGCTGTCCAAAGTTCTGCAGTACATAAGTTAATAAGCTGTGTGCAGCTAAGACTACAAAAAAGTAAGATACCGAATCAGTTTGGAACAAAGCTAAAGCTCTACACAAGGGTTGGATAGCTATGCCTTAAATTAACCTTATATACAATAGATTATCAGGATGACGAACAGTAGTAATAAGAACGGCTGGTTGTGAATTGTCCAGGTAGTAAAGATGGAGATGAACCGCCTGAAAGCCATTCGGGATGACCAGCTTGCGGCCTTTGGCACCCTCAAGGAGCTGTACCTGGCTTCCAACCTGCTCTCCAGCAGCAGCCTCGGGACCAGGGCGTGGAATGGCCTACACAGCTTGCAAGTATGGCGAGCAATCACTTTTTGCAGCCAATTAACAAACTTGCTTCAGCCCATCACACTCGCTGTTATCAAACTGCTTTTCACTTACCACGCATTATGAAACTGGACTATTCAAACCAACATCACAATAATAAAGGCTTGTGTAGAGCGGAAGGTTCCTTCACCGTAACATGGTCTTGTTGACCGCAAATATAAGAATTTGGTTAGTAAGATATTTAAAGGTGAGAAGGCAAATTGGATTTATTGATATGTAATAATTATTTTCACAATATCAGACCGAGCTTTGGTAAGAATCAGCAGCAGAGTTTATGGACTTCCAATGTCAAACTGAGCAAAGTTAGAAACGTAACCAAGACGATGTTCAAGCAATCCTAATCCATGAGCAAGTAAAACAGAAGACACTCCTTTTAACATGTCTGACAATCTCAATATGCGCAGAACACACACACACACACAAATTTCACCATTGCCAATACTGCCCTTTGACAGCCTTTTGTGGTCATTACTTGAATACTAAGCATAAGATTTCAATCAAAATATGTGATTAACTTCTTCTTAAAACTACATTTAAGTATCAAGATCACCCCAATTATGCTTAGAAAGGGGTCGCTCAGAGCAGACACTCTAACCATAACGACGATCCCCTCAACTACAGACCGATCAGCTTACTTCCAGTCATCAACAAGGTCATGGAATCCATCATCGCAGTTGATATGAAATCCTTCTCTCTCCAACAACCTCATTTCAGATCACCAATTTGGTTTCAGACCAGGTCACACTAACTTGGGCATTCTGCTATTACTTACCCAACTAAGGACGGAGGGCCTCAATGTCAGACATGAGATCAGGACAGTCTCTCGAGACATATCTCGTGCAATTGATACAGTCTGACATCCTGCATTACTCTCCAAACTCTCTGCCAATGGCATCCAAGGCCAACTCAACACATGGCTGACTGACTTCCTCTACTCTCATGGCCAACACGTGGCTCAACGGAATCCTCTCCTTTCCCTATCAAGGCTGGAGAGTCCCCAAGGCAGTGTTCTCCACCAGGGCCTATTTCTGATCTTCATCAATAAAATGTCTGACTCTGTAAAATCCTGTTTCTCTATTTGCTGATGACTCCACCCGTTGCCATGAGTGACATCCCTCATCCTTCAAAGAGAAAGCATCTGCCTCTTCACTTTCTGCAGACCTTGACAAAATCACAAGCTTGTCAAGCACTTGAAATATGTCTTTCAATCCTGGAAAATCTCACACTCTCATTGTCTCTCTCAGAAAGGGTCCTCTGGTGAACCCTGCCTTCTGCTTCCTCAACAATCCTCTTGAATAAGTTGATGCACTAAAACCTTTCAATGTCACTATCAGCCACGACGTTTGCAAATCACATGTCTAATTTGGCCTCCAAAGCAAGTCACAGCATGGGCATCTTCCATCGTGCAAAGCCCTTCCTTGGCACACCTGAACACCTATTCACCTAAAAGACCTTCATCCACAGCTTAATGGAGTACTGCTCACCCCACCCCCACTCTGGGCTTGCGCCCATGTCTCACACCTTGCCCACCTTGACGCTGTGGAAAGCAAGGCCTTCAAGATTATTGGAAGCTCCCGTGATGAAGCTGAGTGCATGAGCATATCAATTTGCCATCGCAGACAGGTTGGTGGTCTCTGTCTTCTACGACCTCCTTTCTAGTCTTGCACCCTCTGCTCTTTCCGTGCTCTGCCCCCCACCCCCCTCAGGTTTCTGTATGGCGCACACAGTCCACCATCAACAACTTTCTCAATCCAAAATCATTGCTCACCTTCACTCATTCCTTCCTCTTTTTTTCCCACCCATGGAAACAGCTTCTACGTTCTCTTCAATCTCATTCCTACCAACAGCTTTTCAATACAGCTGTTCATCACAATTTCGGATCATCTCATATCCAAAACCATAATCTTTTCTACCCATATTAACCCTCCCCAAGCCTACCCCCCTTTCCAAGTTTCCAGTTTATTCCTTCCTGAGAGTTGACCACTGTGTCCATCTTTTTCACCCCTGTATCATCCCATCTCCCTCATTCTTCCCCACTTGGCCACATCCCTCATTTCTCCAAGTCTCCCTCTGTTTGCCCCCTCAACTCTGCTGTTGGTGTGCTCCCCCTTCTCTTTCGAGGGTTCCTTTTGTTCTGTTACATCCTGATCAGTTCTACATTCTCACTCCTCCACGAGCCTCAACATTGTCAACCAAAAA
>NC_140966.1:85334887-85367387 GCF_056783735.1 Eptatretus burgeri
TGAAATGCCCTTAAAATCAAACTTGTCCTGTAACTTACCATAATAAAGATGTGCAACGTTTCGTTTGAATATGTTGAAGGGTAAGGGCAAAAAGTCTGGAAAACCAAAGTTCAGACGGACAGACAGACAGATAGCAAACCTGAAGTCCCATTCTGTGATACCGGTAGGGGACCAATAATATTGTTGCGAGTGTGGTGGCCCAGGTTAACCCCCCGACCCAATTTGTGGTGATGGGCGGTTAACACCGCCAGCCCCCATGACGTCCGAGCGGTTCCTTATGAATAGGAGGTGGACACGTCGATCCTCGGAGATTATCACACGTGCTCGAAGGGCATGGGGCACAATGGCTGAGGGGCAGAGGAGCACAGGGAATAAAATGGATGCACAGGCGGTTTATCCTCAAACCCCACTACAATTACATGAATACAATTTCTTACAATGAACACATTTAATGAACATAAACAAATATCTACAAAGGACAAAAATTCAAAAGGCGATGATAATAATTAATAAATAAATCCTACAGTTGAGGCGCCTCTCACACAGACAACGGGGAAACAAAATAAAAAGAAAACCCTTCCTTTCAACTATTCTTGTACTTAGCATGGCCCAGAGTTGGTCCCTGTGGAACTTGAAAAGGATGCGCTTCAATTTGAACGTGCAGATGCGCGCAAATGGCACCGTCACTTCTCTCATAGCAGGACAAATGTAAGCCAGCCACTCCGTGAGACGCACTCAACACTAAGGCTCAGAGCCCCAGTGCAGCTGCTTATGACATACACGAGGCTCGAGCTCCGTTTCTCACAACTCAACCAAGAGCCAAAGGCCTGCGTCTTGCTTAATACGTGCGCTCATCCTGAACTCCCACCTCCTCCCACGTGCTCTCTCCCTCTCGCCTCTCAAAATGTGACTCGTTCCTCTGCTCTGATCACGTCTCTCCAAAAATGCGCAAGCCCTGAACTCCTGCCTCCGATTCTCTTTCAAATCAACTCTGCATCGTGCGTTCATCACACTGACCTCGTGTGTGCGTTCTGCCAATCTCTCGTCCTATACAGCAGGAAGTCTCCCACACCCTCTTCTTCTTCAGGTGTCTCCCGTCTAACAATCCTCCGCCTCCTGGATGTGGCTTGCTCGCACAAAATGTGGGAAGGCGGGGCTTCTGCCTGCTCGGCATGCCTGCTCGTTCCTCCTCATAGTTTTGGATATAAAAACATAGGGAAAAGTCACAGAGGGGCGATTACATACTGGTGAAGCTTATTCTTACTCCCTGGGCTAATAAACACCGCACCACCCTCCATGTGGTGAGATGTGACACTTAAGCTCACAGGTTTCCTACTTAGTTACGAGATGCTTCATACACGTCCACGGACCAAGCAACTCTACACAATGCTATATTTCTTATTAAATTCCTCAATCTGCCCCCACAACCGTAACAATATATTAGTTCCCTGTCAAGGAACTGCGACCGCATGAAGGGGCTTTTCGGCTCATTAAAGTCTGAGCTATTATTTCCAACCTGTGGTTAGTTGTCTGTGTTCTAGGCTCCATAAATGCTGAGCGTCAAGCAAGGAAGCAAGCCTGGTGTTGGCTTAGTGGTTAGAGTGGCGGTTTGGGATCCTAGGGTTCCTGAGTTCAAGCCCTGTTGGCCACTGAATTAAAATACACCAGGAGGTTGACTCAGCTTGTCATCCTTCTGAGGTTGGCAAAATGAGCACCAGTGTACTGGTAAGGGGGACACTGCATCAGCGGCATAGCCACGTCCCAACCAATGATGCAACCAGCAGCCACAGGCTGCACTCGATAGATAGAGCAAAGAAGCAGCACACACCTTTTTTAAACTTTGGTTTGACTCAGACAGGTTTGAACTGCTGACAAACAAGACTCAGAGTAGATGCCACCAAGGCTGGTCTGAAATATACACTAAAGATACCGATTTAAAATACAAGTTGCCTTGCATTGTGGGGAAAGATATGTAAGTTGGGAGGAGGAGGAGGAGGAAGAGGAGGAGGGGGACAAGGAGGAGGAGGACTCATTTCAAAGCTGGTTTTGCTCTCCTTATACTTTTGTGAACATATAGTTTCATTTTTCACAATATCACTCATTCTACAGGAGGTAACCATATTTTTCATCTGACTTATCAACAGATTCTGGACCTGTCGCACAATTCCTTGACTGAAATACCAGCCAAACTTCCTCCTTCACTGGAATACCTGCACTTGGAAGACAACGACATCAACCACATCCCAAACACTGCTTTCCAACAAACACTCAATCTAAAAGGCATATACATGAGGTAGCTACAATACATAGTCTTATCATTTGACATTAATTTATTAATTTTCATCTCACAAGATTGTTTTCGTTTGTACTTTTACTGGGGAGGGTCAGATCCTATTAATGGAATAATTAAATAACTTGAATAGTTTGTGGAATTATCGCTGGTTGAAAATACGGAAAGATCCCTAGCACTTTGAGCCAGTCGTGTTTCTATAATAAACAATGGTTCCTCACGAAATCCAGGAATAATTTAAACCCCTTTTTATGGGCAATATGCAGATGTCAAATAAAAAAAGATAATTCAAACAACTGCAGAAACAAAACTAGAGAGTTCCTGGAACACCTTATCCCACGCCGTCTTGAGAAAAAAGGGCATGGGCAAATTTGATTGGCCGAGATGATGTAAAATGCCATATGTTGTCCAAGTACTGCGAAACGAAAAGTTTTTGAAAGTGTCAAAAAGGTGATTTGTGTTCTACAATGTTCAACTAAAGAGTTAATTGAAGTGTTAAATAAAGATTTTAATAGTTGTTGAAAAAATATTTTTTGGAACTTTCCCACCATTAATGGTGTCTTTTACACCACCTTATTTAACAAGTTACATGTTATTTGTACCTGTTGTTTGTGTCCTTTTTGACGTCCTCAGAAACAGTAACTTTCATGTTTGGAATGATTTTAAATTTTGGTTGACTGACAGACAGGCAGACGGAGTTAAAACTATTATCTCACTCCTTTCTGCACATGCACGATCGGGACAAATTCAGAGCCAAAGTGCTGCTAAACTACGGGTTCGTTTTCCGATCCATGTTCTGATTCTTGTTCAAAATATACCATTCAATTGAAATTGTAGACGTTCCTCGATCATAAGCTGACATTTGTAGACTGAGATAGACAAAGTGC
This sequence comes from Eptatretus burgeri, assembly GCF_056783735.1. Classification (NCBI taxonomy): domain Eukaryota; kingdom Metazoa; phylum Chordata; class Myxini; order Myxiniformes; family Myxinidae; genus Eptatretus; species Eptatretus burgeri. The sequence goes on from NC_140966.1 coordinate 85,338,065, forward strand.
TCCCAATGCTTAACCCCAAATAATCTACCTTAACCCCACAAAAATCACGAATCACTGCTCACCTTCACTCTTTCATTCCTCTTTTTTTCTCCGCCTTTGGAATAAACTCGCACACTCTCTTCAATCCCATTCTTCCCTCCAGGCCTTCAAAACAGCTGTTCACCACCATCTCTTATCATCCCCCATCCAAATCTTCCATCTTTTCTACCCCCGTTAATCACCCCAAACCCACCTCCTTCAAATTACCAGCTTTCCTTCCTGAAAGTCTCCATAATATCCATCTTGTAGAACCTGTGTTCCCCACCCATCCCTCTCCCTTCCACAGATCTCCTAGTGTCTCTGTTCCCCACTGTTTGTCCTTCCCACTCCCGCCCCTCTTGTTTCATGCCCCCCTTGCTGTGCGTTGTATGTTAGCTCTCATACGAGTCTCGAAAGGTAGACAAAAAAATAAAAATAAAAACCACTTTTTGTTTCGTCTGCTTGGGGTAATGAAATGCAGAACAAAGTGCCATCTTAAATACCACTCCAAAACTAGAGCATGCAACTCTGCCCCAATACAGAACTATTTAGAATCCATAATCACAAAAAAAACAGCCTGAAAGAAGTGGACATCTATTTATTACCTTTGCATAGGGGGGTTGGCATTGGCTGGTGAGGAAAATAGAATTCGAAAAAAGAAACATAAATGAAGAATGGATAATAAGAGAGGTGAAGGAGGTGAAGTGTCTGGAGGGAATTGGAAGATAAGGAATGGAAAGTAAGGAAGAAAGAGGAGAGGTATGTTTGTCATGTACAAGGGTGGGTGAAGAAAAGGGGTTATTTGTTGAAAAAGGGGTGGATTTGGCAGAAGAAGCATACGTGAGAAGGGATGAGGGGGGATGGAGTTGAAGGGGTGAGGCAATCATGGGGAAAACATATATATTACAGCACAAACACAGAATTTCATGGAAAATCACACAGCTGCCTCAAAAAAAATGTTTATTTGGAAATTCGCAGATTTACATTTGCTTCAAAATATAATGGGTGTGGTGATATTTGATTAATAATGAAATGTAGTTGTTCTCCATCCTAGTGTGTGTGTGTGTGTGTGTGTGTGTGTGTGTGTGTGTGTGTGTGTGTGTGTGTGTGTGTGTGTGTGTGTGTGTGTGTGTGTGTGTGTGTGTGTGTGTGTGTGTGTGTGTGTGTGTGTTACGGTTGTGGAAATTCGCATTACACAATAGAGTCCTCAGGTGAGATATATTGGTAAGTTCATGTGTAGTTAGCCCAAACCTGTTGTATAGAGGGAATATATGTGATCCATTCGGGCTGCGACGTTTCAGTTAGCCGTTTTTCTTTTGCTGTAGTTAATTTGGTGCAAAAACAACAACGAACCTCGCCACAACCAACATCTCAATGATCACACCATTCACTACACAACGCCACCTTCCACAACTACGCTACCACATCTTTGCCACTCGCCATTCAACGAGCACCGTGCGGGCGCGTGCAAGAACAAAAACCAACAACACTTGTGGGGTTTTCCCGCCTAATTTCCCCGCCTGATGCTACCGCCTGAATCCCCCCCACCACGCTTGGTGTGAAGGGGAGGGGTGCGGCAGCTCGCTACCGATTGGTGGATGCACGGCGTGAGGCGGTCGGAGTGGGGGCACGCCCCCTTCGAGAGCTTTCTGGAAACGCCTCGAAGGAAGGAGGAGCCAAGAACGGAGCGGGGCGCGGGGCGGAGCGAAGGGCGGAGCCGGCCCCTACAAAAGGCTGGGCATGAACAGTCGTGGTTGGTTGGTTGTTCCCTTGTCTCAGTTGGAGGCTGAAGGTTCTTGGTTCGTGCAAGCGATCGACAAAAGGCGTGGACGTGAAGGTCGACGAGAACGTCGTTCCCTTTCCTGTTCCCTTGTCCCTGAAGGGGAATTGTGGAGAGTGGTGCTGATAACGCCAAGTCGGAGGTTCTGTTCGTTCGTCCGAGCTGTCGAGTGGACCACACGAGCGACGTGCGGCACTAGCTCGCGGACCACGCCGGAGGGACTCGGAGTTACGGTCGCCAAGGACTCGACGCGCTCAGGGAAGTCGCGACTTCCTTTTCTTTTGGGGTTTTTGTGTAAATGTCTGTGGGTGGCGCCAGTCTTGTAAAGTAGAACTCTTTAAGTGTTGTAATAATTATATTCGGTTTTAACTCTTTCCCTGCTTCCTTTTGACTGTATGGCTGTATATACGTGCTTGTGTGTGTGTAATAAAGTGCTTGCTTGTTGAACTGTTTTCCCGTTTCGCTTCGTCTTTTCTTTTATTGAATCTCCATCGTGTATCACGTAAGGGATTGGTAGTGGGTTTAAAACACCCGGTAATTAATCGGAACCGTCAAGGCCGACGATAACTCCGCTCGGTTATCGCTGCAATACGGAACGAACCGCTTAAGCGGTTCGTGTCCGGAGTCGGCCTGTGGCGTGGTCCCATCCCTCGGCAGATTACCCTCGCGGGCAATTAGGTATATCGACATTCAGCGATTCACCCTATTTCGCGTGGGTAGATTGCGGACTGGGTGGTGGTGGGGTTAAACCCCCACCCGTGACTGGTTTCTGGCGGTAGTCCCAGGAGGGTCACGACTGAATTGTCCGTCCGGTGGGCGACGCGGTCATGATTCAAGTTACATGGCCGATCGCACGCCGGCGGGCGCGAATTCGCAATACTGGTGTCAGGAGTGGGATACAAACTCTCCCGTCTCCAGGCTAAATTCACAGGGATCGGATCAGGGGTGTGCGAGGCGACCCCCCCCCCCACCGTTCCCCCCAAATTACGAGCAAAACTAAATTAATCTCTGACGAGAAATAAGATGGAGTCTCAAGGCGGGCGGGAGCCGGGGATAGATATGGATTTAGAATTGGTAGAATCCATGGTCCAGGATGAAATCCCCGTGCAGGACATTCCCATTGTAATGCAGGAACAATTTCCCCCCCAATTGAACCCAGAGCCCGAAATGGGCGCGGCAGCGGCCGCGGTGTATGACACCTCCCCTCCCCCTCTCCGCCAAAACCCCCCGATCCTGGCCGAATCGACTCAGCCAAGTGCACCCGACATGGCCCAGCTATGCGCTATGCTGGCGGCAATGAATGCGAACATAAACAGCAAAATAGATGGAGTGAATAAACAAATGGATACAAACGCAAAGGAAATAAAGGAAGAATTGAAGGAAGAACTAAAAAACAACATGGAAGCGAATACACAAACGATGCGGGGTGAGATGCAGAACATGGGTGTGGGCCTGCAGGATAAGTTGAAAGAGGTGAAGGACGAAATGAAAGGGGAGATCAACACGGTATGGACAGAAGTGAACAACTTGAAAAAGAATGTGGAAGGTGTGGGGATCGCGATGGAAGCGAACAAAAAAGAAATGGCAAACGAAATAAAAATGGCGGTGCAAGAGATAAACAAATTAGAGCAAGGAATGAAGAAAGTAAAGGAGGGACAAGACCAAATAAAAGGGGAGATGAGGAAGAACACGAGGACGATAGAGCAATTAAAGGAAGAGCAGGGGGAAATAAAAAAGGAAATGGGAAACGTGAAGGAGGAGTGTAAAAAGAGACATCAAGAAATGACGGAGAGGGTGGAAAACCTGCGGCAGGAGGTAAAAGCGGAGACGCAGAAGGGAATAGAGGCCGTGGAGAAAGAATGTAGAAAGAGACATGAGGAAATAATAATGGAAATGGAGCAGAGAGCTGAAGAAAAGACAGTGGAACTGGGGAAATGAATAGAAACACACGAGGGCGACAGAAAAGAGCAGTTAGAAAGACGGGGGTGGAAATATCCAAGACAAATAAGGAGGTGGCACAGGTAAAAGAGGAGCATGGAAAACGATCGTTAGAGACGATAGGAAAAGAATTAAACGAAGTAATGGAGGGGAAAATAGAGGATATGGAGAAGAGGCTGGCGAGGTGTGCGGAGACCCAGTGTGAGAGGCAGGGTGTCCTCCTTCGGGAACAAGGGGGGAGGATATACCCCCTCGAGGCGGAACGTGCCCAGGCGGGGCCAGTGTCACAGGGCAGAGGAGGAGGGTTGCCCGATGCGGGGGTGTGCATGCCGAGCTTGGAGAGAGTAGAGGCCGCGGGGTCTTTTGGCTTAATGCGAGCACCCAGTATGACTGTTCTGGTGGATGTTCAGAGTGCGAGTCCAATGGCTTGGGAGAGTAAGTGGGACGACGTGGGGCACGGACAGACACGGACAGGGGTGGTAAATTCCCCGGGCAAATGGCTCGGACCCTGTGGGAGTGAGGCACCATTGGGACTTGGGAGGTACACCCCTCCAGGAGTCCCTTGGGAACTGGAGGGGGGTGACCGCAAAAGGACCAAGGGTGCCGCTACCCCCGTACGATGGCAAGACGGACTTGAGGGCGTATATGGCCCAGTTCCAGTGTGTGGCCAGAGGCAATGGCTGGAACGAGGTGCAGGGTGTGGCACAGCTCACGGCGGCCCTGCGTGGCGCGGCCTTGGAAGTCCTGACCACGGTACCCAGCGAGGGGATGACCCTGGAGGATATCCATTCGGCCCTAAAAAACCGATTTGGCATGGACCAGCAGAGCGAGCTTGTTAAAGCTCAGCTCAACGGGCGCAAACGACGCTCCCAGGAACCACTGGGAGAATTGGCACACGACATTCGCCGCTTGGTGGGGATCGCGCACGCCAACATGCCGCCGGAGTACCGGGAGGAAATTGCCCTGGACCATTTTCTCTGAGCGATAGGGGGCACCGATGTCGGGGCAATGCTGACCGCATGGCGCTCGGAGAACCTCCAGAAAGCGGCTGATAATGCCGCCTGCTTGGAGGCAGCCAGAGCGCCGTTTGGAGGGGCTGGGCGGCATGCGGTAGCAGTCCGGCACGTGGGCCCCGTGAACGACGATGTGAGGGAAGCCAAGGTGGCTACCATGGGCGACCGTGCGAGTATCGAGAAGATGGTCCAGAACGTGGTTGATAACCGGTTGGCAAGATCTGGACCAAGGCGGGCAGGTCCGGGAAGGGCGGGGGATGGGCCATCAGGGGGTACCCCAATTTGGAACGGAGGGGGGTATAATTCGGCGTACTGGAGGCAAACACCTTACCAGAGGAGGTGTTATAATTGTGGAGCGAGGGACCACCTGCAACGGGAGTGTAACGCCCCATGCAGGGAAAGGCCCCCGCGAAGGGAAGAGCCACGGCCCCCCAGACCACCAACTCCGCCCCGGGTCAATAGGGATAGCCAGGCCCAACCATCACCCCCTCCCCCACCAGTCCCCGGGAAACTAAGAAGTGCCGAACATGTAGGGCTGTGTTCGGCGGACTCGGATGGAGAAGAGCCCTCAGAACTGCGACAGGTCATCAATTGTGGCCAAATTGCCAATGGTAGCTTAACAGTTCGGTGCAAAGTTGCCGGCGTAGGGGTAGACGCCGTTGTGGACACAGGAGCAAGCGCCACAATCATCAGCCCTGTGGTCCTTGATTCGAGTGTAGACGGTTGGGATGAGATCCACTGTCTGCAAAACCATAGTTTGCAGCTAGCTACCGGGGCAACGGCCCCCATCATAGGACGTGGTTTCGTGTCGTTTAAATTGGGCACTGTGAAAACAAGGATAGAGGTTTGGGTGACGAAGGTGTGCGACCCATGTCTAATAGCGTTGCATGTGCTAATGGCCGGTGGTTGTAAGATTGACTTGGGCCAGGGGGTCATGGAGTTGGGTGGTGAGGAGTTGCCGTTAGGGGGCGTGAGCACGGATGAGAGAGTGGAGCTGGAGGCTCCCGACGCCGTGGTCATTCCCCCAGGTGCCGAGGCGGTGGTCCCGGCCAGGTGGCGAGCACACCCAACGTGGCAGGGCTCTTGCGGCCTGGCGGAACTACCGGCAGGGCAATCAACCCCGGGTTTAGTCGTGGGCCACACCCTGGTAAGTACCGACGGGCCAGTCGTGCCCGTTCGGGTGATAAATGTAAGCACGGAACCACGCCCTATCAGGCGGGGCACGAAGGTGGCAGATTGCACCCCAGTAATAGAAGTTGCAGAGCTGAGGGACGATAACGTCGAGCCGGACCGGCCCCAGAGGGAGTCTCCAGACTTAATTAGGAATTGGCCCGGTCCCATTTGCGAGATGGTAAATCGGAGTAGTGTAGATTTGGAGGATGCGCAGCGGGAGGCCTTATACAAACTGGTTGACCGACACATGGGGATCTTCTCCTTGTCACCCGAGGATATTGGACGTACGGGCCAGGTGCAACATCAGATCCACACCGATGGGGCCCGGCATGTCCGTCAGCCTGCTCGAAGGCTCCCATGGAGCAAAATAGAGGAGGCTGATGAACAGGTTGAAAAGATGCTAAATGCAGGTGTCATTGAGCCCTCGGGAAGTCCTTGGATGTCACCGGTTGTGCTGGTCAAAAAGAAGGATGGGACCACGCGTTTCTGCATGGACTATCGCCAGCTGAACAACGTGACACTCAAACACTCCTATCCCCTGCCGAGAATTGACGATACCCTCGACGCCGTTTCAGGCTCTAAATGGTTCTCAACCTTGGACCTAAAGAGTGGGTATTGGCAGGTGGAGATGGATAAGACGGGGAAGGAGAAAACGGCATTTTCCACAGGGAAGGGACTGTATCAGTTCACTGTGATGCCGTTCGGTTTGTGTAACGCCCCCGCCACCTTTGAGAGACTGATGGAGCATGTACTTGGCGGCATGCCGTGGCAATCATGCCTGGTGTATCTGGATGACGTCCTGGTACACGCTAAAACATTCACCCAGGAGATAGCCAATTTGAACCAGGTGTTTGGGCGCCTCAGACAGGCAGGGCTGAAGTTGAGCCCGGAGAAATGCACTTTGTTCGCGACAGAGGTGGCCTATCTCGGGCACGTGATAGGCCGCGAGGGGGTGAAGACCGACCCCGGAAAAATTACAGCGGTAGAGGAGTGGCCCGTACCTACAACTGTTAAACAGGTACGAGGCTTTTTGGGACTGTGCTCCTACTACCGGCGCTTCGTGGCAAACTTTGCGGAGATAGCCAGGCCCCTTCACCGGTTGACGGAGAAGAGGTTGAGATTTAATTGGATGGGGGAATACCAGGAGGCCTTCCTCAAATTAAAAGGGTGTTTGACATCCACACCCGTTTTAGCGTGCCCCACCGATGACGGGATGTATACTCTGGACACGGATGCAAGCCAGGAAGGATTGGGAGCAGTCTTGTCTCAGACACAGGGGAGCGTGGAAAGAGTGATCGCTTATTATAGTCGGGCCAGGAGTAGGCCCGAACGAAATTATTGCGTTACTCGCAAGGAGCTATTGGCTATGCTGTCTGCAGTGAGCCATTTCCACCCGTACTTGTACGGGAGGAAATTTTTGGTCCAAACTGACCATTCCTCCTTGCAATGGCTCTTACTGTTTCAGGAACCGGAGGGCCAGATTGCAAGGTGGTTGGAAAAGTTGCAGCAGCACGATTTCAGTGTGGCCCATAGAGCCGGTAAGGCTCATGGTAATGACGATGCGCTCTCTCGACGCCCCTGTCTGGGAGAAAACTGCAGATATTGCACGAGACATGAGGAGAGGGACCAATTAGCAGGCACCTCCCCAAAACTCCCAGTCCGTGCGGCCCGGGTGGTAGGTCCAACTTTTCCACTAACCGCGGGGGAGGAATTTGGTGAATTGGCATGGAGCACGGCCCAGCGGGAAGACCCCGTGATAGGGCCGGTGTACAAGTGGGTCCAGGAAAACGGGAGGCCCAGTGGGGAGGAGATCGCCCCACTCGGAGCGCGAACAAAAGTATACTGGGCTCAGTGGAGGACCCTAGAAATGAGGGACAACATCTTCTACCGCAAGTGGGTGGAGATTCCTTCAGAACAAACTTCTTGGCTGGTAATAGTCCCTGATGGGTATAAGACCCAAATTTTGAAACAGGTGCACGGTACCCGCGCCGGCGGCCATTTGGGCAGGACCAAAACAAAATCTCGGGTCCGCCGGCGGTTCTATTGGGTTAACATGGGGCACGATGTACAGAACTGGTGTCGAGCATGCGACGCCTGTACTGCGAAAAAGGGACCACCACAGAGGATGAGGGCCCCACTCCAACTACATCAGGTTGAGGCCCCCCTTGAGTGAGTGGCCATGGACATTTTGGGACCACTGCCCCCCACTCGCCAAGGTAATAAGTACATCCTCGTGATTATGGACTATTTCACTGAATGGCCGGAGGCCTTTGCCCTTCCCAACCAGGAAGCAGGGGTCGTGGCAAAGGCCTTCATAGAAGGATTTACATGCCGCTATGGGATTCCGCAGGAGCTGCACATGGACCAGGGATGAAATTTTGAGAGCAGGTTACTAAAAGAGGTGTGCAGGCTCCTGGAAATTCGAAAGACACGGACAACGCCCCTGAGACCACAGTCTGATGGCATGGTGGAGAGGTTCAACAGGACCCTGGTCCAACAGTTGGCCCTCTTCACCGCCACTAACCAGGAGGACTGGGACGAACATCTCCCGTACCTCCTGATGGCCTATCGCGCGTCTCAGCATGGGTCTACCGCTTGTAGTCCGGCGCTGTTGATGTACGGACGGGAGCTGAGAAGCCCCGTCGATTTGTTGTGCGGTAAAGGTCCATGCCTTCGCACGCCACCAGCTCCAACAGGCGGGCATAAAGATGAAGTGCAGGTACGACCACCAGAGCCAGGTGAGCAAGTACCAACCAGGGGTGAAGATTTGGTTCTTCAACCCCCGATGGAGGAAAGGCAGATGCCCGAAGCTCACCTCACCTTGGCCGGGCCCGGGGGTCGTCCTGGCGCAAATCAGTGACGTGGTCCTGAAAATTAAAATGGGACCACGGGCCCTTCCCCGGATAGTCCACGCGGACCGCCTGAGAGCTTACAAGGGCGACCTTACGCCCTCATGGACATGTCTTGCCAGAGGAGACGTTGCTGGAACAGCCGCTCCCGCAGAGGCACAAGGCTCTCAGAGCCTTGCAACGAGTTCACGAGCCCAGGAGGGAGGGATGGAAACCCCCCCCCTGCGAATTGAGGATTTTGGAGACAAAGACAGACTTTGAATGTGTAGAGGGGACATAGCTTAGCTACGTAGTGTTAAAAGGAACGTACTGTAGTTTAAGGGATGACGTGGGAGCACGAGTTAGTCAAGGGATTTAGTCGGAAGGATGGCATAGTTAAGCGATGTGTGAGTTGAAGAATTGTATGGGAACATGTTGAGTGGGTGAGGCCAGCGGGCCTGTGTGTATGGAACGAGTGGGGAATGCATGGTGCGATGAGTGATTGGGGGGAGGAGTGATTCCCGCCCAAGGGACCCCGGGGTCAGGATAAAGTGAGGTAGTGGGTGAGTTAAATTGACAAAATGGAAGTCGTTTTGCTGTTGGTGTGAGTGTCGGCTCGAAACCTGTTTTGGAGAGGTGTAGGAGCCCTGTTGACGGGCTGGGAGCGTGGCTGCGAAAGGTGAGTATCGCTGAGTGTGTACTCCGGGCACCGGGCTAGTCGGCCATGGTAGGCCAAGGGCCCATGGGGGGCCGGGATAGTGTAGTGGACGTGGGTGCGCTCGCATGATGCGGGGGCCCGGGGCGCCATTATCCGCGTGGGCAGTGTCGTGGGCACAGGTGACCCTCGGAAAGGGGCCCGGGAAGCCAGCCTGCCATGTGAGCGTTTCAGGGGAGTCGCCATGGAGGGCACTCCCCGGTGTTTTGGGAGCTGGTAGACTCGGAGGCAGTGTAGTGCCCGGGGGTGCCAGAGCTGGAGAATCGGCAGAGGGTAGTGCCTGCCAAGGGAGCCACGAAACCGTGCAAGGGCATGAGGGAAAATTAGAGGGCATGGCCCGAAATTTGAGGACACCAACACAGGCGACAGGAATCTGGGTTTTTAGAACCAATAGTTTAAGTGAGAGGTGCTTGTTGAAAGCCCGGGGGTAGTTCAAAAGTTAAATGGATAGGGTAGATAGGAAGTGTACCCCTCCGCACCATCCATCCCTTCGCTCTTGTTGTGGGCAACTGGACCCACTTTGGGTTAGATCGCTGAAGTCTGGGGAGACCATCCTGAGGCTTGAGATGGGCCTCGACGCAGGATGCTAGCCCTCCCTCATTCCCCTCCGGGAAGGGAACGCAGGGGTTGGGAGTAGGCTAGGTGACAGGATAGGTTAGCCGAACAAGGACAGTAAAGGGGGTTAGGGGACGTTTTATATTGGGGAAGTAAAGATAAAAATAAAAACAACAAAAAAAATAAGTTGGGGCTAAATTGGGTTTGTACAAATTAAGGGAGTGGGTCTGGACAGTGACAGGCAAAGGCGATAGTTTGGAGGGAGACCGTAGGTAGGTCCGAGCCCGCCTTCTGAGTGGCCAGCACCACCGCACTCCCTCCATAAAACTGCACTGCACGGCGAGAGGCCAGCCAACTTCATCTGCTGGCTGTTTTGCTGCGAGGCCTGTACCGGCCGGATTGTCTGCAGCTGTGTTACTTCAAGGCCTGTGCCGGCCCACTTCATTTGGCTGGCTGTTTTGCTCCAAGGCCTGTGCCGGTCGGATTGTCTGCCGGCTGTGTTTGCCTGCAGCGTCCTTGTTCTGCAGGCTGTGTTTGCCTGTCCACCTTTGCCATGCCATGCCTAATGCCCACGTTTACCAGCCCCCGTTCTGTTTTGATTTGCCCCCCTGTTCATTTCCATGCACGCCGGGATCGTTCAAGTTTGCAAGGACTGCCCTGTTGGCAGCTAGAACACAGGCCTGCAGTGGCGGCCTGTGCACCGTGTTTGCATTCATCCATTCAACCATCCATCCATCCGTTGTGTTCATTGCGTGTGCCACTTGAGCTGGCACAGAGACTGCGTTTGTGCAGCCCATGCACCGTTGTGGTTCACTGCGTTCATTTCAAAAGGGGGAGGCCTTGGACTGCGTGTGAGCAACCGGCCACATTCCCTGTCACCTGCATTGCCTGAGGCAGAGACTGCATGCGAGCAGCCTGGCTCCCTGCTAACTGCTTTTCTCTTTGCAGAGTCCATTGATCCTGGGCCATGGTTTAGTGTAAATTATAAGGTGTTAAGATGTATTGTATATGAGTGCGCCCCCGGCACGTGTGTGTTAACGCCGGCAATTTTATTTAAGTCGTCCTGATGAGTGTGTTTGTTAGTTAGTTCCTCAGCCCTCAGGTTATTTATTTTGGGGACATGAATACACTGAATGTCGCACTCAGGGATCTAAAGGTAAAACGTACTAGGGGAGAACTACACATGATGGCACACGAAAATTTGACGACTCAGGCCGAGTCTGTAAAAAGGGGAGGGGGTAGTGTTACGGTTGTGGAAATTCGCATTACACCATAAAGAGTCCTCAGGTGAGATATATCGGTAAGTTCATGTGTATTTAGCCCAAACCCATTGTATAGAGGGAATATATAGAGCGCGTGCAAGAACAAAAACAAACAACGTTTGTGGGGTTTTCCTGCCTAATTTCCCCGCCTGAATCCCCCCCCACCACACTTGCTGTGAAGGGGAGTGGTGCGGCAGCTCGCTCCTGATTGGTGGATGCACGGCGTGAGGCGGTCGGAGTAGGGGCACGCCCCCCTTCGAGAGCTTTCTTGAAATGCCTCGAAGGAAGGAGCCAAGAACGGGGCGGGCGTGGGGTGGAGCGAAGGGCGGAGCCGGCCCCAACAAAAGGCTGGGCGTGAACAGTCGTGGTTGGTTGGTTGTTCCCTTGTCCCAGTTGGAGGCTGAAGGCTCTTGGTTCGTGCAAGCGATCGACAAAAGGCGTGGACGTGAAGGTCGACGAGAACGTCGCTCCCTTTCCTGTTCCCTTGTCCCTGAAGGGGAATTGTGGAGTGTGGTGCTGATAACGCCAAGGTCAGAGGTTCTGTTCGTTCGTCCGAGCTGTCGAGCGGAGCACACGAGCGACGCGCGGCACGAGCTCGCGGACCATGCCGGAGGAACTCGGAGTTACGGTCGCCAAGGACTCGACGCGCTCAGGGAAGTCGCGACTTCCTTTTCTTTTGGGGTTTTTGTGTAAATGTCTGTGGGTGGCGCCAGTCTTGTAAAGTAGAAGTGTTTAAGTGTTGTAATAATTATATTCGGTTTTAACTCTTTCTCTGCTTCCTTTTGACTGTATGGCTGTATATACGTGCTTGTGTGTGTGTAATAAAGTGCTTGCTTGTTGAACTGTTTTCCCGTTTCGCTTCGTCTTTTCTTTAATTGAATCTCCATCGTGCATCACGTAAGGGATTGGTAGTGGGTTTAAAACACCCGGTAATTAATCGGAACCGTCAAGGCCGACGATAACTCCTCTCGGTTATCCCTGTAATACGGAACGGACCGCTTAAGCGTTTCGTGTCCAGAGTCGGCCTGTGGCGTGGTCCCATCCCTCGACAGATTACCCGCGTGGGTACTTAGGTATATCGACATTCGGTGATTCACCCTATTTCGCGTGGGTAGACTGCGGACTGGGTGGTGGTGGGGTTAAACCCCCACCCATGACTGGTTTCTGGCGGAAGTCCCAGGAGGGTCACGACTGAATTGTCCGTCCGGTGGGCGACGCTGTCGCGATTCGAGTTACGTGGCCGATCGCATGCCGGCGGGCGCGAATTCGCAACAATATGTATATAAATGCCATTGTGTCTCTGTCTCTGTCTTTGTTCCCTATACATGGCCACATCTTCTAGGTTACAAACTTCAAAATTATGGAACAATTACAACTGTGTGTGTGTGTGCATGTGGGGGGGGGGGGGGTAAAATGTGTCCGTGGCCTCACACTGGGTGTGGGTGGATGTAAATGTGTACCATGTATCACCACCTACTGGTGGTGGCAGAGGGTATTACAATTTCCTTTTTTTACCTCGGCAATGCTGAGGTAGGGCATCCAGATAGGGTGTGGTTTTAACATGATGGAGCACGTTTCTGGCTCCCGTTGGTTATAGAGCCATCTCAGACTTGCAAATCCTTTCCTAGATTGAGGGTCTTTCAGGAACGTTCGTGAGCAGTTTATATACCTAAGTAGCAAATAGGATGTTGAGAGGAGTTTGAGTGGGCCAGAAGAGTCAGTCACCTTTTGGTGCTATGCACTGTACCGTGATCACTTGTTTTGCCTTTCAAATAAGTGCAAGTTTAAACTGCCCCAAAAGCTGGTTGGACATCAATCAAAGTACTTTAGGCTTTGTGAAAGTATTTTGGGCTTTGTGAATAACTTTCCTCAACCTTTTTATGCACCATCATGCAATGACCATATAAATCATGAATAATGTTGCTTACCCTAACTGCTTTTCAAAGCCACCAATGAATCTGAGCTTTTAATTATTTTTACTGTAGAATTCCTGAGTGCATGTGAAGGTGTTTGTGTGTACATGCAGATACAATCGACTGCGTGCGGGAAGCATCAGCGACAAGGTGTTCGAAGGGCTGACACAACTTCAGGCCCTGGATTTCACTGGAAACCCAGGCTGGGATAAAGAACAAAAAGATAAAAAAAGCAACAATGAAGGCAACGAAAGCACAACTGAGCACATGCATACTGGATGATCTTTTCTGCAGCAACAGCTCAGTTATGACCGCTTTTAACATGGAGTGCTTTTTATATCAAATCACAACATGCATCTCCTGGAAACTTGAGGGTGCACCCAACAGAAGATAAGTCAGATAGATGGGCTATGCCCATACTTTGAACAATACAAGGTGTATGGAAAACAAGACATATATTCACTATGGCATTGCTATTCAAAAATGTTATAATCCTATCAAAATTACTTCAATAGTGAATAATCGTTAGATATGTCTTTCGTAAGATTTTTGACTTGATACAAAAACACATATGACACAAAATTAGACATGTATTGATGGACTGTACATAAAAGTTAAAAGCAAAATAAATAAATAACCCTGTCACCTTTGCACATGCAACATGCAATTCCATCAGCATTTGCCGAATCATATACTTGGCAAACTTCCGTCTCCACAAAGCTTCTGATTTTAGAAAAGAAGATAGTTGGTTCGTTTATCAATAAAAGTGAGATGGAATATTTTATTGAGGTGTCAAGGGGAGGGGAAACATGCCAAGGTAAAGTGAATAGTTTGATGGGCTAACAGATTTATAATGATGGTATCAAATAAAGCGTTTGTCCTCTTCATTCACAATGGAAAACTAGTCTTCAAAGAGACTGGAGTCGGTCTGCATCGATGGAAAAAATAAATGGTGATAATTAACATTCTCATCAAAAGACAAACAAGCAGCCAAAGAGTTAATTTGTAAAAGTAGATGTGATGGGCACACACATTGTTTGGGTGTCAGACAAGTGCTTGTTAGAATTTGTGCAGCAATGGCCATGATGGGGTGGAAAGGAAACGTATCACCACAGCAAAAAAGGGCAAATTATTAAACAAGCAGTCATAGACTGGTACTTACGAAATCGTCAACTTGACCTCTGACCTTGTCTAATAAAAGCTGTCTCTAGAGAAGGTAGCGACACAAACCAGAAGTTTCTACGATGATTCTGCACCAAACCATCAAAAATCGAATGTTTGACCTCACTGTGACCTTGACCTTTGACCGATTTTGACCAAAATCTAATCAGCGCTAGCCATCACCCTCCTGAATCACATGGTGTAATTTGGCATTGGTAGCTTCTTCTGTTGTCGAGTAATAACTTTTTTTTGGATGTTTGACCTCACTGTGACCTTGACCTTTGACCGATTTTGACCAAAATCTAATCAGCGCTGGCCATCACCCTCCTGAATCAGGTGGTGTAATTTGATAATGGTAGCTTCTTCTGTTCTCGAGTTATCGTGCCTACAAACAAACACACAAACACACACACACACACACACAAACACACAAACAGATGACGGAAGTCATCAATACACTTACGAAATCTTTAGATTTCATAAGTAATAAATTATCAGATGACATGCACTGTCAGGCGAATGGAGGTAGGGGTGGAAGGAGAGGCTGCAACATGCTGACGACACCCAGGAGGAAATGCCTTCAAGTTTGGGTCACTCTTCTCTGGCCTTGGTGCTATGTGGCACAAGGGATGTTAATTAAGGCCAATCATTGGCATTGCATAGATCTGTCCATGGGTAAAAGCAGTGCATGACATGTTATGTCCATGCATGGAGTAACACATTTTTGTGTGCTTAATTCAATGTGTCAATCAATGATGTTACAAAGCATGACTTGTGTTCACCCATTGGATTACACACAAAATATTAGCACATCATTTACAATACCATTCCTGACTGTCTTTGCAAATTAACCCTCTGATTACTTGTTTAGACACAGGCATTGTGTTTGCATATGAGGAAACATGTGCATGTTAAACTCCATGCGTGATGGGTGGCAGAAATTGCCATGATGGGACACAAATCCTTTCAAAAACAAGAGTGATTATAAATATGAAAATGTAAACAAAATTACAAATAAAATGCAACATAAAAAACTACAGGGTGTCTCAATGAAATGTAAACACACTTCAATGCTGTACTTCATAAAAAGTAATTAACTAGCAGAGAGAGGGGTGATGTTGAATGTAACCAATACCAAATACATAGTGTGAGCATGTAATTCAATGATTGTACTTCATCGGTCAGCTGCTACCCACAGGGCAGTGCAGAATGAGAAGAAAGTATAGTTGTAAAGTTGGAAAGTTAAAAAAAAAAGTAAATTGAGAATTATATTTAGAACTTCATTATTTTTGAATTTTAGGAGTTTGAGTTATCAGGAAAATATAATTTTTAATTCTTTAAAATGTTTTTGGGGATTTAAAAAAAATTCATTTTCACATTTTTATTCCATAAAAAAAAGTCATTATTTTATTTTTGGGGAGTTTTTTTTTGTTTCAAATTTTTATTTTGTTTTTATTTGCAGATTTAAAATTTTCACATTTAATATATAATAGTTATTTTCTATTTAAATTTTTTTGTTTGTTTTATCATCTTATTTTAGTTTCAAAGGAAAGTAATTTTAGAATTTCTTGAGGTGCAGTTTTTATTTTATCCCTTATTTTATT
This sequence comes from Eptatretus burgeri, assembly GCF_056783735.1. Taxonomy (NCBI): domain Eukaryota; kingdom Metazoa; phylum Chordata; class Myxini; order Myxiniformes; family Myxinidae; genus Eptatretus; species Eptatretus burgeri. Next base: position 85,354,025 of record NC_140966.1, read on the forward strand.
TTCAAATTTCAATCTTTGAAATTTATATTTTAAATTTTACTTCTTTTTAAAAGTTGGGATTTCCACTTTTTAGGGCTCCATAATTTTCTTTTTTTTAATTCTTCTATTTCATTAACTTAGATTTTATTTTCAAATCTTCAGATAAATTTATTTTTGTTCATTTGAAACTCTAATTTCGAATTTCCTTTATTTTGAAACTTTAATTTTCTTTTGTATCATTTTCTTTATTTCAATTTTTTTTTGAATCATTAAAAAAAGAATTTGTTGAATTTTGTTTATTTAAAAAAAAAAATTGATGATTTTGCAGAAAAAAATTTATGAAAAAATAAAAATTGGGACTCAATGATTTACTCACCAGGGACTCCCGTGTGTTGAAGAACTCAGGCCAATAAGTGGGCAATGGCACTGATAAAATGCCGTTTTCCCAGTTGGAGTCGTTTGAATTTGTGATACTGCTACATTTGTTTCTCATGTTTGGTGACGTTTACAGCAATTATTTGACTGATTTTATTTTTTAATGATTAAAAACAAAAAATGAAAAATTTTAAATTTAAAATGTTTCAAAAAAAAATGACACAGGCAATACAGAAAACACACACACACACACAATGTATTTAAAAAATAAAATCATCTATAAAAGTATACATATATATATATATATATATATATATATATATATATATATATATATATATATATGAAGATATATACAGTAGACAACTCGTAAGTCGTCGCCATCAGAACCGAGAAAAAAGTGACGACTTACGCATATGCGAACATTCATGATGACTGTAGGGTGAAGGATGAAGTTGCGCGTGGCCTGGACATGCATGTGTGAGAGGGCGCAACAATCTCTAAGCCGGCTATTGTACCAAAAGGGAAACACAATCCTCGGTGCATAGGTGGAGGTTCATTGGTGAGTTGGAAAGTGATCAAGCAAAGATGGAATTCATGAATCAGTTTATCAAAAGTAAAGACAATGAACAACTGTAAGACAACTCATATACCATCGGTGATGGTATATCATCATCGACAAATGTGGAATGAATTGCTGTTGGAATTCATTCATTGGAATGAATGTGGAATGAGTTTTCATATGGAATGAAAACTCGTATACCATCGACAAATTACATGACACACAGTCATCGTGGTGATGACCACCACTCAATGCCAATGTGTAAGTAAGGGGGAAGGGGGAGAGGGAGAGGGAGAGGGAGAGGGAGAGGGAGAGGGAGAGGGAGAGGGAGAGGGAGAGGGAGAGGGAGAGGGAGAGGGAGAGGGAGAGGGAGAGGGAGAGGGAGAGGGAGAGGGAGAGGGAGAGAGAGAGAGTCGTCTTACTGCTGATATATCTGCTCATGAACGAGCCAGGCAAGCAGAGTCGGCTGCAGAGAGCGTCACCTAACTGCAAATAGAGCGTCACACCGACGGGCGAGAGAAGCACAAAACTCACGTTCCAGCTTTCTAGGTCCGGGTTTTGACAGGACATCAAGGACAGTTGCCACTGCTGCTAAAAACATTGAGTGGCTCAAGGCTGCCTTCAACTATGACCTATCTGAGGATTACGGCAGCATAAAGCCTTCCTTCCATAAATCTGAGGAATAAAAGAAGCCTTCCTAATTTTCTCCATACAACTAATGCGTCAGTCTAACTCGCGTGAGGAAAATAGGGCAAATTTCCCAGGTATTACTGGGTACTTCAGCTAGTATATATATATATATATATATATATATATATATATATATATATATATATATATATATATATATATATATATATATATATATATATACATATACATATATATACATATACGAGCCAAAACATTATGACCACTTGCAAAATATGCTGTTGGTCCTCCGTGTGCCGCCAAAACAGCGCCGACCTGACGAGGCATGGAGTCTGCAAGACCCCTAAAGGTGTCCTGTGGTATCTGGCACAAAAACATTAGCAGCAGATCCTTCAAGTCATGTAAGTTGTGAGGTGAAGCCACCATGGATCGGACTTGTCAGTCCGTCGTGCACATATATGTATATATATATATATATATATATATATATATATATATATATATATATATATATATATATATATATATATATATATATATATATTGTGACGTCCACGGGACTTGAACAGTCCCGCCAACGTAGAATGAGCCGAAACGATGGAGGCGGTTTATTTATTTATAACCCAAAGATGGCGGTTCTAATCGCTCTACCACAAACGGGACGAGGAAGGTGGCACGAGTCGCTTTTCACTGAGTTGATAACGTTTATTCCTCTAACCAAAAATAACAAGACTCGGCAAGAAGAGGGATCCGGGGCGATTCGACGGGATGGTGTGGGATCGGGCGTGGGGAAAACACAGACAATTCCAATGAATATACAGTTCTCAATCCCTCTAAGGCACCAAGCACACACACACACACACACACACACACACACACACACACACACACACACACACACACACACACACACACACACACACACACACACACACACACACGCAGCTATTCCTGGTGGTCAGGCTGGACCGTGGTGTGGACGCAACAATCCTTGGATTGGCGTTGGACGAGCTGGCCTTGCTCTCGTCAGGGGGGGGGGGCAGGAGAAACCGTGGTGCTGTCGACCTCCTGGTCTTGGCCCAAGTCCGCTCACTGCCGCCAGGGAACCAGCTCTGGCGCCAAGTTGCGAGCAGGAGAGGGAGGCAGGTCCGCCCGCCGTTCGACCACGTACTCCGAGCCAGCAGAACCCCAGAGTCAACCAAGGTGAGGCATGAGGCTCAGCAAGGCTACAAGACACGATGAAACCAGGGCCGAATCAGCGCAACAACAAGCATGCTCCCAGCACAACAACTTCCACCCCCCAAAAAAACGGTCTTTCTGTCCCGATCTTCTTCCTCTTCCTTTTCGACCCCGAAAAGAACCTTTTTATCCTCCCGTCCTCGTCACTTCCAATCGAGCCGTTTTATTGGCCCACCGCCATCGCCTTCCGCCAATCGTGATCACGGGGCGGAGCCATCCGCAGCACTGTCCTGTGACGTCACGGCAAGCCTCCAGAGAATATTAAAAGGGGTTTACGCAGACACACTTACCCTATCCCGTGTCCCTATCTAATTACGTGACAATTATCATTTCCCCCTTGAAGAAATGGACATTTACGAGACAACTTATCACCACTGAATTGCTACTTATTACATCGAGATCCTGGTACACTCGAACAGCATGGCATACGTAATTAAACATCCTAATTACCCTTTGAATGCATACCCCCCCCTCAAACGTAACACTGCCCCCTCCTCTGGTACCGCAGCTCCTGCAAGGTATATCACAGGCGCTACCGTACCAGCCTTAACACTTACTGACTCACACCTAATTAACCTAACGAAATAAAGTAGGAGGGGCAATGGGCAGCGAGTCGCAGCTAACTTACCTATCCTGCTTAATGTACTACCCCCTTATGGCCTTATCCTCGCCTAAACAATTATTCATTTTTATTTTATTTATTTATTTATTTTTATCACATGAGAGCACTGAGCGAAGTTGCACTCCATCCTCTGGATCATCGCTCTTGCCCAACACTCTTCCAGTGATCTGGGGAGGGGAAACAAAAGGTTCCACAAAAACACAAAGCTTATACTTTACATTCCTACTCTAAGCCTTAACGACACTATTCACAGGATATTTACACTTGACCGCCTCCCCCAGTGGATGCTAATAGACCCTGCGTTACCTGGGGAGCCAATTTTCAAATTTGCTTGCCCCATAATTATGCGGACATCATGCCCTTGCTGCACATGTCAAGTTGTGCGGGATCGAGTGGGACTCACACATCTTCACAACACTCACACCATGGTCATCATCACATTTCTAGGTCATGGTCCCCATTTTAATTATGCAGGCTGAATCCCGTCATGGCCGTGGGGTGGGTTACCACAAGATAATGGGGGCATCTCAGGTGCAAACATGCCCACAGGTAAGCTTTAGTCCAACCCGGACGTTTCTCCGCCCCCGCTCCCTTTGATTCCCACCCCCCTGGTAGCCATCAGCTCTAACCCCGTACAACACACTGGAAGGGGTCTCACTGGCTCCTCTGGCCTTCCCGGGTCGCCAAGGTCCTACCCGCCTTGGTCGCCCAACCAGACCCTGTCACCGTTAGCCACCAGGGGTGAATCTCCTTGAAGGGGGTCGCAATTCCCGCTCACCGTGAGCTTCAGCAATCCCTGTGGACAAGCACATCATCCCCACCCACAAAACCCACATGACTCCCCCACCCCATCGGCCTTACATGTGACACCTGCATTTCTAACACTTCACCATGACCTTCCCTGTTACCACACCATGTCCAATAAAAAATCAACGTGTGCACCATACACTTCACTTCTTAACTTGAAGCAACTCACACAGCACTTCTCCTCACCCGATCCACGCACCAGCTATTGGACAGCCACTCGTGCCCGCTTTGTTACCAATTACCCATTGTCCCTATTGTCACTCTAAAACCCAGCAGCACTTACAAACCCATGCCAATTTTTCCACAATTCACTTTTTTCACCAAAGGAGGGCACTTCGCCACAATCTCAGCAGTCGAGCATGGCCGTATATGCTCAGCCCAATCTAGTCTCCACGACCCCCGACATGATCTCCGGACCCGACCTATGAAAGGGCATCTCGGATAGACCTGGCGGTTCAGCAGGAGGATTCACCCTCTCCGAGTTTAAAAGTCTATTGGAGGGTCCCTCCATCGCCGGGTACCGGCAATATCGTTGCATGTGTCCTCTTCGCCCGCACCGGAAACAACTCCCCATAAAAGGCCCCCGTGAGTATCGGTGAAATGACTCTTCCGGTTCCGGACCCCCTCGGCCATAATCGAATTGCTCTATTGGCTGGGCTGGACCCCGCCGCTTTGGCGCACTAACTACCGAATTACCCCTTATCAAACTTGACAGTTTCTGGCAAATTTCCTGAAACATTTGGGTAATGCCAATTTCTCCCAGCCCCCCTCCCTGATCCTGAATCTCCGCCTGTCGGATCGTCACCGATTGCCTCTCGGGCACCCGACCCGGCCGCCACCACGAGGCCAGCCTGGCCGCGCACTCGGCCGCTCAGTGTACAGTGGGTGGATCCTGTAGCTCCACTAGCGCTCGGACCTCAGGGTCAGGAAGAGCAGCTAAAAATTTCTCGAGTGCCAGTCTGTCCCACGCCTCCACTGTAAAGTCCCGATACGCGATCCTGACTGATTGGTAAATGTCCTGTGCCAGCTCCTGCACTGTCTCACCCGGCTTTAATCTGCGGTGCTGGAGCTGGGCCCGCACCAGATCACAGTTTGCCGCGAACCCACACCGACTGCTCAACGCCTCGCAAATGTGGGAGCTGGTCAACATCCCCTCCGCGATCACGTTTAACACATCTGCGGCTGGTCCCCGCAACGTTGCCACCAAATTCCCTGTACGTTCCCGCTCATTCCACCCGTTTAGTCGGGAAATACACTCAAATTGCATCAGAAAGGCTTCAAGGCTCCCTGACCCGTCAAAATTTACCAGGGGGATCACTTTTACGGTGGCCCGCTTCTCAGTTTCTCCGTTGTCCGAATCCAGCCCAGGGATCAAACACCCTTGTGGCTGCGTATCCAATTTCGGAGCCCACTGTGGCCAAAGATGTTTTGTGGTGAGGGTCTCATGGGTCAATTTTGCCTCCTGTTCCAAACGTTGAATGGACCGATTCACCTCTTCCCGCAGGATCTTCTGGGCCCGCACAACCTCCTCCAAGACTCCGTCGCGAGTTTGTAGCTGCTCCTCAACCAACCCGGACACTCTACTTACAAAAGACGGCTCTACCAGGCCTTTATCCAAGACTTCATCTTGGCTCATAATTTTATCTTGTTTGTCCAAACGAGCCTCCAATCCTTTTACCTCCTCCGCCAAATTCATCCCTTGCTTCCTCAGCTCTCCCCACTCTTCAACTTGCAGCTGCATACGAGCATCCACACAGGCACGATGACGTTCCAGGCTTTCATCCACTTTATCAACCCGAATGTTCGTTGCATCAATTTTATCCTGGTTGGTTAAAATAGGTGTACCATATCCCTGTGTCGTAAGAGGCGAACAGGGTTGCGTCAGGAAGGGCATCCGGCGTAAAACATGTGCCAAATCACTATGCGGATCATACAGATGATCCGCTGTGGTGACCCCGAACGGGAGCAGCCGCTAGAAGAAGAAGAAGATATACACATATATATTTATATATACATACTCGCGATACCCGTGCACATGCACGGGATAGCAGTACAACATCGTTGGTAGCAGACTACAGACCGTACATGGGTAATGGCAAAAATACGCATTGTGCAAAATGCAAGTGGTACTATGGAACGCCAAGACTTCCCAAACATTGTCGGCATGTCCGCTAAGTGCCACAGCAATTTCATAGGGATTGTGTGACGGCGAGCCGAGTTTTTAGTGTGCAAGCTTGCTATTATATATATATATATATATATATATATATATATATATATATATATATATATATATATCTTCTTCTTCTTCTTTCGGCTGCTCCCATTAGGGGTCGCCACAGCAGATCATCCGTGATGATTCGCATAATGATTTGGCACAGGTTTTACGCCGGATGCCCTTCCTGACACAACCCTGGTCGCCTCTTACGACACAGGGATATGGTACACCTATTCTAACCGGGGCATACACCGGGCCCAGTACACTGGTTCTCACTTCGCCGACCTCGGAAGGATGACAGGCTGAGTCAACCTCCTGGTGTGTATTAATTCAAGCAGCCAACGGGACTTGAACTCAGGACCTTTTGGATCCCAAGCCGCAACCCTAACCACTACGCCAACACCAGGCTCTATATATATATATATATATATATATATATATATATATATATATATATATATATATATATATATACACTAGTACGTGCCTGTTAAAAAAAAAAAATAATAATAATAATAATAAATAAATAAACCACACAGGCCGTTTCTTCGCTCTCACGTGCCCGTACGTGCGTGACCCAGAAGTTCGATATTATTCACAGTGACGATTATTCGCAATTTATTTTTAATACCCAATTATTCAATTAGCGCCAACGTATTTTACCTTTTCACAATGTCGTGGCAAGGAAAAACAAAAAGAGAAGAGAAGAGAGAGAAAAAATTTACTTCCTGGTTCGGAGCATACCAGCACTCTGATGTTCCCGAAATTTATACACCGTCTAATATGAAAACGATCATAACTTGGGCCATTGTGTTTATCTATAAATGCGCATAAGAAATCGAGAAATTATTAGAATACACGAAGTCATCACTCTCCGGAAGCCCGTACGTTGTAACCCGTAATGGGGAACGTGGCTGTGCTTCCCTTCCCCATCGGCAACGCCCACGCAACAACGTGTCTTCCCATTGGTTTGGTAAATTAATGGCCATAACTTGGGAAGCACTTGACTGATTAATATCAAACCTTGAAAAGGCACATCCTCAGGGCCCCAGCAATATACCTGGCAAGTTTCAATTAGATCGGACCAGAGGTTGTCGAGAAACAGCGGTCACACACACACACACACACACACACACACACACACACACACACACACACACACACACACACACACACACACACACACACACACACACACACTGCTGGAATTATAGATAGATATATTGTTACGAATTCGCGCCCACCGGCGTGCAATCGACCACGTTTCCCTAAGAGCAGCCGCATCGCCCACCGGACGGACAATTCAGTCGTGACCTTCTGAAACAACGCCGGAACCCTGTCACAGGTGGGTCTTCAACCCCACCACGGCTTAGCCAATTTTCTACCCGCGCAAAATAGGGTCAATCGCCGAATATCGATATACCTAAGTACCTGCGCGGGTAGCCTACCGGGAGACCGTACCTCGGCGCAGGTCGGCTTGGACACGAACTGCTCAAGCGGTCAGTTCCGTTCTGCAGTGATAACCGATCGGGTATTAATCGCCCGACCTCGCCGGATCCGATTCTATTGAACAACCTAACTATTATTCCGCAATGCAAGATGGCATTTCAATGGGGAGAAAGGAGGACGCAACGAACGGGGTACATTTAACCAAGCACATTTATTTCAATACACAGCACACATGCACAAAACAGCCATGCAATGAAAAACACTTGTACAGTAAAACAATCATGCACGGGACGGAGACAAAGACATGAGCAAGGCGAAGCACTACAACCATCTATAAGCAATTATCTAGTCACTTAACAGTTTTTACTTGCATGACATGGCACCACCAACATTCATTCAAAAGAAAGGAAAAGGCCACCCTCAAAGACGAGGGTGCCAGACAGGGTCCGTAGACCTTTATGGCGTGGAGCCTGGATGACCGAACGGGTCCCACGAGACTGTTGCAGGTTACCTGCACCCTCGTGGTGTGATGGTGGGTGAGTCGCGACGTCTGTCCCCCACGGCAGCTAGGACAGCCGCGGCTGAGCTCGGCCTTCCACGGGGCCGGCGAGCTCTCTCTGGCGCTCTCCACTCGGACGCACAGGTCTGCGCCACAGAGCTGGCAGAGCAGCGCCTCCAGTCCGCGTCCCTGGTGCCACGCCCAGACTACACACCGACTGCGAGCTCCGATGACTCGACCCGAACCACCGAATCCAAGACACTCCGAAGACCAAGACGAAACCACCAACGCACACGAAACACACACACAGACGAAAACCACCACGAAGACCCAGACCTGGCGTCCTGCACGCCCTTATATTCCTCAGTTCCAACGCCTCGCTCCTCCCCGTTTATCGTTCCGCCCCCCTTCCAGCTCCTGCGGGAAGCTTCGAGAAAGGGGGTGTTCCTTATTTCCAGCGCCTCACTTCCACGAACCGACCAATGACGAACGATCTCTCCGATCGGCGCGTGGGAAAACAGGCGGGAAAAAAAAGGGTTGTGGTTTGGTTTGTGGAGAAGGGGATCGGCAGTTGGCGTAACGGGGAAGGTAGTTAGGTGATTGGCGTAATTGTGGTTGGCGTTGTGGTAAAGGTGATGAGGATGGCGTGGTTTGTTGAGAGGCGCGTGTGGTGGTGGTGGTGGTGGAGGTTGCTGTGAAGCGGTTGCTGAGAGCGACGTTGGTGGTGGTGGTTTGGTTGTTGTTGGGGGTTGAGGCGATCGTGGTTGTTGTGATGGTGGCATTGTGAAGGTGGTTGTGGTGGATGAAATGTGGTTGGTCCAAAATAACGATAGTAAAGAAAAACACTATCTCAAAGGATCACAGCCCTGTCCACACGGATAAATCCCATTAAACAATGGTGGGGAAATCTAACTGAACACGGACTTATCGGCATAAATAACTAAGGACCTTTATGGTGTTCTGCAAATTTCCACAGCCGTAACACTATCCCCTCCCCTTTTTACAGACTCGTCCCGAGTTGTCGAATTTTTGTGTGCCATCATGTGTAAGTTCTCCCCTAATATGAGTTACCTTCGGATCCCTGAGTGCGACATTCAGTGTATTCGTGTCCCCAAAAATAAATAACCTCCGGTCTGAGTAACGAACTAAACAAACCCACTCATACAGATGACTTAAATAAAATTGCCGGCACTCTGACAAACATGCAGGGGGAGCAACTCATTTACATTTTACAACTCTTAACCTTAACCTTATACATGGTTCAGTAACCATGGCCCAGGACCGATGAACTGTGGGGAAAACAGGGAGCCAGGCTGCTCTCACGCAGTCCTAGGCCTCCCCCTTTGAAATGAGCACAGTGAACACAAGCGGTGCACGGGCCACCAATGCAGTCCCGTGATGTGGCTGCCTACAGGGCAGTCCCTGCAGAACAGTGAATGGTACTGACTCAAGCAACAAAAGCAATGTGGATGGATGGATTAACACGGTGCACGGGCCGCCAATGCAGTCCCGTGATGCGGCTGCCTACAGGGCAGTTCCTGCAGCACGCGCGACGATCTGACGCAGCAAACAAACGGTGCACGCGCTGCCAGTGCAGTCCCGTGATGCGGCTGCCTACAGGGCAGTCCCTGCAGCACGCGCGATGATCCTGGCGCACATGGCAATGAACAGTAATGGGGCAAATGAACCAAAGGGCTACAGGCATGGGGTCATGGCAAAGGCAGGCAGACAAGGCATGGCAAGGCAAGACAAGGCCGTTGTAGCAAAATGGGCCGTTGGTGAAGCTGACCGGCACAGGCCTTGTAGTAAAACAGCCGGCAGAGGATCCGACCGGCACAGGCCTTGCAGCAAAACAGCCGGCAGATGATCCGACTGGCACAGGCCTTGCAGCAAAACAGCCGGCAGATGATCCGACTGGCACAGGCCTTGCAGCAAAACAGCTGGCAGATGATCCGACTGGCACAGGCCTTGCAGCAAAACAGCCGGCAGATGATCCGACTGGCACAGGCCTTGCAGCAAAACAGCTGGCAGATGATCCGACTGGCACAGGCCTTGCAGTAAAACAGCTGGTAGATGAAATGACCAGCACAGGCCTTGCAGTAAAACAGCTGGTAGATGAAATGACCAGCACAGGCCTTGTAGTAAAACAGCCGGCAGATGGAGTTGGCCGGCCTCTTGCCTTGTTCAAGGAGGTTGGTGGAGGGAGTGCGGTGGTGCTGGCCACTCGGAAGGCGGGCTCGGCCCTACCCTACTGTCTCCCTACCAACCTATCGCCTTTGCTTGTCTCTGTCCATACCCACTCCCTTAGTTTGCAAACAAAACAAATTTAGCCCCAACTTATTTTTTTGTTTTATTTTTATTTCCCTTCTATAATTTCGTCTCCCTAACCCCCTTTATCGTCTTTGTCCGGCTAACCTATCCTGTCACCTAGCCTACTCACAACCCCTACGTTCCCTTCCTGGAGGGGAATAAGGGAGAGCTGGTGTCCTGTGTTGAGGCCCAATAAAGCCTCAGAACGGCCTCCTCAGATCTCAGCAATCTACTAACCCTGGGTGGGTCCAGCGGCCCACAACGAGAGCGAAGGGATGGATGGTGATGCCATAATTGAAAAATGTGGATGCCAATTAGTAAATATTTGCAATATTAACTTTCTAGAGGAGTCCATTATAAAATTATAAGCCCCTGAAGTTGAAAAAAAATGCGTTTTTCACATTTGGAATTTTTAGGGCCAAATTTTAAAGCTCTCGAGAGATAGATATTTTTTAAACTATGAGGAATTGAAAGCTAATCTTTTGCATGGTGGGTAGAGCCATATACAGGGTGTCCCAAAAAATATACAACTTTTCATCTGCAAAGAGGATGGTCATAACATATATTTTTTGAAAATATATATGGCTGGATAGAAATTTGAAAGGTTGAAGTTTATTGTACCGATGTCAAAATTGCCACCAAAATTTAAATTTTGGTATAGAATCGTTTTCTTTTCGACCACATTCTCAACGTAGGCTCCACGTTGTCCGATCACTGCCTGCAAACGCGTTGTCATGTTCATCACTTTGGGAAACGTTTCCTGAGGAATGTTCTGGATTTCTCGGTGGATGTTTTCCTTCAGCTGATCAAGAGTCTGAGGCCTAGGGTTTCCATAGATCCTGTCCTTGAGATACCCCCACAAGAAGAAGTCTGGAGGAGTAAGGTCAGGGGAATACGGTGGCCACTCAACTAATTTGCAAAGTCTAGTCGTTTGTGTTTCTCTTGATCAGTAAGCACCGTTTCCGTTTGAATTTTGTATGGAAAGGCATGAATGTCTTGGCGAAGGATCCTATGAACGGTGCTCTTATGAATGTTTTTCTCGGCAGAAAGTCGTCGAATCGATTTTTTTTGGACTCTGAACGACCGCCTGTCTCACCATTTCCACATTTTCTTCACTACGACCTGTCCTCTTCCGACCACTGTGACCCTTGTGAAGGTCACAAATGGTTCCCACATTGGTAAACTTTGCGATGGTGCACTTTATTGTCCGAAAGTTTGGTGCATGGCGCAAGTGGATACCGAAATGTCTTGAGTAAAGACCTTGCACCTGAATGACACTTTTCGTCTGTTGCCAAAGTTCAACAATTTTCGTCCGTTGTTGTGCGGTCAGTCTTGGCATTTTTCTGGCGCTTGCTTGGTATAAAAATAAACTTCAGGGTCTCTGCAACAAGAAATGAAGCATTAGTGACCAAATTACTGCTTTTTTAGGATCAAACGAAGCATTTTAAAAGTTGTATATTTTTTTGGGACACCCTATAGATCTACATTTAAGAATTTTTCCAGCAAAATCTGAGGAGGTGACCTGGGGGAGGGTTTTTGAAATTTAGGTGAGACGGCACGGAATGACCCCAATGTGTGGCAATAATAACTGTAATGGTGAGATTACGAGAAATCAACTCGCAAATCATCCACATCAAATGCATTTGCCATTTGCTGCAAATATGCGCATCAAATGCTGTGAAGTTTCTCCCTCGAAATATGGAATACATGCTGTCAGAAACATAACACTACTTTGCACACAGCAAGACAAGGCAACGAAAATACAAATAAATCTACAGCAAAATCAACGTGGGCAAGGAACCTTGAAAATTCTTCAACTGGCAGATACAAGGTCGCTATTCATAGCGCCATGGATCAACCGAGTACTCGAACCGTTTTACGAACTCAAGCTGCATTTACAAATTGCCCATGACGCTGATGAAAGCAATACCGCGATGCTATTGTATAATATGTACAATGAGCGAAGAAACAAATTGTATCTTCTGATTTTGCAGCCAATCGTCAACAAACTCAATCGAGTAAATCCATTCATCCATTGGGACATCCTCTGTGAAGAACGTTGGTGCTGCCTAAGTAGTCGCCTTGATATTTGGCACAATCCTGGACGGGTCGCCACTCTGACACAGGATACCAGCAAGTTGGCATTCATTTTGCCAACCTCGGAAGGATGACAGGCAGAGTCGACCCCACCTGGGATTAATTCAACAGCCCAGTGGGATTTGAACTCAGGATCCAAAGATCCCAAGCCCACCACCCAACCAATTGAGCCAACACCAGGCATAATTGAGTAAATATACTGCTTGAACTCAAAGCATGAAACCCCATCAAGCTAATGTCCGAACTAATGGGTCTCAATGAAATGCTGCTCTGGAAAGCTTCGCGTCGAGCGATTTTCCCTAAGAAATCAAGGTGTGGAGAATACAGCATGGAGCTGTTGAGTCAACTCCATCATAGATTGCCTCATAACGCCAGACACCGGGACGACTTAGCTCAGTTCGATCCATCGAAAATCCTTTCACCTGATCTAAGCAAGCCTTCAAAGCTATCTTCACTGACATTCTTATCTCTGTAAGAAGGAGACATTGCAGTTTTGAAGAGACAATTCAACAGACTTTCCGTGCGTCAATGGGATCATTCTTCAGACACCTCAGT
>NC_140966.1:85372387-85449887 GCF_056783735.1 Eptatretus burgeri
CAACGGAGCCAAGGGTCTCGCCGGCACGAGCATGGCAGAAGGTAGGGGCACGGCGCACGGGCGCGTGCCCGTTTTCGGGGGAGATGACTTCGAGTTGTTTTCTGAACAGTTGGGTTGCTACTTCCGTGCGAATGATGTAGATGATGAAGAGAAACGCAAGTTGATCTTGCTCGCCTCGCTATCAACGGAGCACTACCGGCTGCTGAGTGATTTGGTGGCTCCAAATAAGCCCAGTGATGACGGGCTATCGTTTCAGGACATCGTGGCGAAAATGAAGACCCACTTGGCGCCAGAGAAGTCGTTGCAGCTCGCGCGGTTCCAGTTCGATCACCTCGCGAAGGGGGGCGAGGAGCGCGTTGCAGACTTCGTAGCATGGGTGAAGCATTCGGCCGTGCTTTGCAAGTTCACGGCAGAGGAGCGTCCGGCACGACTCAGAGATCGTTTTATTTCTGGTCTGCGAGACGCGAAGATGGTAGCAGCCATCCTGCGGTTGACCGACGTCATATTCGACTCGGCGGTCGGGACTGCTTCGTCTGTCGAGCAGACGCTCACGGATGTCCGCACCATCGCTGGCCAGGACGTAATGAGTAGCTCCAGCTGGGGCATGTCGGCTGGTCCCGAGGTCCACGCGGTGACCCAGATGCCGCAGGTCGCACATCCCAGAGTTCACGCAATGACCCAGGCACCACAGGTCGCGCAGCCCGGGGTCCGCGCGATGACTCCGGTGCCGCAGGTCGCACACGCGTCTGGCGGTGCGGGACGAGGGCGCGCACCGCAGCACGGTCGCACCGGGAGCGAGGTGGATTTCCAGGGGTGCTGGGGGTGTGGGGGTCCGCACCTGCGACGAATGTGCCCGTATAAGAACACCGTGTGTTTGCATTGTCACAAGGTGGGACATTTGAAGTGTGTGTGTCGGATGGTGGGGGCCTCCGTTTGGGGTCTTGGATGACGAGGTGCGGGAGGACCCCAGTGACCTGGAGATCGGCCTGCAGCCGGGGCATGGCGATGCCGGCGGGCCGGAGCAGGAGATGCAACCACGGTTGAGTCTGTTTTCCGTGGGTCCGGAGATGACGACGCCGTTCATGGTGGAGGTCGAAGTGAATGGCGAGCCGACCGTGTTTTGCGTGGACACCGGAGCTGCAGTGTCGGTCATGGGCGAGCAGGTGACTCGTGGTCTTCGCGGTGTTCGCCTAGTCGGGACGGCCTTGACGCTGTACATTTACACCGGTGAAGCGATTGCACCGCTTGCGAGGGCCGACGTCTCAGTGCGCTACCGAGGTCGACGCGCCCGGCTCTCGGTGTTCGTGGTGCGAGGGGAGGGGCCCGCCCTTTTGGGTCGGGACTGGCTGGCGCACCTCGGGCTGGATCTCCGGTTCGTACCTCCAGGTGTGCCGGTGCTCTCTTCGATGCTTTCGTCGGGTACCGAGGGCGAGGTTCTGGCGGCGAGAGCCGCGTCGATGCAACGGGAGCGGCCGTTCGTTGCTGCCTGCAGCGGTGATGTGCGGTTCGGGAGCAGCAGGAGCCGTATCAGCTCTCGCGATGAGTTCCCGCGCTTCCGCAGCATTCGTGGGGAAATGCGCGCCGGTGTTGTTCGGGCAGCTTCGACGGCGAGCTGCAGCGAGCCCGTGGCGTTCAAGGAAGTCGCGAGTCACAACATCGAAGCAAGAACCAAGAGGCGGACTCGTGATGTGGGTTGTGGGTTGCTGTTCATTGCATATTTGTTTTTCCTTGCTCTAGTGATGCAGTTTAGCGTTGTTGAAATAAATGCCAACAGTTCCTGTGTGAGAGTGGGTTTGGCGGAGATCAATCGATGGGTTTTGCAGTATGGCCAATGTGAGGTGGTGGCTTTGGGAGCGGTGGTGGCGAATAAAAAGGTTGGGTTGGCCTTCCATTGCCCCGGGCCGCGGGTAGTTGCTTTGTCATGTGCAGGGATTTGGTCGAAAGAACGCGCTGTAGGGAAAAATGAGTTTGCAATGGTTCAAATGATGTTCGTAGTGATTTATAACGAGCCTATGGTTGAAGTGTGGTTTAAATGGAATTGCTACCGTCTAACTGCCGTGTGGGTCTCGGAGATCGACTCAGAGCCAGGACTGGTGCGCTGGTCGGCGTTACCCCCACCTCTGGTTGCGGCAAGGTCAGACGTGCCTGGCGCTGGGGGCGCAGCTCTCTGTGTTCGCTCAAGGCCGTTTAGATGGGCATTGGCATCTCAACTGATTGTGGTGTGTGGGTTGTTATGGAGCATTGGGTGCGTCCAGCCAGCGGCGCTGTTCAGCGCCCCCATCGGAGGTCAATCGAGTCTGGCGCTGGCGCCACGGCTTCCAGACAGCGGGCTTCCGGCCTCGGAATGTTTATCTGCTTCAGGTCTGCCTGGGGGAGGTGTGCCGCCTTGTGGGCCGGAGGCGTTTGATGGTGCCGGGGGAGGTTTGCTCGGGAGATCGCCGCGGCCTCGCCGAGGGCCATGTCAGCATGAGCCGCCTGGGGGCGTTTCCGCTGTGTAGGGCTGCTGTGCTTTTCGCCTTGCTGCTTCATATCGGTAACGCGGCCAGAGTTTGGGAGGTGCTGTGTGCACCTCCGTCTTCGGAACCTGGCCATGGCAGCTCCATTAGCTCGCTTCCACGCATTATATGATGTGATGTGCTGTTATACTTCGCTGTTTTCATTTTTTGTGCCTTGTCTACTATTATACCGTAGTCCTTCGTGCTGTTTATGCTTATTATGATGGTGATCATTTAATAATCATAGTTTTAGGAGGGAGGAGTGTGGTATAGCCTGCGGGAATGCAGGGCGGGGCATGATGATGGGAGGGGTCATTGTGGTCATCGTGTCTGCCAGGAATATAAGGAGTGCGCGCCGCCTGAGGCGTTGTAGGAATGCAGTAGTCGCCCGGCTTGTGAGTGTGCGGAGTACGTAATAAAGGAGAGCCGCGGGCAAAGTACGCCCACGCTCGCGCTTGTGCAACACAGCCCGGCTCGACTGTTCCCCCGCTCGTGTCTGCCTGCTAAGCATCTTCTATCCACGACACCACAAGCGCTAGCAAGCTGCTTGGTATCAACACACGCAAGTGGGAATGAGTGAGGGAATTATTTGAAAAAACCTTCAAAGACGTTTCCGGAGAAACAAATAACTTAATGAAAAGTGAAAATACTGTAAAAGAACGATTAAAAACTCTTCCTCCTCAACGTACCATTGTAACTAAAACAATCCTGAAAACGAAAACGAGCTGCGATGGCCGTTTGAGCGGCGCCAATGATCACAAGGAAAAACATTTTAACAAAGGTAAAAACAGTGATGCAATCCACGTGTCGTTTCACCTTGTTTGCGTCCTTTGAGTAATCCAACATGGCGGATCGCAAGTACGGGGACGTCACAAGTACGTGCTCTGCACAGATTGAGGAGGCGGGGTTCGGACGAGGAGGTGGAGGAGGTGAAGGAGGTGAAATTTAAATAACACCCCCTATTAAAACAATTACAATGTATTAATATATAGAGCATTTTAAAATAGATATTGCAATTATTATGATTAAAATAGAATTAGATTCAAGGCCACTGATCTCGACACCTGGATTGGTCACGACGGCTCCGTGCGGAAGCCACCGGAAGTGCATTTTCCGCCATCTTGTCTTCCCCAAAAGAGGCGAACTGTCATAACACCGACGTTTAACCGGGCCCGGCCGATTTTGCAAAATATATTTCTTCAAATATATTCCAACTTCTGTCTGATATTTTAATGGATTTTGAAGTAAATTACTGCTCCTATTACTCAATCGAATTCCGGAAAATTCCCTTGGAGCTCCTTGGCAATTGCGAGGAGTCGATCAATGCATATTATGAGGCCTGACATAGGGTTGGATCGGAAAACAAACAGACGGAACATCCAAGTTACATTAGGCTCCAGGTCACTTCATCAATAACAAAACAAAACTAAAGTCATGTTTTTTTATGTTATTCAAAATATGTTTTGCTATTTTAGGCAATTTTTTGTTATTCTACGTTTCTTAATGTTTTCGGGGCAAGGTTGTAAGCTACGAGATGTTGGCTTGAAGGCCGTTTTGTGACCAAAGTTCACAGGCAAAAGTTAACCATGACGAGGCCAATAACTCCATACATAGCCTTTCAATGTCCAACACATCCTGAAATCTTATAAATATAATATCCTTCTCGTAAATAATATCATGGAGCTGTGTACTTTTCTCACAGGCAGCGTGGGGTACCCCGATCTCAACACTCCTTGTGTGTTATACAATGTAAAGTTCAAAACATATTCAGGAGTTACGTGTTAAAAACTGAAAAATTACATCAATAAATGAAGAAGATGATTTGACTGCTTTCATTTTGCACACAAGAATGTTTTATAATGTACAAACTTCAGGTTAAATCAACATTCCCCTACCATTTGAAGAAGTGGGGGAAGGAACCCCCACACCGCCCCCATCAGACTCTCCCCCTCAGTCACTTCCCTCCCTTACACCAATGGTTCTCAACCTGGGGGTCGCGACCCCCCAGTGGGTCGCGAGATTGTTTTCGGGGGTCGCGGGAAGGTTGTCAAAACAAATAAATAAACAAACAAAGATATAATAAAGAAATTCATAAATATTTTTTGAAAATGATTTTTCAATTAAATGTCCCATACCAATGTTATAATTGTAGTCATTATGAAACAGATTTCAGCAGCAAGTGAAATGTGTGTGTGTGTGTGTGTGTGTGTGTGTGTGTGTGTGTGTGTGTGTGTGTGTGTGTGTGTGTGTGTGTGTGTGTGTGTGTGTGTGTGTGTGTGTGTGTGTGTGTGTGTGTGTGTGTGTGTGTGTGTGTGTGTGTGTGTGTGTGTGTGTGTGTGTGTGTGTGTGTGTGTGTGTGTGTGTGTGTGTGTGAGAGAGAGAGAGAGAGAGAGAGAGAGAGAGAGAGAGAGAGAGAGAGAGAGAGAGAGAGAGAGAGAGAGAGAGAGAGAGAGAGAGAGAGAGAGAGAGAGAGAGAGAGAGAGAGATGCTGAAAGTCAATGTTAGCGCTAGCTAACTACTGCAAGGTGGCTGAATATGGATCGGTGACTTGTCAAAAAACGTCTGCCAGATTGGAGACATTTACAAACCAAACACCCATCCTAAACTGACAAACCATTAGATTTTTTTCGTCATAAGGAGGGAGAACTAGAGCCAAAAGACGACTGTACGTGAGCACTCTACAATCCCTGTCAAAGCCCTGTTGGGTTCATATGAAGTGGCATACCTAGTTGCTCAATTCAAAAAGCCCCATACTATTGCAGAGAGCCTGATCCGCCCAGCAGCGAATGCAATGACCAGAGCTATGCATGGTGAAAAAATAGCTAGCACACTTGAGACTATTCCACTGTCTAATGACACAATGGCGAGGCGCATTGGTGACATGCCCAATGACATTAAAGAGCAGCTCATTGACCGAGTGAAGAAAAATGGAAGATTTTCCCTCCAAATTGACGAAACAACGGATGTTTCCAGTGATGCACAGTTACTTGTTTTTTGCAAGATACAGCTACGAGGGGGAAATGGACGAGGATATGTTGTTTTGCTCGACACTCGAAGGAACTTGCACTGGTCGTGATATTTTTAACAAACTGGAGAGTAAAATGTGCGAGGAGGGACTAAGTTGGGAAAATTGCATCTCTGTGTGTACAGATGGAGCTGGTGCCATGCAGGGGACAAGAAGGGGACTGAAAGCTAAAGTTTTGGAAGTGGTAGTTTTGGTAGTTTTTTTTTTTTTGTTTTGTATATTTTTGGTCAGTAATGCAAGGTTTGTGTACGTCTGGTAGCTGTCATGTGTGATAGTAACCTCTGTCTGCAGCAGAGGGTCGCTCAATCTTCCAGTCTGTGTCCCGTGCATAAATAGGCTACATACCGCTCTTTGCAATTACAGAAGCCTTTTTTTTTATGAATGTGGCTGGCTGTTTTTACTGTGTTATACATCAGAGTGTAAATAATTAATTTGTGATACCAGTTTAGTTTAGTTCTGTTTAGTTTGAACAGATAGCAGTCCCGAGGCGTTGACCAATGTGCTCCAGGCACTGTGGATTTTTTTATGCGCTCTGTGACATCACTGCAGTGTGTTTCAAGTGTGAGTCAGGAGGGGGGTCGCGAACCCCAACTTAAATTTTTTGGGGGGTCGCGGCTCCAAAAGGTTGAGAACCATTGCACTACACGATTGGAAGTATAATTTAAATTTATGATGTCATAGATCACATGCTTCGTCTGCCATCTTGGATTGAAAATTAATAAATTTTAAAAATCTTCTTTTCCAGAACGGCCAGACAGATTGAGGAAAAAATTCACACACACTTTCCACAAGACATCCTTTCACAAGTTTGTTAATTTCTAATTAATAGGTCACATGGTTTGGCAGCCATGTTGGATTCAAGAATTATATTAAATAATGTTTTATCTGGAATCACATAATCTATCGAAGCAAGACTTGGCTACTATAATCTAGCCCAATGCCTGCACATATGTTAACAAGGACAAATGTGTCCAAGAGCCACGTCCTAAAGGTTTTGTCTTCACCAGAAGAATATAAGTTGTCCGAAGGACTATTTTGAAGGATCTTGTTTTGGATGAAAGATTCATTACAGAAAGTCGAAACATCCGCATTTTTATCACAACAATAACAACAACAACTTTCGATATTTCATCACGTGCCTTGATGGAGCCAATAGCGAGACCCTTCATGGAGGCATGACGAGAAAATAGTGTATTTACGAAATTACAATACATTAAATGGAGTAATCTTTAAATAGTAACGTGAACTTTTCGAAACTTTAAAGCAAATGTCTGAGTATATTTAAAAGTTCATGATAGACACTCTCAAAAGGAACCCTCAATGCTAGGATGTGTACAGGTGTTTAGTATTTAAGGAGATCCGGATCCTGCATATAAAAGATCCGCGTGCCACGTCCTAAAGGTTTTGGTTTCACAAGAAGAAGAACAACAAGAACAACAAGAACAACAAGAACAACAAGAACAACAAGAACAACAAGAACAACAAGAACAACAAGAACAACAAGAACAACAAGAACAACACGGAGCTCTCCAAGAGCCAGCCTTTGCTACGCGAGACGTGGCTAAAAATTACGACGTCACATGTTGCATTCTTTGGCGGCCGTCTTGGATTGAAAAACGCACCTTGTCCGATAAACACGAAACTTCACAAACTTGGTCCACGACACGATTGGAAGCAGAATATAAATTTATGATGTCATCATATGGTTTGGCAGCCATGTTGGATTCAAGAAAAATATTAAATAATGTTTTCTCTGGAATCACATAACCTGTCGAAGCGAAAATTTGCAACTATCATCCTCCATGATGTCTGCATGCATAGTAAAAATTATGATGTCACAAGTCACAGGGTTTGGCGGCCATCTTGGATAGAAAAACGCACCTTATCCGATTAACACGAAACTTCACACACGTATTCCACTATGGGATTGGAGGCAGTATGTAAATTTATGATGTCATACGTCATATGGTTCGTCAGCCATCTTGGATCGAAAAGTAATACATTTTAAAAATCTTCTTTTCCAGAAAGGCCAGACAGATTGAAGCAAAAATACACTTTCCCCAAGACATCCTTTCACAAGTTTGTTAATTTTTAATTGATAGGTCACATGGTTTGGCACCCATGTTGGATTCAAGAACAATGTCTATTATAATACCAAGCTTGCACACTAAAAACTCGGCTCACCGTCATACGATCCCTATGAAATTGCTGTGGCACTTAGCGGACATGCCGACAATGTTTCGGAAGTTTTGGCATTCCATAGTACCACTTGCATTTTGCACAATGCGTATTTTTGTCATTCCCTGTGTACGGTCTGTCGTCTGCTACCAGCTATGTTGTACTGCTATCCCGTGCATGTGCATGGGTATCGCTAGTATTAAATATTGTTTTCTCTGGAACCACTTTGTCCTATCGATGCAAAACTTTGCAACTATCATTGAAGTCTCACGTTGTATCAAAGGCGGATGTCTGGGTACCCGGTCATCACTGCCAGCAGTTATAAAGTGGCAGTTCTAGTTCCTTATTTATGATTTCCTAATTCTTTTTCCGCCGGCAATTTGCGGGTTCTTTCGCTTTAAAAATCATTTTCTCAGGAAAGCTAAGTCCGATCGACAGGAAATTTTCACCATAGTATGTATCTTTTTTGATAGCATACTCAATTGATAATTGTGACATCATAGGTCACGTAGTACGGGCGCCATCTTTTAAAAAACGATAAACTTTGGATATCTATCTCTGAAACCATTCAATGGAAAAATTTTTCGCTTCATACAATTTAATGAACTCCCCATCGGGAACAAGGGTGATTTTTCGTGACGTCATCAGTGAAGCGGTATGCCGGTGAAAATTCGTCAGAGAGAACGCTGCATAGGAAAAATCTTAAATTTCCTGAGCCTCATCTACACAATTCACCGTTGAAAAAAAAATCTTATGACCTCATCGGTCACTTGGTTCGGCAGCCATCTTGTTTTGAAAAAAAAATCTTCTCCAGAACGGCTGGACAGATTGAGGCGAAACTTTAGACACACATTTCCCATGACATCCTTTTTCAAGTTTGTTAATTTCTTATTGATAGGTCACATGGTTTGGCAGCCATCTTGAATTTACCCTAAAACCTTCGAACATCTCCAGAACGGCTGGTCAGATCAAGGGGAAACTTCACAAACGTATTCCTCAGGAGTAGTGAATGTAAGTTTCTTCATTTCTAATTGATACATCACATGGTTTGGCAGCCATGTTGGATTCAAGAAAAGTATTAAATAATGTTTTCTCTGGAATCACATAACCTATCGAAGCCAAAATTTTCAAATATCATCTTGCATAATGTCTGCATATGGAGTAAAAATTATGATGTCACAAGTCACATGGTTTGGAGGCCATCTTTGATAGAAAAACGCTCCTTATCCGATTAACATGAAACTTCACACACATGTTCCACTACAGGATTGGAGACAAAATGTAAATTTATGGTAATAGGTCACATGGTTCATCAGCCATCTTGGATTGAAAATTAACACATTTTAAAAATCTTCTTCTCCAGAATGGCAGGACAGATAGAGGCAAAAATTTACACACTTTCCCCAAAACATCCTTTCCCAAGATTGTTAATTTCTTATTGATAGGTCACATGGTTTGGCAGCCATATTGAATTTACCCAAAAACCTTCAAACATGTTCTTCTCCAGAACGGCTGGTGAGATCAAGGGGAATCTTCACAAGTCTATTCTGCACGCGTAGGGGATATACGTTTGTAAATGAATAATTGATAGGTCACATGGTTTGGCAGCCATGATGGATTTAAGAAAAAATAAATAATGTTTTCTCTGGAATTGCTTCATCTCTCGAAGGGAAAATTTGCAACTATCATCTTCCATCATGTCTGCATACATAGTAAAAATTATGACGTCAGATGTCACATTGTTTGGCAGCCATCTTGAATAGAATAACGCACCTTATCCTATTAACACGAAACTTAACACACCTCTTCCACTACACGATTGGAAGCAGAATGTAAATTTATGTCATAGGTCACATGGTTCGTCAGCCATCTTGGATTGAAAAATAATAAATTTTTAAAATATTCTTCTCCAGAACAGCTGGACAGATTGAGGAAAAATTTCACACACACTTTCTCCAAGACATCCTTTAACAAGTTTGTTAATTTCTTATTGATAGGTCACATGGTTTGGCAGCCATATTGAATTTACCCTAAAACATTCAAACATCTTCTCCAGAACGCCTGGTCCGATCAAGGGGAAACTTCACAGACTTATTGTGCATGCGTAGTGAGTGTAAGTTTGTCAATGAATAATTGATAGGTCACCTGGTTTGGCAGCCATGTTGGAGTTAAGAAAAATATTAAATAATGTTTTCTCTGGAACCACATAATCTATCGAAGTCAAACTTGCCAACTGTAATCTACCCTCATGCCTGCATGTA
The DNA here is from genome assembly GCF_056783735.1 of Eptatretus burgeri. NCBI lineage: Eukaryota > Metazoa > Chordata > Myxini > Myxiniformes > Myxinidae > Eptatretus > Eptatretus burgeri. The sequence goes on from NC_140966.1 coordinate 85,382,347, forward strand.
GGGTAAAAATTATGATGTCACAAGTCACATGGTTTGGCAGAAATCTTGGATAGAAAAACGTACCTTATCTGATTAACACGAAACTACACAAAATTGTTTCACCACACGATTGGATGAAGAATATAATTTTATGATGTCATAGGTCACAGGGTTCATCAGCCATCTTGCATTGAAAATTAATAAAAAAAATTTAATCTTCTTCAGAACGGCTGGACAGATTGAGGCAAAAATTCACAATCACGTTCGCCAAGACATCCTTTCACAAGTTTGCAAATTTCTTATTGATATGTCACATGGTTTGGCAGCCATATTGAATTTACCCTAAAACCTTCAAATATCTTCTCCAGAACAGCTGGTCAGATCAAAGGGAAACTTCACAAGCATATTGCACACGAGCAGTGAATTTAAGTTTGTTAATTTCTAATTGATAGGTCACATGGTTTGGCAGCCATGTTGGATTCAAGATTTATTTTGAATAATGTTTTCTCTGGAACCACATAACCTAACAAGCAAAACTTGGCAAATATAATCTACCCCATGCCTGCAAGACATAAAAATTATGATGTCACAAGTCACAAGGTTTGGAGGCCATCTTGAATCGAAAAACGCACCTGGTCCGATAAACACGAAAGTTAACAAGCATAATCCACTTCCCCATTAGATGGATAATTTAAATGTATGTTGTAATAGGGCACATGGTACGGCAGCCATATTGAATTGAAAATTAATAACTTTCAAAGTCTTCTCTGAAACGGCTGAACAGATCAAGGCAAAATTCCACAAGTATGACTGCCTCTCCATGACAAACAAAAAGTGCCTCCCCCTTTTGATGTACGACACATCGTTTGGCAGCCATATTGGATTGAAGGGAAAATATTAATTAATGTTTACTCTGGAACTGCAACATCAATAAATGTGAAACTTCAGAGTGATGATGCAGCAGACATGCGGAATGAAGTGTTTAAATTTCAACTCGATCAGCCTCATGTTTTGGCAGCCATGTTGGATTGAAGTATAAATATTAATGTTTACTCTGGAACCGCTGCTTCAATGTATGTGAAACTTCACAATTATAATCTTGCCGACATGTGAAACGTAGGTTTAAAATTTAAACCCGATCAGCCACGCGTTTGGCAGACAGATATATTTAATTATTTGAATCTCAGAACTTTTAGATTTTTGTTGTTTTTTTTGAGAAGGCTCACTCGGCTGCACCTGAAAGCGTTTGAGGGTACAGAAATACCAATTCAATTGATACCGCCAAAGTCGCCAGGAAAAAGGGCTGACTGCATACGGAATAAATACATATAACACTTTGTGCTACCCGGTTCGTAACACGTCAGTCCCACCCTGTATCGAAGCAGGGCTGTATTTGTATCAATCTTAAATAATGTTTTCTCTGGAACCACTTCTCTTATCGAAGCGAAATTTTGGAATTATCATCTCAGTCACATGTTGTATCAAAGGTGGTCATCTGGGTACCCGGTCATCACTGCCAGCAGTTATAAAGTGGCAGTTCTAGTTTATTATTATTATTATTTGATGTTTTCTGTTTTTGTTGGTCTACCTTCCACAAATGGCACACTTATCTCAGCCAAATTCCATTTGGATGTCTTCAGAATACCCTTTCACTAATCTCAATTCTGCCAATTTTTGGTCAGATCAGGTATGGGAGCATGCACCAGAGCAGCGCGTCGCTGCGTCCACTTTCCACCGGTACTCCAGGGGCCTCCGTCTGGCCATTCCCCAGGCAGATGCCTGGGCCATCCCCATCTCCTTGAGATGCTGATTAACTGCTGCAACCACGAGACACGTGGTCGGCCCATTGGCCTCCTCCACTCACGAGGTTCCCTCGCTGAGAGAATTTGGTGAGCAGGGCTACAAGTCCATACAGCCATAGCTCACACTGCCGGACTATGCAGGTAGCACATCTCATTTGAGTGTCAGCAACCGCATGTTAGACACAAAGTCCGACCAAAGATTGCCAAGCATTCGACAAAGACACCTGAAACCAAAGGAATTAAATCTCCGTCTCAGATCCCTGGTCAGAATGCAAGTGTCACATCCGTAGAGCATACATTTTTAACACACCATAAACCAGCCAACTCTTCTGTCCACGCGCTACAGGGTCGATCGCCAAATTGTTGATGTACCTAATTATTCGCGCAGACAGAAATGCCGGGATTTTATACCTCAACGGGACCTGCACGAAAACGAGCCGCTTTAGCAGTTCGTTCCGTATGCGATTGCCGAGCGGTTATATATCGTCAAGTCCCGTCAGACCAGATGTACGTTTTATCAGCTTATAATCAGCCAGCTAATATCCCGAACGCTTAATGGCAGTCAATGGAGGAAGGGACGCAACGAGCAGGTGACATTCAACAAAGGGGAACATTTATTTGAACACAGGCATGCAAGAAATGAATGAATGGGGATAGGGGACAGGACACGAGAAAAAACCTACAGCCAAGTTCTATTATGAAATGTAAAGCAAATACAACGCAGGCACTTAACAGTTTCCTACTTATTAGACGGGCCCACAAACACACGTACGCACACATACACACCCAAGAAATGGTGGCTGATGCCTTTAATAAGGACTTCAACTCGGAGGGAAAGATGGGCTGAAACATAGAACCTATCTCGAACCTCTCCACCTCGTGTGGTCTTCAACCTGTTCAGACCCGGGCTCCGGCGAGGGCGAGCTGGATCCAATCGCTGTGAGCCGCGATCCTTCCCGAGTTCCAGCGAATCCTCTCATGTTTCTGAACATGTGCTGGCGCCGATCCTTCCCGTCGATGCGTCGCTTCCCCGAAGAACCACCTCCAAGATGAGGCCAATGAGTCGCACCAAGCCGGGAACCAAGCAGAGAACAAAGAGCTCCATGAACTAAGAAGAGCCAGCCGAACCGGACGACGAAGGAGAGCGCAAAACTAGCGCGACTCTCGCAACTGGCGCTCCTCTCTCGATGAACAACCAACAAGCTCGAGGCGAGCAACCAGCTCAACTCTTTCGATGAACTAAGCACAAAAAGCGAATCACCTCTCTTCCGACCAAAGCCAGAGCCCAAAAAGCGAACCGTGCCAAGCAGAACCAAAAAGCCTTCAACCCTAACCTGAGCCAAGCAGAACCTGAAGGCCTACTACCAGCCAAACCCGAACCAACTCGAGCCAAGCAGAGTGTCCTTTTTTATTCCTGTCGGCCCCCTCCCCCGCTCCCCATGTGACTCATGCCCTCGTGCTCCATCCCCCGCTCAACCACGGGTGGGAGGGAGTTGTTTACGTCATGAATCATGGGACGGGAGGGCTCTTCTTCCTCTTTGCAGAAGAGGGGAGGGGCGTCTTCCTTTGTGTTGTGATCACTCCCTAACTATTAAATTAAATCACAGCGCATTTAATTGATTTCTTCCCATTAAACAATGGAAGATGAGCTATCTATGGAACATGCACTTATAACTGAGCTAAAGAAACCTGAATGTTGAGAGTGATCGATTTCCAAATTCGTAACAATATATATATATATATATATATATATATATATATATATATATATATATATATATATATATATATATATATATATATATATATATATATATATATGTTGTGTTGTTCTTCTTTCGGCTGCTCCCGTTAGGGGTCGCCAGAGCGGATCATCCATTATGATCCGCATACTGATTTGGCACAGGTTTTACGCCGGATGCCCTTCCTGACGCAACCCTGGTCACCTCTTACGACACACAGGGATAAGGATTGGGTTTCGCCATGATTCCGGGGTGCCCTACACCCTCTCATAGCACGGGCCAGCGCAGAGCACCCGTCCTCGAGCGATCCTCCAACCCAAGCCTCCGAGTAGCCGGATTACAGGCGCACGCCACTACGCCCGGGTATATATATATATATATATATATATATATATATATATATATATATATATATATATATATATATATATATATATATATATATATATATATATATATATATATATATAATTGATGGTGGACCCGGGTTGCAGGGACTAAGACCACGAGGGGTGAACTACCTCGGGTTCCCACCAAACTCTCTGGAATTGCAGACCATCACACATGAATAACCACGTGACTTTAGGTCCTCCATCTGATTAATACCGTTTACCTATAGTTCACGTGATCTCATTACCGGGGAACACGTCCTCGGTATGCACTTCCTCAAACTGGATCCCCTTACCAGATCAGATACAGCCAAGTGGAACTGCCAAGCGCATACTTGCTAGGAAAACGATCATTGGGGAATAGCATCCTGGCTAAACTCGGGTGAGGACCATACTGGACCAACGGAAGAAAGCACAAAAACGAGCTGGGAACATTTCTATGCAACACATTTATTGACAATCAAGCAGGGAAAAGTTTGTGGCACATTGAATGGGTTTTTATTTTATGTACACATTGAAAAGACAACTAAAAAAGCAGACATAGAGAAAGATTTTCCCAACTATCTTCTTCAATCTTACTTGCTCTTGGACAGGTGCCATCACTCACTCACACACACACACACACACACACACACACACACACACACACACACACACACACACACACACACACACACACACACACACACACACACACACACACACACACACACACACACACACACACAACACACACACACGGAAAGTTTGGGAGCCAAGAGAAAGGTGAGGATCCATCCAGCATGGCGAGGTTTAAGTTCATACTCTGTGCAGAGAATTGGTGCTGCCTAAACAGTCTCCTTGACGATTGGACACAATACTGGACAGGTCGCCACTCTGACACAGGATACCAGCAAGCTGGTACTCATTTTGCCAACCTCCGAATGATGACAGGCCGATAGTGGCTCCCTAACTCCCTAAAGCGCTGATGACAGGCGCTTTAGGTGGGAGCTGATTGGTTATTCCCTCCATTCACAGGTGAGAGATGTGGGTGGGTCTTTCTTTTTCCCGTGTGCCAGAGGCGTTTGTGGTCAAAACAGTGAGATTTGGTGAGCGAGGTGTGTAGTAAGGCGAGGTGCTGGTTGGGAATTGGTGTGCAGATTTGAATGAAATAATGGCACACGATTCCCATGTGCGGGTTGTGTCGTGTGTAGTGGGGATGTGGATGATCTCAGCCACGGGAGGCATCGTGGTATGCTTACTAACAATTGTCCATTGAGTGGCTTGTGTGATTGCATGCTTGTGATGTACTGCAGGCCATGAGCCAGACCCGCTAATTTTTTTGCCACCAGCGACATCATAGGGGAATAATACTCATCGTAATTTTTGTCAGGGTATACATCTCTACAGTCAGAAACTATGTGAAAGCATTGCCTTGGTAGTAGCCTTTTGTGTGTTATTCGCCATTTAGTAACCCCATCCCAAAATAAATTTTTCTGAAACCGGCATAAGACAGAACAAGACATTCTATTTTAAACTAATATAATGGTTCTCTCTTATTATAAGCAATATCTTCTTGAAAATTGTAAAAAGAAGAAATCACTATCAAAATATGTGTGTTTCTCAAACTGACTGAAATGCACTGATATGTACAGACTGCCAAACTGAGAACCAGGCATCAATTTTTGAGTCAGACGATGAAGAAAGTTTGGATGAGGATATTGAAGAACTGGATAATGACTATGATTTTTAAGTTCATCTTGAATCTTTTATATCACTTACAATCATTGCATATGATTAGAGATGTCTGAGAAACTACAAAGGACTCATCTTTGTTTCATAAGACAATGTTTTTCAGAAACACATTGGGCCGAGAAAATGGCCTTATGAGTGTGGTACACCGCATTTGGTTTCTATTCTGTAATTTTATGGCCCACAACAAAATATTTGGTTTCATTTTCACCTTTGACTCACTCATCAGATTGCACATGATTAACCATCTTGCTACTGTCTTATTGGTTTATATTGTTACGGATCTGGAAACCATGTGCATTCAACATACAGGTCCCAAAGTTAGTTATCCTGTTAAGTACGTCTGTAGTCAGATCCCCTTCCTTCTGTCTAGTGGGAGAATCAAATGTGTGCGTTGCGTTTTTTTTTTTCTGGTTAGGTTATTACATCTAATAAACCACCCCATTCCCCACCACGATCTACCATCAACCTACTCCTAAACGAGCACTTCACTCGCCCAACCCGAAAGCCTATTGAGCTACATTCCTCTTAGGCAGAATCTCGAGGATGTTCGTGGCTTCTCCACAATCCACCTTCCTCACACGCGTCGAGGGGGAAGGTTCCGGGCAAGGCCGAGGCCCCGCTCCGGAAGGGTGGGCCGTTGTCCAATCAAAGGAGGACAGCGAGGCCTTCCTCACGCATGGAGGGGGCGGGCTCTGGGCAAGGCCGAAGGCGGACCCGTGCGCACTGTATGGGGCATACACTATGGCGGGCGGACCTGCGCGCTGACCATGTGTACAATGGCGGACCCGTGCGCACTGTCCAGTGTATGCTCGATGGAGGGCAGGCTCGTGCGCTGACCATGTGTACAATGGCGGACTTGTGCGCACTGTACGGGGCATGCTCGATGGAGGGCGGGCCTGTGCGCTGACCACGTGTACAATGGCCCACTCGCGCGCACTGTATGGGGCATGCTCGATGGAGGGCTGACCCGTGCGCTGACCACACATACAATGGCAGACTCGTGCGCAGCCCGTGATACTTTATCATCATCCGGAATGGGGCACGAATAACACACATCTTTGGTCGGGTCTGCACACTGGGTTACAATAATGTCTTACCGTCGGTCTTCGCTCACCACGATGGCCACAAATGTCTCCGCGGACAGCAGACATTCTCCCGCACCTCCGCCTTGATGCAGCTGCTGCCAGGCATATGCACACTGTGCGGCCGGATTGCTCTGGCCGCGTGGCAGACCATGGAGCAAGCACATTGACCAGCGCCAACCGCGGGTCACCGGGGCACGGCACGGGGTTTGGTGCAAGGTGATTCATATCATGGGGTTCCGCAGCTTGGAACCATCTTGCCGGAAGTGGAGTGGAGCCACTTCCAGCTGTCACGGCCAGGCTGCGCAGAGGCCGGGGCCCATCCAGAGCGCTCGATTTGGGTGACGACACCACGTCGGGTCGTCACCCCTGCCCTGCACCACAGGGTCTACAAAAGGATGGGTAGCGGAGCCGCTGATGTGTTATCCCTGCCTGTCATCCCTGCCCATCGTTTCTGTCTTCATTCCTGTCAGCTCGTTCTGTCTGACTTGGGATCGACAATCCGCCCATTCCCCTGCTGACTCTGAAGTTCTTTACCAATTTACTTGCTGACCCCGCCTTGTTTACCACCTTATCACCTCTCTCCACCCATTGGCCTGACTCCACCCAAGTCCATCCCTTCACACCTGACAGTCGCATCTCATTCTCTGGACGGATGCAGGCTGCATGAAGTGCCACAAACCAGGAGATGACGTGCCAGCTGTCAGGGAGGTAACGCCCAGTGGAGCCAGGTCAGGGTCAGGTATGGGAGCATGCGCCAGAGCAACACGTCACTGCGTTCACTTAATGCCGGTGCTCCAGTGGCCTCCGTCTGGCCATCCCCCAGGCAGATGCCTGGCCCATCCCCATCTCCTTGAGATGCTGATCAACCTGCTGCAACCACGAGGCACACGGTCGGCCCATTGGCCTCCTTCATTCATGAGACTCCCTCACTGAGAGAATCTGGTGAGGTGAGCAGGTTCAGCGTCAGGAAAATGAGCCACGTCTCCATACTGCCGCAGCTGAGGCTCACAGACTATGCAGGTAACAAATCTAATTTGAGTCTATCTCAGCAACCACTCATTGGACACAAAGTCCGACCAGCGGTAGCCAAGGATTCAATGAAGAGCCATGGTACCAAAGGAATAAGGTCACCGTCTCAGATCCTTGGTCAGAGTCCAAGTCTCACATCCATAGAGCAAGACTGGAAGCACCAAGGACCTGAAGACTCGGACTTTCATCCTCCTGCACAGGTATCGGCAGCGCCACACCCCATGATCCAGTGAATGCATGACTCCCCAGGCATGACCCAGACATCTGTTGACTTCCGGCTCACAGCCAGCAGAGACATGAATATCACTGCCAAGGTAAGTGAATCTCTCCACGACCTCAACATCCTCACCACAAATAGGCACAGACAGGACAGCAGCATCCAAGATGTCATTGAAAGCCTGGATCTTAGATTTGACCCACAAAACCCGAAATCCCAGCGGCTCCGACTCCTCATTCAGCACCTCGAGGGCCTCCAAAAGGATATCTAGAGTCTCCGCAAAGATGACTGCATCATCTGCGAAATCAATGTCAGAGATCTTTACATTCCCAAACGATGTACCGCAGCTTCATCTCTCAGACATCCTCCCCAGAATCCAGTCCACACAAGTGCTGAAAAGTGTGGGGGCCAGTACATATCCCTGATGAATTCAAGTAACAACTGGAAATAAGTCAGAGATGGTATCACCACATCTCACAGTACCAGAGTATAGTTGAGACATCAGATCGATCAGTTTTGGTGGCACTCCACAGTAGATGACAAATGGGGTTTCTGGGATGCCCATTCAAATGAATGGGGGAAAAGGGAAACACACTCTGACCCACACCCCAAAAGCTCAAAATGGGAGACACTTCCTCCCCACCTATCCCTTTCCCTCCCATACAAGCAAATGTAAAATTGAGACTATAAAAGATTGAGACTGACTAATTAAAGCACTTTTTTCCTTTCATATTTTCATTCCACTCAGAGTGAACCAACAAATATTTGTCCATGTTCTACTTTGGGGAATAACTTAATTTTCTTATACCATTCATTTCCATCGAGTTTATATATTCACAAAGAATAACTTGGAACTTGGTTCTTGGTTTAAGTGTCTTTGTTGAGCAGAAATGAAATAATAAACTGCTCTTAATGCTCTTATTTGACCACCTCCAGAGACACATATTAATTTCGAGATTGTCGTAAATTGTTTTTCTATTGTTCAATTAATTACCATCAAAGTTTTCAGTCCATTCATGAATATTTATTTTTTTCTTTACATCCTCCAACTTATTTGTTATTACATTTATCCACTTATTTGTTTTATCTACATTTACCCGAGTTATTTCTTCAGTAAGACTTATTTGATATTTCTCACATTCTTTATGTTTCCCATTTAAATACCAAGGATGATTACATCTCCACTCTTTGCTTTGGTTATTGCTTAGTTTTATAATTTATACATCAACAAAAAGACAGTGGGAGCTTGTTAAAATTCCCAACCCAATATCAAAACACTTATACTAATAACCATAAGGGAGACTATTGATTCCATTCTCTAAAATATATATTTTATCATCAAAAGCTCCTGATGCTTTATTTATGTCTTCGATATATAATTGATGTTTTTAACTTCTGATTGTATTCATTTTTCTGTACCCTTCCTTCTTTAAGGTTAAACAGTTGTAATAATGTTTAAAGTTTATTGTTTCCTTGATTATATTTTTCTTTATTCCCTTTAGCTTATCACAACTTTCAATGTTATTATTATCACGATACGTAAACCCATAAGACTTTGATCTCAAATCCACAAATTTACTCATGACCTTCCCACCCAATTCGTCTTTAAACTTACCAATAACCTTTTTATTCTTTGATGAAAACAATATATCACCTGACATAAATACTTGTAATACATATATATATATATATATATATATATATATATATATATATATATATATATATATATATATATATATATATATATATATATATATATATAGTAATGTCCGGAGGGCAGTGAGGCACGGAGAGTCGTGAGGGTTGTCGTAACTCTGTTTATTGCCCGTCCGGATGTACACTACTGCGAGCCTCTAGTGGGCACGAACAGCTATATGCATCGCAGACACATGACTACTATCACAACTCCTCCACGCCCCCACAACGCTCTATGCCAATACACCACACTCCTCCCTCCGAAAAGCATGATTATAAAATAACAACTTTAATGACAAGCATAAATGGCAAAGAATACTACGACATAAAAAAAAGCAAAGAGGAACAAAATGGCATCAACCATGTAAAATCCTCGAGGTACCAGGTCACTTGATCGAACCCTGGGGTGATGGTCGGGCTGAGAATCAAATCCAGATGAGATGGGCCAAAAGAAAAGCATGCTTCATCCGCACAACCTGTAACAATAATGCCGTTGTTTTAATCTGGCACATAATACACTCTTCTATCCCCATCACATCATATACTGTGTTGGTGCGAGTGAGTTGAATTCCAAATGCAGTAGACTGGGTGCTCGAGTACTTAGTTGCACGACGAAGCCAATGGTGTCAGCAGACCACAATAACAATGGCCGTGTTAAAGATATAAAGAGGGAAGTTTGGGAGCACAGTATAACCATGCAGTAGAGGCGCCACCAGACAGCCCACCTACAAGCCTCCTGGCGAGGTCACGGTGACATGCTCAGACGAACCTCCTGCACCCCTGGCCGACAAGCTGGCCCGTCCCCCACGGACAGAAACAGGTAAACACGCTGAGTCCGCCAGACATGAGGGCGCCGGCGCTGGCGGGAGCAGCGGGTGGAGTGGCCTTGGGAAGATAATACCAGGCCCCCGCGAGATTAACGGGAGGGGTGACGCTGAACAGCGCCGTTGTTCCACGCGCAAGTCGAACTGGCAATTAGCCGGCTGCAGTACTAGCAATCCCATAACAAAACCACGCATCAAACCCAGTCGAGATCTCAATGCACGTCCGAACGGACGATCAGCGTAGACGGGATGCACAGCAGTGTCATAAAGCAGCAGAAACATCGTTGGCGCAGATGCAAACTTCTCTTTACGAACAGCGCGTCCCCACAGTATAATGTTAACACATGAGGTTGCAGCGAACTGCGAACTGTCATTGAAGACCGGGATCGGGAAGACCTCGTTATTCGCAACGATCGTCCGCAAGTTCTTCACACCAAAGCAAGCATTGAACCCAATCAAACACATTTTGCTCACACGCGGACCGTCGGCATTTGCTTTTATAACGCCATGCTTAATCACTCGTGCCGCGAGAATCAAACACACAACAATTAACAAATCATAAACCACGCTGCGAGAAAGCCTCTTGGATGTCACGATGTTGAGGCGACTTGCGTGCAGGTCCTCATCTGAACGTCGAAGAAGACACCGTCGATGGTCGCGTTCCGCGAACTTCTTGAATGCGACCGGTTCGCTCCAATCCCCCGTTGAAATCGCCTGAACGACACGGGCGTGCACTGTATCATGAGCCGACTCCACCGCGACCTGCTTGGCGGTGACCTGGCCCAGTGCCAACACATCAACCCGGTTGGTTGATCCAGATGAAGGTGGACCCTCCGCGCAACGCAAGCGCGAGAGCCCGTCGCAGCTGGCATGGTCCCCGTTGCTCCGGAACCGTATATCGTAGTTGCAGGAAGCAATGAACGGACAACAACGTTGTATCGCCGTGACCCCTGCCACCGGAACCTCACCCTCGGGTCTCGAGGGAGGCCCGGGCCCAAATGGAGGTACGGGGTCCGAAGGAAACACAGGCGCAACTGAAGGTATGAACTCCGAAAGAGGAACCTCCTCCCACCGACTCTCTAATCAGCTCTCTAAAAAGGGCGGGGCCCTCCCCTCGCACCACGAACAGCGAGAGCTCGACCCGCTGACCTTGATGGGCGACCAAGACGTGTGCCCTGCCAACCGCTGGTAGCGCTTCACCGGTATACGTGTGCAACGCGAGGGTAGACCTGAAAAGGCATAGACCGGGGAGTGCACGAGCGGTGCGCTCGCTTATGATCGACAATGCCGCTCCGGTATCAACTCGAAACACGATCGGCGTTCCATCCACAAAACCTTGCCCAGGCTGCAGGTCTCGACCCGGGACGTAAAAGCGTACGTCATGCACAAAACATCATACCGGGTGTAGGTCCCGCCCCGCGTCACTGGGGTCGCCTCGTACATCACCATCCATGACCGTTATGGTGGCCATTGACACTTGGCACACACGCCGTAGATGACCCTGAGTGTTCAGATCGTCCTTCGACTGGCCGCGCTGCAACGCCTGGCCACAGCCCGCACTGAAGACTGTGCGTGCGGTCGTGGGTGCTTGGTACATCGCGCGGACCTCCGGATCACCTGTCATGCTCTGGCCAGTGAGGGCTTGGACATCTATCAGAGTCTGTGTGACGGCAGACGCAGAAATAAAACGATCTTCGAGCCCGGCCTGCCGTTCACTCGACGTGAATCTGCAGGCGACGGCGAGATGTCTCACCTGCTCGGCGAAACTCGCGATGCGCTTCCCTGGGCTCCTCGCCAGGTGATCAAACTCGTACCGCGCGAGCTGCGCTGATTCTCCCGGCGCTCTGTGCGCCTGACAATCCAATTGTCCCGGCAACGACTCAAAGTCAATGCCGAGGAAAACAGGCACTCTGCACGCGTTGATCCGAAACATGCTCGTCACCAATGTAATGTACGGAGGGCAGTGAGGCACGGAGAGTCGTGAGGGTTGTCGTAACTCTGTGTATTGCCCGTCCGGAAGTATACTACTGCGAGCCTCTAGCGGGCGCGAACAGCTATATGCATCGCAGACACGTGACCACTATCACAACTCCTCCACGCCCCCACAACGCTCTATGCCAATACACCACACACACACACATATATATATATATATATATATATATATATATATATATATATATATATATATATATATATATATATATATATATATATATTGTTACGAATTTGGAATTCAATTGCACGCAACATACAGGTTCCCTTAGTCAGCTATGTCGATAAGTGCATGTTCCCGAGATAGCTCACCTTTCATTGTTTAAATGTTCAAAGATCGATTAGATGCACTGGGGATCGATTTAAGTTAGGGAGTGAACAATGGAGACGTCCCTCCCCCTCTTCTGCGAAGACGAAGAAGAACCCTGCGGTGACGTCAACAACTCCCTCCCACCCGTGGTTGAATGGGGGGTGGATCACGAGGGCATGAGTCACGCCGGGTGTGGGGGAGGGGGTGCAAAGGATCAAGAGGACATCTTTTCTTTGTTCGTGTGGGAGTCCCGTGGTCGGGCTGAGTTCGTGGGCTGAGTTCGTGGGAGTCCCGTGGCAGAGTTCGTGAAGAGTCCCATTCTGAGTCCCGTGTGCAGAGTTCGTGTGCTGAGTCCCGTGGGAGGAGTAAGCTTTTTGCTTCGGCTGGCTCAGTGAGCTTCAGCTGCTGCTTTGTTTTGGAAGGAACTTGAGCGAGTTGTTCGGCTCGAGCTGCGAGTGGAGGCTTCTTCCTCTTCTTCCTCTTCTTCTTGGTTCGTGGAGCTTTTTGTTCTCCATTTTGTTTCCCGGCTTGGTGCGACGCATCAGCCTCTTCTTGGAGTTGGATCCTCGGGGAAGCGACAATCGACAGGAAGGATCAGCGCCTCGTCTCACCAGCACGTGTTGAGAAGAGCGGGAGGATTCACGGGAGCTCGGGAAGGATCGCGGCGATTAGATCCAGCTTGCTCTCGCTGGAGCCCAGGTCCAGACAAGTTGAAGACCACATGAGGTGGAAAGGTTCGAGTCAAGCTCTGAGTTTCAGCTCACCTGTCCTCCGAGCTGGAGCTCGTGATTAAAGGCCTCAGCCACCGTTTCTTGTGCGTGTGTGTGTGTGTGCGTACGTGTGTCCGTGGGCGAATGTAGGTAATTTGGTCACAGGAAATTTGGTCATGGGAAACTTGGTCACGGTAAAACGGTCACAAGGTAATTTGGTCACGGTAAAACAGTCACAAGGTAATTTGGTCACAGTAATTTGGTCACGAGGTAATTTGGTCACGGTAATTCGGTCACAGTAATTCGGTCACAAGGTAATTTCGTCACGGTATTATTATTATTATTATTATTTATTATTCACTGCATTTAAAGCCAATAAGGCCCAAGAGCAGTAATAAACATTTTCATTTCATGGCCGGCGAATCTTGTTGGCATAATGACGTATTGACCAAGTTTACTGACTACTTTAATGGAATCAGAATTTAAAAGTTGAGAGAGACAGAATCGATTCCATTATAGTAGTCAGTAAACTTGGTCAATACGTCATTATGCCAACAAGATTCGCCGGCCATGAAATGAAAATGTTTATTACTGCTCTTGGGCCTTACTGGCCTTCAATGCAGTGAATAATAAATAATAATAATACCGTGACGAAATTACCTTGTGACCGAATTACTGTGACTGAATTACCGTGACCAAATTACCTCGTGACCGAATTACTGTGACCAAATTACCTTGTGACCGTTTTACCGTGACCAAGTTTCCCGTGACCAAATTCCCGCGTCCCCCGTAGGCCCGTCTAATAAGTAGGAACTGCTGTTAAGTGTAAATGACTGTACATAATAAGTAGACGGTTGTAGTTCTTTTGTCGTGCTTTTGTTGCTTGTATAATTGCATATGTGTTTTGCCTTATTCAATTGCATACGTGTTTCATTATAATAAATGTCCTTGTGTGAATTCAAACCTGCTCGTTGCGTCCATTCCCTCATTGACTGAACATTTTGTGTGTTGGGAGTTAGAAAGCCGTTGGTTTGCCGTAATAGGGGGACATTTGGACCGACGGTTCTCGGCGATTACGCCGCTTGGAATCGCGCACGGACAAGCTCGCCTTGGCGGTTTGTTCCGTACGAGTTCCGTCAAGGGTGGAATACCCCGGTAGTTGGATCACGTGGGTATTTAGGTAAATTAAAGATTGGCAATCGACCCTACGCAACGTGATCTGCCCATTGGCGTATTTCGGTTCTTGTACAAGGACCTGTCGCTCGGAGTTATCCGGGTGACGATCTATATTCTGGGCGATCGGTCGGGCCGACTCGACTTGCGGCTCCGTTCAGAGAAGACGGTTGGTGGCCGACCCCCCGGCCTGTAACAATATATATATATATATATATATATATATATATATATATATATATATATATATATATATATATATATATATATATATATATATATATATATATATATATATATATATATTATCAGTCATATCCTTATATACATCACTTGTCTTAATTTCTAATATAAATCTATCTGTATCCATATATAACAATGACACATTATCCTTATACTTTGATTTTAAATTATGATGGTAATAGTCATACATTAATGACTTTGACAAGTCAAGAATTGATGTTCCCAGAAAATAGGTTTATCCATTTCAATACTCTCTTTCTTCAAATGCATAGCACAAAAGTTCTCTGAAAACACCTCCGTTGGCTCAAAACTTGATCTCTTAATTAACTTTTAAGCCTGTTTCCAAGATGTCGCAAGTGTTATGTTTTGTCAATTCCTAACATTTTACATAGTCTTTCCAAATACACAGCATTATTCATTAACTTATAAAAGTCCTTATCAAAATCTGTTTTTGCTTCTGTTCTCCTTTTTGTATTAAAATCAAGATACTTCTTTAACCAATGACTTTGTTTAAATTTCAAAATAAGATGAATTTTCCTCACTCTCAACCCAGCAGATAAATATTGTCTCAAGTTCCTTTGATGCAAAACATAACTTTCTTTATCATTTAATGCAGTAAGTCGTTTTTCTGTAGATTTACCTTTTATATTAAATGACTGTTGGTAATCACTTAACCATTCTTTTCTTGGACTTTCTTTATCAGGGGCATAAGGTAGGTCTTTATGTTTGTTATGAAGTTCTTCTGGATATTTCAAATCTACTTCAAAATAATATCCAACTTCAGCTTCATCCCATTCTTTTTGAGAGGACACAACAATGTCTTGCAAAACTTTTTCATAATGTTTTTCTTGAACCCATTTAAGTTTTTCAAAAGGTAAAGATTGAGACATAGCCCACCCATACAAATTGTTAGCATCATCTCCCTCCACCAAGTGCAACCTGTGGCTGCTGGTTGCATCATTGGTTAGGATGTGGCTATGCCGCTGATGCAGTGCCCCCCCCTTACCAGTGCACTGGTACTCATTTCACTGACCTTGGAAGGATGACAGGCTGAGTCAACCTCCTGGTGTATTAATTCAGCGGCCCAACGGGGCTTGAACTCAGGGCCCGAGGATCCCAAGCCACCACCCTAACCACTAAGCCATCACCAGGCTTGTTAACATCATAATACATCAGGTAAGAGTTGTCCTCATTCTTATTATAATCAGGAGGATATTTGTTATTTGCTTTAGCATATCTCTTGTAACATACTTGAGATATTCTTCCTCTTTTAGCCTTCTCTGTCATTGAAAGCATATTTATATCACTGATTAATTCCAAATTCTGTTTTGTCATTTTTAACACAGCACTCCAAGCCAAACCCTGGGCTGTGTAATTGTGAGCGGGGTCGAATCCATAAGAATTTCTATTTTGACAGACTGTTCTAAAAGTTTCAAACACATTAGCCAATACCAATACATCAGTTTTTAGATACAAATCATGATATTATCCAAGATTCTTTTTATTAAACTTCTCCCAAACCATTTTAGCTTGTGTATAATCTTTATCAGAAATATGAGTTTTATTCAACTTGCGATAGAAACTTTCCCTTGAAGGAAGTTGTGTTTCTTTAAACCTCTCAAATGAATCCATATAGTCATTCGGATATATTCCCTTTTGTGATAAGAGATCAATCTCTTCTTGATTTGAGAAATGTGATTTAAGACTTGGGAAGTTTTTAATATTTGATGCTAACTCAGATAATGAATCTCCCATAAACTTGTATGTGTCAAGAAATCTGATTTGGGTTATGGGTGGTGTATAAATTGTTTTTGTGAATGAGATGTATTTTTGATCTGTGTTTGGAATGGCGAAAATATTTCCGAATGTCTTTGAAAGTTCATTTATGAATAGTTGTGTGTCATAGTTAGCGTTGTTGTGAAGAAAGATGGGAATAAAATTTGGGGGCTTGTAATTAAGATTACAATGGCAATGAGCTGGACCTTGATATTTTCCAGTATGATGACAATAACTTTGACCTCTCCCTAAATTTTCTCCTCACAAATATGACATACTGTTCTTTCCAAATTCCTTATTCTCTCCCTTTGTTAATGACATTGGTTTATATATTTGAACCATTATTTCTCTTCGTCTTATGCAGTCTTTTTACAATCGTTTTGCAAACTCCTCTGAGGCATCTTTTCCTCTATAAAGTTCTAACTTGTTGTATTCATCACCAGCAGATGATTTGATGTTGTAACAGAAACCACAAGGAGTATGTTTTTCATTTTTATTTGTGTATGATCTATTCGGATTTGGAGAAACAGTATCGATCTTTTCAAGGATACTTTCAAAATCAGCATAAATCACAAATGGATGTTTTATAGATTTGTTAAAATCTTTGAATGACGTGTTTGCACATGCTTTTGGGAAATTGATTACGGTTGATTTATGATTACTACAATCTTTCGAATGTTGATTTAATAATTCTTGTAAATAAAAGGAGTTGAGACATCTCTTGCAAGGATAGTTTTACATTTTCTCTTGTATAGTTGTGATTTGGTTCATCTTGATAAATTTTTGATGAAAGCATGATGTGATTTTTCCTTTGAAATAAAGTCGAGAAGGTCCGGTCAGGTATGGGAGCATGTGCCAGAACAGCGCATCGCTACGTCCACTTTCCACCGGTACTCCAGGGGCCTCCATCTCGCCATCCCCCAGACAGATGCCAGGCCCATCCCCATCTTTTTGAGATGCCGGTCAACCTGCTGCATGCAACCACGAGGCACGTGGTCGGCCCATTGGCGTCCACTCATGAGACTCCCTCGCTGAGAGAATCTGGCGAGCAGGATCAGCATCAGGAAAACGAGCCACATGTCCATACAGCCACAACTGATGCTCAAGGACCATGCAGGAGTCTCTCTCAGCAACCGCTCGTTGGACAAAAAATCTGACCAGCGATAGCCAAGGATTCAATGAAGAGCCATGGTACCAAAGGAATAAGGTCACCGTCTCAGATCCTTGGTCAGAGTCCAAGTCTCACATCCATAGAGCAAGACTGGAAGCACCAAGGACCTGAAGACTCGGACTTTCATCCTCCCGCACAGGTACCGGCAGTGCCACAACCCCATGATCCAGTGAATCCATGACTCCCCAGGCCCGACCCAAACGTCTATTGACTTCTGACTCACAGCCAGCAGAGACATGAATATCACTGCCAAGGTAAGTGAATCTCTCCACGACCTCAACATCCTCGCCACAAACAGACACAGACTGGACAGCAGCATCCAAGATGTCATTGAAAGCCTGGATATTAGTTATGACTCAAGAAATCCATAATCCCAGCAGCTCCGACTCCTCATTCAGCACCGCGAAGGCCCCAAAAAGGATATCTAAAGTCTCCGCAAAGATGACTGCATCATCTGCAAAATCAAGGTCCGAGATCTTTACATTCCCAAACGATGCACCGCAGCTTGATCTTTCCGACATCCTCCCTAAAATCCTGTCCATACAAGTGCTGAAAAGTGTGGGGGCCAGTCCACACCCCTGACGAACACCAGTAACAACTGGAAATAATTCAGAGATGGTACCACCACGCTTCACAGCACTCTCAGTACCAGAGTAGAGTTCAGACATCAGATCGATGAGTTTTGGTGGCACCCCACGAAGACCAAGAATCCTCCAGAGGGCATCCCGATTCACTGACTCGAACGCTTTACAGAGATCAACATATGCTGCAAGCAGCCCCTGCCGAAACTCGTCTGCGTTCAGTGAGGACACGAAGAGCAAGGATACGGTCAATCGTTGACCTCTTTGGCGTAAAGCCTGACTGCTCTGGACGCTGGTGCTCAAGCAGATGGTGGCGAACCCTATCAAGAATTATCCGAGCAAAGACCTTGCCCGGCACTGAGAGCAGCGTCACCCCTCGGTAGTTGTTGCAGTCTTGGCGATCACCCTTCCCTTTCCAGAGAGGGACAACAAGGCCCCTCTTCCAATCAGTCGGGATGATGCCTGTATTCCAGGCAGAGCACAAAACTGCATGCAACGACATGAGTGCAGAATTTCCACCAGCCTTGAGAAGTTTAGCATGGATGCCACAGATCGCTGGAGCTTTATCCCGTTTCAACCGGTTCACCGCAGCCCGTGTTTCCACAAGCGAAGGTGGACCACAGTTCTTTGCAGGGTCAGCAACAGGGATTGTAACACCGTTGACGTCCAACTTGACAGCTGGGGGATCAGCCTGGTACAACCGCTCAAAGTAACCGGCCCAGTGGGCCTTCACTTCAGACTTCTCTGTCAAGAGCCTTCCACTCTCTGCTCTAACTGCAGTGCTCCGAGGGATGGGCTTGGATGAACGCAATGCACGAATTCCGCTGTAAGCGGGACGAGAATCACCTGTCCACAGGTGATGCTCTACCCCTTCACAGATTCCTCTCACATAGGCCTCCTTGTCCACCCTTAGTGCACATACAGTTTTATGCCTCAGCTCCCTGAACAGCTCAGCTCTGCCATTCAGCCTGGCCCTGCGATTCTGGTCAATGGTATCCAGTGACCCTTGAGAGACAAAATTCTTCTTTGCCCTGCGGTGAGTTCCAAGACATCTACCGGCAACATCAAGGATGGTGGTCTTGAAGGTACTCCACAACTTTTCAGGACCCCCCCCCCCCCAAAGCACCCAGACGCCCCAAATGTACACTCAGCCTGTTCGCTAACTCCTCAGCTACTCTCTCATCCTTGAGCTTGCCAACATCCAGCCTAGGCTGGGATGGTACCATTCTCCAGGATTTAAGGTGCAGCTTTAGAGTTGCTACAACAAGCCGGTGGTCAGTATTGAGGAACTGAGCACTCTGGTGGACCCTGCAGTTCTGGATCATCCTCCAGCGACCGTCAACGAGGACATGGTCAATCTCCTTTGTCACACCACCAGCATTGGAATACCAAGTTCAGTGATGAGCTTGTGGGCGCTGAAACCATGAACCAGCCACCCTAAGTTCATGACTTCTTGCAAAGTCAAGGAACTTAGTGCTATTCTGGTTTATAGTTCCTGACCCATGGGGACCAACACACATCTCATAACCATCCCTATCAGTTCCAGTCGATGCATTGAAATCCCCCAAGACTAGAAGTGTATCTCGTCTGGGGCACTGATCAACCACAGACTCGAGCGTGGCGTAGAATGCATCCTTCACGGTGAGATCACTCGCCTCAGTCGGAACATAGACAGACCAGGGAAATGACACCTAAGGAGTGACGAATCCTCAGTCTCATAATACG
This sequence comes from Eptatretus burgeri, assembly GCF_056783735.1. NCBI lineage: Eukaryota > Metazoa > Chordata > Myxini > Myxiniformes > Myxinidae > Eptatretus > Eptatretus burgeri. The sequence goes on from NC_140966.1 coordinate 85,402,530, forward strand.
CTCGTTGACCGGTGTTACCTCAATTATCATTGGGGTCAGCTTATTGGACACAGCTACAGCAACTCCTTGGGTATGGTAACCATCAGAGCGACCAGACCAATAGTAGGTGTAACAACCCCACCATTATCTCACTGTAATTCAGTCTCCGAACCTCAGAGAGAGCTGCAATACCGATGTCCAAATGCTTGAGGTCAGATGATAACAGAGACAGGTGATCATCCTCTCTTAGGGATAGGACATTCCAGGCACCCAACAGAAGGGACCGCCTCAGGTTAACCCAAGGAGACCGCCGTCTGGTGGACGACACCTCAGCACCACTCCGACACACTCTCCCGCAATCTGACCCAGGGATGTTACCCCATGGTTTCCCTCCTTTCATCAAAGATTGGGGGTCCCGAAGGCTTTGCCCCAATCCTGTCATCCGGTGAGCTGCCCTGCGAAGGGAAGCTGCACAGGAGGTACTCCCACGGAGTGGGTTTTCAGATTTTTTTTTGCGTTTTGTGTTTTGCGGAATGAAGGGTTTTACGGTGGCCGGAGTGCAAATCCTGCCACCAACCTTCTCATAAAAAAGTAACCCAACTGCAGGAGGACGTCCACAGACACAGTTGCGCACAAGATATGGATGCCTGTTGGCTCACAATGATCTCCTCCGCCCTTTGACAGGTTTTGTTTTTAATCCTGCTGGGTGTCCATATCCAAACACCCTCCTCACCAGAAAACCTGGTGGGGGAGACTTTCGTTGCCGACAACCCTACCATGGAACAGGTTAGTACAGGTTTACATGGTACCTGTAGCAGGTTACAGATCTGACCTGACCTGACCTAAATTTGTTTTGTTTTATCTTGATGTAGAATATAATTGTTTTTTGTTTTTATATTATTTTATTTGTTTTATATGATGCAGACACTCATAAAGTTTTCTTTTCAGGTCTGGTGGTTTAATGCATTGTTACGGTTGTGGAAATTCGCATTACACCAAAAAGCGCCCTCAGGTGAGATATCTCTGTAAGTACATGTGTAGTTAGCCCAAACCCGTTGCATAGAGGGAATTTATGTGATCCATCCGGGCCGCGACGTTTTGAGTTCGCCATTTTCTGTTCTATCTTTTATTTCAAACAAACAGCATCTCAACAACCACGCCATCCCCACCACAGCGCCAACCACACTCCAACCACGCCACCTCCACCATCTATGCTACCACATCTTCGCCACTCGCCATTCAGCAAGCCTCGTGCGGTTACGATCTCCGCGGAGGAACAAACAAAAACCAACAACGATGCTCGGGGGTTTTCCCTCCTGTTTCTCCCGTCGAAATTCTCCACGCTCGGTGTGGGGGAAGTGCAATCCGAGCCGGGGGTCAAAGGTGAGAAAAGGTGGGGGCCTCTTTTTGGGGGAATAATTCTCTGGCCCTGAGCCAAAAACTGACTCCCCCGGCCCTCGCACGGGGCGGGGTGGAGGGAGAGCGAGAGGGCACGCCCCCCTTTGAGAGGCTTCTCCAAGAAGCTCAAAGGGAGGCGGGGCAGAAAACGGGGCGGAGCGAAGGGCAGAGTCCCGCGCTACAAAAGGCGGACAGAACGGACCTTGAGGAGTTTTGAGTTGAGTTGGTTTTTTGAGGCTTCCTGTCTCCTAAGTGAGAAGTTGTCTTCAAGGCTTCCTGTCTGCTTGTCTTGTGGGGGGAAGAGGTCCTGTGCTCGTGGCTTGGCGAGCGACCTGTGAACGGAGGCACGGACGGGAGACGTGGCAGCGCCGGTTGTGAGGTGGACCTGCGCGTCCGGACGAGGAGTGCCGGAGAGGGTTCGCCGGCCACGAGAGAGGTCGGGGCCAGGCGCGACCACGCTGACAGTCGTGGGAGATGGACTCACCGGCCACTAAAAGGGAAGTCGCGACTTCTTTTCCTTTTCCTTTGCTTTTTGTGTAAATGCTTGTGGTGGCGCCGTCCATCAAGTAGTATTGTTTTAAGTGTTGCCGTGTGTCGGTCTTAGTCGGTTGTAGCTCTGCATTTGCTTCTATTGTTTTAACTGTTTTATGTGCAATTTTCTTTTGCTGTATATACGTGCCTTACGTGCCTTCTGTGTGAAATAAATGTGCATTGTGTGAACTTGTTCCCCGTTTCGCTGCGTCCTTTCCTTTGTTTGAATTTCCATCTTGCATCACGTAAGGGGTTCGTAGTGGGTTTAAAATGCCCGGTAATTAATCGGAACCGTCAAAGCCGACGATAACACCGCTCGGTTATCACTGTAGCACGGAACGGACCGCTTAAGCGGTTCGTGTCCGGAGTCGGCCTGTGGCGTGGTACGATCGCCAGTCGACCACTCGCGCAGGTACCTAGGTTGGTCGATTTTGGCGAGCAACGCTACCCTGCGCGGGTGGGCAATTGGCACGATCGTGGTGAGGTTAAACCCCCACCCGTGACTGGCTCCCGGCGTTGTTCCGAGAGGGTCACGACTGAATTGTCCGTTCCGGTGGGCGAGGCAGCCACCATTCGAGTCGAGCAGCCGATCGCACGCCAGCGGGCGCGAATTCGCCACAGTATCATAAAATGGCGACTCCACAGGAGAAAGCTCAGTGAGTTGAATGGTTCATCAAGACGACATCAGACATGCAAGTTCAGCCTAATGGAAGGAATTAGTCATCATGGATGAGTATCAGAGAATGGTACAAGAGGTTTAAGGAGCCTGGCAATAGTTAGAAACAGAAAAATACCGTTTGACCAAGCACAAGTGCAGCAGATGTTGAACGAGTGTGTGAATCATTTCAACAATGTCCCAGAAAATCAATTTGACGCACATCCAGAGAACATGGGATGACCAACCACCCCTGCACACAGGGTTTTGCACAAAAGGTCGAAGATTTATGCCTATAAGGTACAGATTCTGCAGGAACTCAACCCAAATGATGGACCCCAACACAATGCATTTGCCTTGGAAATGCTCAGTCGCATAGAGGATAATGAAGATTTCATGAAAAAGGTCATGTTCACAGATTAAGCTTGCTTTCATGTATCAGGGAAGGTTAACCAGCGCAATGTGAGGCTCTGGGGGTCTAAAAACCCTCACGTGGTGATTGAACACCTACGCGATCGTCCAAAGATTAATGTGTGGTGTGGCCTTCTCCATGAACGCTTGGTGGGTCCATTTTTATTTGTGGAGGATACAGTGTCCTCAACAATTTACATGAACTTTGGAAGGATTCACCTTCCCACAAATTGAAGACCTGCAACCCAAAATCATTTTTCAACAGCATGGTGCTCCCTCTCATTGGGCCTTAGTAGTTCGAGCTGTCATGAATGAAAAATTCCAGGTCACTGGATTGGCCATCACGGACCAATCGCCTGGCCCCCACGATCACCAGACATAATCACCCCTAATTTTTTTTCTGTGGGGGTTTGTCAAAAAATGTTATCTCCAACACCAAGTTGGCAAACCGGCAGGATCTTCATTCTTGGATCACAGCTACATGCGCATTGATGGACGAAAACATGCTGAGCCAAACATGGCAAGAACTCGTGTACCGCCTTGATGTCCTGTGCGTTTCGTTCGTTTACTCTCCCTGTGTCTTCGAAGTTTGAAGGACAAATGCATTGTGCGGGTTTGGCTTGGACCTCACTCTTCATCTGTCTATCCAGTATTCTTTTCAGTTACCATCCTGTTCCCTGCCGTTCTTTATCTCCACATGTAATGCTTCACCCCTTCACCTCTCGTAATGTAACATCACCTGCTAATCGTTTTGTCTCCTTCGTCCTTCGACTCCCATCTCCTGTAGAAAACCTTCATTCGTTATCATCAAGGTGTTATTGCAAATAGGTTCTGACTAAAATAACCTTGTAAAACCTGCATGAATAAGGATTGAGGTGGAATGTAATTGATAGACAGTAGAGGTTACATTATTTTTACTTTCACCACCTAAAAACCTTTCATTTCGGACAACACGTATTGTTGTGGTGCCTGGTTTGGTGGTGAGGACGACCACTAGATGGAGCAGTTGGGCCGTCTCCCACCGAACACTGGAATTGAAGGTCGTCATTCCGGATAACTCCGAAGTCGACGGGTCGCTTAATGGACCGTGGACGCCAATATTTCAACCGCGCGGTTAGGGTCTTTTTGTCTGATTCCAATTTACTTAAGTAGCCGCGCGGTCTAGCTACCGGGGAAACCACACCATCAGCAGGCTTCGTCCGAACTGAGTCGCTGTTACCAACTCGGGTCTGACGTAACCGAGCGGGAATTACCAAAACCTGCCGGTCCAAATAGCAATTTACGGCACAAGCGGCCTTACTAATTCTCAAGCCCGAACCATGCTCGGCCAATGAGAGAAAGCACAGACAATGAACTGGAACATTTAACAGTTATTTATTTACAATGTAAGAGGGAGGGAAACACAGAGCAGACTTGACCACAAATATAGATGTCGGCAAATATACAATGGCAATCACTTAAACTATTTCTACTTATCAGACTGGCCACAGACACACACACACACACACACACACACACACACACACACACACACACACACACACACACACACACACACACACACACACACACACACACACACACACACACACACACCCAAAAAGGAATGGACCTTCTGGGTCTTTATTCGGCCCTTCAGCTCGGGATGGAAGGTGAGCTGAGAGTCAGAGTCTGGCCGGGTACCTGGCCACCTCGTACAGTTTTACCGACTCGTGGTGTGGAGCTCGGAGTCAGTGGATGGGAACGGAGATCCCCAGCTGGAGCGCTCCAACACAACCCACCATGGTGGGACTTGAACCCACGACCCAGAATCCAACGAGCCCACAATCCTGGCTGCCACGAACGACGATCGACGACACGAGCACCATGAAACACCTCCGCACGACCACCACCCCACGAGCAGCAGCACGACGACTGATCACCAAGGAACCCCGAACAAGACCGCTGCTCAGACAGCTTGCCACTCTTCTTATCCCCTCTGAGGAAACTCGCCTCCGGATTGGTCGGGGTGGGGGGGGGCGTTGGGTGATCGGTGTCCTCCCCTCATTGGACAAGGCGAACATTCCATCTGGCTGGGGTGGGGCTGGCTCTGAGGTGATCTCACCCCCGATTGGACGAGGGGAACATTCCATCTTGCTGGGGCGGAGTCGGCCCTGAGGTGGTCTCACCCCCGCCTATGTCCGTGGCCTCGAGCATGTGCGTAATGGCGCTGAAGGAGTGGAGGGGGATTTAATGCAGAAAACTCACTCGAAAAAAAATTCGCAGCGCACACATGAAATTCCCATTAGACATAGGGGAGAGATTCTAACTATCCACATATAATTAACGAAATAACTAAACTTGGGGCCAACTGTATAAGTGAATGTGAACAGTTTCCAAATTCGTAACAATATCACACTTTGCATTAATGAAACACCACCACTATAATGAGCATTGATTCTTCTGGGACCCAGACGGTTGAAGGCCCAACATCAGAAAAACGAACTGCCAATCTGTGGAATAGTATGGAAATGCTTGAATCTTCATCATGGCAGGACCACTGAGGAGACGCCACGAGCAAGCGGGAAGGCCTTTAAGCCACGCCCGTGCCAGACCAGATAAAAGGTAGGCATACGCCAGCGAGTATGGAACTGCCAGGAAGCCACCAGGAAGAGACCCGGGGAAACCACGACACCACTGAGAGGCACGAGCCGAGGAAGCACCACCGAGGGGTCTGAGAGCGGAGCTTTGCAAGAGTGTGTTGTGGGCTGCCTGTACAGCTTTGTCTGAGCAGGAGATTGCATGCCTGCTCAATTCTGATAAGGCCGGAGTTTAATTGCTCTCATGCATTTCTGAATGAGGTGCTAATGGGTTCTGTAGAGCACTGATCGTCTGCACGTCTCCTCTGTACAAACCTCTGGACTTGGTGGCTCCCAACCATCTGTGCACATCAAACCGACACACTACCGACAAGCCCTTACCCTGAGTACCTCCTTCCACATCACCCCTAATTCACATTCGGACCAACGCGGCCCTGCACTGTCTGTATCGGGTGAGCTGGAGTCCACCAAACTCCATTCTTCTTTCCATCTTCTCATATTCTCACCTGTCTTTCTCGGTTGATTGATGATGCCTCATGTTCTGTGCAGAGCGATAGATGACATTGTTTTAAGTGGGCTCCATAAGTGTTAAGGTAATTACTTTCCTCATGTATCTTTTGAATGTGCTTCTGTTGCTTTGATTGTAAATATCCGTCATTGTGCTTGATTTGACGGTGAATTAAGGTGCTCTGATTGTGAATAAATGTGTCTTTTATGTGCAATTGTTAATGAGTGTTGATTTAAATAAATGTACTTGTTAAGGTTTGACATGTTTCTAACCAGTTCATCCATCTTTTCCTCCACTAGTCCAGCATAAGCCACTCGTTAGTGTTATTGGGGAGGTTCTACCCCACGTGATTTGCTCATTTTAGCCAGTGCACACTCTCACTGTATCACGAGGCAGTAATCCATGTGTGCGTTGATGGCACGAGACCCACAAGGAAGGTGACACGTAAAACCCTGCCAGGATTGGCAATACCAATCGGCTTTCATGGTTGCTTTGCAACCCGCTGGCGTGAAGAGTTATCTGTGCCCGGCAGCCTCAGGACTGTGCGTTCAGAAGGGACCCGAGTGCTTCCCCTTGTGGCGAGCCTCGAACCCCGGACCTGCGACAATATCTTTGACAAAAGTATATTAAAAAATTTTAAAAATTCCCCGAAACGCCATTTTACACTGTGATTTTTCTCATAATGCCATAAATTCATCCATGCATTTTGTTATGAGTTAAGTGTAATTCTTCTCTGAAGCTGCCAATGTTTCTTGTCAAATTCAACAGAGATTACCTCTCATGAAGAGAAAACCTTGAAATTGACCATCAATTTATGTCCAATAATCTTTATCAAAGATCTGTCCTTTTCTGCAAAAGCTACAGCAGAACCTCACAACAAGATCACCTTTTTGAAGACAACACTATTTTTCTGTCCTTCCGACAATCTACATTTTCCAGACGTTTTCGGAGCAGTTTTGGTTTTGTGATCGTCATCAAATGAAGCAGGACCTGATCCGAAACAACTTTGTCAGGCACTTCATGAAACTTTGCCTGGTTCGTGGCAAGATCTCCCTCCATCAGTACATCAGCAGGGCATCGATGAGAGTTCAAACGAGCTGTGTGTGGTTACACGTAACTTTGGGTGCCTTCCCCCCACAAGAATGGCAAATCTTCTTTACTTTTTCCCATTCATTATCGTCCTTTGACTGACTTTCCTCGTTTTTCACCAATGGTGGCCAGTGAAATTGCTTCCTCATTGCCATCAAAATTATTCATGCTTCGACAAAGGATGCTCATAAATGTATGCTTTCCAGCTAAACCATGGGCACAACTGTATTGGAAAATTGGTGGGTGTTGATTGGCTGAAGGAATGTATGTTGGTTTGAGAAAAAAACTGGCATTATGCTTATGCAGTTTTGGAACACAGTGCAGAATAATGGCGTACATGGCGATTTGGCAAAAAATGGATACATGATTACTGTTATCTAACCTTTGACGATCTTTTGGTGCTGGTAACTTAAATTTTTGTGGAACCAAAGTCTGCATGTGCACATAAGCAGTATGCCTGTTTTTGCGTCATATATATATATATATACATATATATTGTTGCGGTTCTCGGAACCGCATGCATACAACAGATAGGTGTCCGAAGACAGTTATGCCATTAATATACATGTAGATAGACCCCTTCCTTTTGTTTAGTGGGAAGACGAGGGAGTGCGTTGTGATGGTCTCATAGTTAGGTTATTAAATCATTTTCCTCTTTTCATTTCATCCCCACTCTTTCTTTTCTGAGGCAAAATCCGCGACGTGCACTTTAGGCTGGACCAACGCTTTGAGCTTCCACCGTCTACCTGAAACCAGACCTGTGCGGCGAGTCACCTATGCTTTAGCACCCAGGTGGGTGGGCTGGGCTGGCGTCTGCCCAAAACCAGGCCCAGGCTGGCAGACAACGTGAGGGGTCGGGGCCAGTCAGAATGCCCACTCAGGCGATGACGTCGGATTTGGCATGGCCCCTCCCCCGAACTCCGGGCTCTATAAAACATGGAGAAATCCTCCGTATAGGTGTGGTGAAGAGAAGTGTTGTGTTCGGTCTGGGTGTTCTTCATGCGGAGTGTTCCTGCTTCTTGACTCCACCCATGTCTCGCTTTGATGAACCGCCTCCTGCCTGGTCCTGCGTACTGCTCCACCCTCGCACTCTGGACTTCGCCCTTCTCCACTCAAGAACACGATCTCCACACGTGCGGGTGTGGCCAGAACAACGCAACTATTGTCGGGTACCGCACCACAGAGCATCCCTCCCCTGAAACACCCAGGTACCGAAAGCTATAACCTCAACTCCCCTCCCTCTCTGGCTGCCAAAGTCTCTTTTCATTGGGGTTTCTTTTTCTGTGTGTGTGTGTGTGTGTGTGTGTGTGTGTGTGTGTGTGTGTGTGTGTGTGTGTGTGTGTGTGTGTGTGTGTGTGTGTGTGTGTGTGTGTGTGTGTGTGTGTGTGTGTGTGTCTGCTGGTGCCTGTCTGTTAAGCAAGCCTGTAGAAGATCCTCATTGTTGTTACTGTTGATAATCTAGCATCAAGTCCACTGTGTCTGCTTAGTGAGTTGCTTGTATTGTTGTCACACCCCACACCTCTCTCCTCTTTCCCTGCATTACATACCCAATAAATCTTTGTTGTGCCACATGCTTTTCCTCGCTCGCTTGTAAATAAATAATTGTCATTCGTAATGTTTCATCTCACCTTTGTCTTTTCTCTCATTGTTCCAGCATGGTTCGAATCCAAGTTTCACCGGGTCTTTATTCCAATCGATCCGTTCCTACTTTAGCCGGTACATCCTTGTACATCCTTGGCAGTGTCGCTCGGCTGCATCCGATCTGGTAGAGTGATCCGGTTCGGACAAGGCGTACTGATGGCGTGGTTCCCCGGTAGTTAAACCATGTGATTAATTAGGTAACCTGATTATACACGGGAGGACCCTCGGTCACGCGGTTGAGTTATTGGCGTCTACGGTCGGTTAAGCGAATCGCTGTGTCACGGAATTGTCCGTGAGCGACGGCCGTCCATTCCGGGGAGTCTGGTGGGAATCAACGTAGCTTCCCCCACCTAGTGGTCTTCTCACCCGACCCAGCCAGCCCGCAACAACATATATATATATATATATATATATATATATATATATATATATATATATATATATATATATATATATATTGTTACAAATTCGTGCCCGCCGGCGTGCGGACAGCTGCTTTTAGCTGAATCGCGGCCGTACGCCCACCGGACGGACAATTCAGTCGTGACTTTCCGGAACAACGCCAAAAACCAGTCACGGGTGTGCTCCAAGCACACCACAACCTTGTCCGCACTCTACCCACGCTCCAGGGTCCGATCGCCAAATAATCGATTTCCCTAATTATTCGCACGGGTACATTACCGAGAGATTGTACCTCAGCCAGGCCTGCTTGGACACGAGCCGCTTAAGCAGCTCGCTCCGTTTGGGATAACCAAGCGGGGTATTATCGCAAGACCTCGCCGGACCCAATTCTATTATCGGCTATCAAAAAGCCTGATATTATTCCGAAATGCAATACGGCAGCTCAATGAAGGGAAAATGACACGACGAACAGGTTACATTTAAACAAGCACATTTATTATTTCCCACACGTATACAGTCATGCAGGTATGGAATCAATACAAAACACACACATGCAATTATACAGCCAAACACAATGCAAAGGAAAGAGCTAATACCGTCTATTTATTATGTACAGTCACTTGTACAGTTCTACTTGCGGACATGGCACCACAACATTCAGTCGAAAGCAAAGAAAAGCCCCAGGACAGATGAGGGGTAGACTGGACCTTTTTGGGTCTTTATTGCATGGAGCTGTATAGACGGCAGAGGCTCCGCGAAGCCGTGCAGGTTACCTTCCTCGCTGGGGCGACCCACGACGCTCCCTCCCCATGGCAGCAAGCGTAACTGCGGCTTGGCCGGGGCCTGGTGATTCGGGCCCCAGCCGGCAACATCTGAGAGGAACGAACAGGTCTTTGCTCTCTTAGAGTTGATGCTCTGTAAGAACCCGTCCGTGCCTCAACGATGCTCGGACTGTCCTGAAGCCCGATCACCTGGGACCGTCTGGCGCTGGCGGGCGAGCTCTCTCCGGCTCGTACACTTTCCGCACACGAATGCGCAGCTCCGCGTGGCACAGCAGGCTTATCCGCGCTCCCCGTTCGCGCCTGCTCCGCTCTCCTCAGCTTCTCCAGCTACTGCAGACTTCAGCCTTCAGACTTCCACGCGGCGCCTCGACCTCTCCAGACTGACACTCCACCGACTGACTCCACCGACTGACTCTCCTGACTGACCGCGCTTGGCATTCGGCTCGCCCTTATATCGGGTCCGTGAGGCGAGATTTTGACCTCTGCTCTCCAACCTTCGACCTCCACTGGCTCCGCCCCTCTCGATCTCCTGATCCAAATTCTGAGGCGAAGCTTGGAGCGAGCGGACGTGGCAGAAATCACCAACGCTGAGAACAAGGAAACCACCGCGTTTGTGTGCAGTGATCTCACCGTTGCCGGCGGAAAGATGGTGGCGCTTCGGAGATGAATGTGAGGCGACAGTTCGTGTTGATTTATCGGGGGAGATGTGGATGAGGAGATGGTGAGGAGATGTCGTTGTTGTGAAGGCGGTTTTGGAGAGGGTGGTTGGTGGTTGGCATAGTGGAGAAGGTGGTTGGTGGTTGGCGTGGTGGAGAAGGTGGCTGGCATGGTGGAGAAGGTGGTTGGGGGTGGCGTTGTGGTGAAGGTGGTTGGTGGTTGGCATGGTGGAGAAGGTGGTTGGTGGTTGGCATGGTGGTTGGTCCAAAATAATGATAGCAAAAGAAAAACGACTAAATCAAAGATCACAGCCCAGGTGACATGAATAATCCCCATGAGACAACAGTGGGGTAATCTATCTGAACACGGACTTATCGGCATAACTGATCTAAGGACCTATATGGTGCTCTGCGAATTTCGACAGCCGTAACAATATCTATATGTGTGTATATATATATATATATATATATATATATATATATATATATATATATATATATATATATATATATATATATATATATATATCTTACAGGGGGCTGCAAAAGTATGTATACAGGAATGAAAAACAAAACGTATTTTATTAATTATACAAGCATATCAATAATAACGTAACAATAATAAACATATTAATCCCTCAAATGTTCAAATTAAATGAATCCTAGCACCACTATTATTTCCTACACTGGTAATACTGATATAATCCTTCCTGTATACCTACTTTTGCAGCCCCCTGTGTATATATATATATATATATATATATATATATATATATATATATATATATATATATATATATACATATATATATATATATATATATATATATATATATATATATATATATATATATATATATATATATATATATATATATATATATATATATATATATATATATATACACACATACATGCATACAGCCTGGTGTTGGCGCAGTGGTTAGGGCAGCGGCTTGGAATCCAAAAGGTCCTGAGTTCAAGCCCCGTTGGGCCACTGAATAAATACACCAGGGGGTTGACTCAGCCTGTCATCCTTCCGAGGTTGGTGAAATGAGTACCAGTGTACTGGGCCGGTGTATACCCCGGTTAAAATAGGTGTACCATATCCCTGTGTCGTAAGAGGCGACCAGGGTTGCGTCAGGAAGGGCATCCGGTGTAAAACCTGTGCCAAATCACTATGCGGATCATACGGATGATCCGCTGTGGCGACCCCTAAAGGGAGCAGCCGAAAGAAGAAGAAGAAGATATATACATACATACATAAATACATATATATATATATATATATATTCATATATATATACATATATATATATATATATATATATATATATATATATATATATACATATATACATATACATATACATATACATATATATATATATATATACATATATATATACATATATATATATATATATATACATACATATATACATATATATATATATATATACATATATACATACATATATATATATATATATATATATATATATACATATATATATATATATATATATATATATATTTATATATATATATATATATATATATATATATATATATATATATATATATATACATATATACATATACATATACATATACATATATAGTGTTGTGGTTGAGGAAATTCGCAAACCACCATTCAGGTCCCGTAGGTGAGATATCTCTGTAAGTACATGTGTAGTTAGCCCAAACCCGTTGTTTAAAGGGAATAAATGTGATTCATTCGGGATGCGACCCTTTAAGATAGCCGTTTTTCTGTTCTATCTTTATTTTGAACCAACCACGTCTCAACCGCCATCACACAACAACCACCAACCGCAACGCCGCTTCACAACAACAACAACGCCAACAGCCACGACCTTTACCTTCGCAACTCGCTCTCGCAACCATCGCATCACCGCCATTCCAAGCGTCACCGTGGCCAGGGACCGCCACTTTAGACCCTCCACCACCTTCAGCTCTCCTTCTACCGCCATTCCCGCACCGCTTGTGGGCACCGAGCGTCAGGCTGTCCTGGCATCGTGCGGGACGCGCGCTGAGCCGCGGGTGCAAAAAGCGGCCTTTCCGAGGAAAAGTCGGATCAGGAATGATACACGCCCACTTCCGATCCCTCCAATCATTAAGCGCAGGGCGATTTGGCCCCGCCTCCAGGCGCGTCGGAGTAGAATCGATATATGCAAATTCGAGGATCAGGGGAGGTTCACGCCGACTTTTCCTCCATCCAATGGGCGAGCGTGGCTCCGCCCCTGAGCCCATCCTGATCCGGAAATTTGCATATGGATTCTCCTGCCATACTATAAAGCGCCGAGCGCGGGGCAAATTCAGTCAGTTTCTGTTTTGGGCTCGGGTGAGTTGGAGAGGTGTGGCGGCGGCGAAGTGTGGCAGCGGCAGAGTGTGTCGGCGGCGGAGTGTGGCAGCAGCAGTCAAGACGGGTCTGGAGGAGAGTCAGTCTGTCGGGGTTCAGACTCTGTCGGGGAGCTGCAGAGAGGGGAAGCCGGGAACGCGGTCGAGGTCGCAGTGGAGTCGCTCGTCGCGGGACCCAAGCAAGCCAGCTATCCTCTTTCCCCAGAGCATCAACAACCCCCCCTTCCCCCCCCCCCCGCGCTGAGATAGTGCGGAAAGGGGGGCCCCGTTCCCACCCCATTCCAAGCAGTGCCAACGAAACCCGCAGAGGAGCGTGGAGTCGGGGCACCGCCGCCATATTTGCGGCTCATCACAAGACGGGTAGGCTCCACCCGGTCTCGTGCCCCAGGCCCGTCTGTCCCCTTGTATTTGAGGGTGGCCCCTTTCTTTTGCTTTTGAGTATATGTGTTGTCGGCGCCGTCTGTAAAGTAAAACTGTGTCAGTGTTGCCGTGTACTCGTGTAGTCGGTAGTATTTCTGCATTGTATTTCTTTTGTTGCAATTGCTTTTGATGCATAATTGTTGTGTTTCTTTTGCAATTGCTTTTGGTGCATAATTGTTGTAATTGTATATGTGCGCTTTCCGTTTGCCGCGGAATAAATGTGCCTTATGTTGAACTGTTTTTCCCGTTTCGCTTCGTCCTTTCTTTAATTGAATCTCCATCTTACTTCACGTAAAGGGTTGGTAGTAGGCAGGCAGGTAGTAGGCAGCGGCTTGGGATCCAAAAGGTCCTGAGTTCAAGCCCCGTTGGGCCACTGAATGAATACACCAGGAGGTTGACTCAGCCTGTCATCCTTCCGAGGTCGGCGAAGTGAGTAGCAGTGTACTGGGCCTGGTATATGCCCCAGTTAGAATAGGTGTACCAGATCCATGTGTCGTAAGAGGCGACCAGGGTTGCGTCAGGAAGGGCATCCGGCGTAAAATCTATGCCAAATCATGATGCGGATCATCACGGATGATCCGCTGTGGCGACCCCTAATGGGAGCAGCCGAAAGAAGAAGAAGATATACATATACACATAACCTGAGTTCATTTTATTTTCACGAGCAATTGAGGCAGTACCGAGTTGGTACTCGGCTATGGTATTAATAATCATAAAGATAATAACATAACCCCCCCCCCACCACCCCCCTGGCAGTTCCCATCGGGAGTGGATACTTCTTGAAATAATATACCAGTTCCAAATAGTGGGTACGGTTAGTACAAAATCCGCAGAAGACATTATTGTAGTTACGTCAGTAAACCCTATTATTGGTAAGTGATCAAAGGTGCTCCACTGCTGAGATCTCATCAGGAGCCTGTCGAGATCGGTCCCTGACCGCTGTGTGGTGTCAGGTTAACATCTGCTGGATGGGTTGGGTGATAACATCTGCTGGACATCATCTCAGATCGGAGATGTCCAGCATCACAGTCTCTGCCCTCGCAATACTTGGCTCGGTGGTTTGACCTTGGCACGCTGGGAGTGGTCCTCATTCGTGACGCAGGATATTGACAGCGCACACTTCACATTGGCTCAGAGTGGCCTTCTAGATACACTGGCTGCTGTAAATTCATATTAAAACCACATGAACATTTGTCTGTCTTGTGCATGCGAACAAGTGGTCAATCGTTGTTCATCAGAAGCCTAACTTTTGATGGCCAAACATTTCACAGACTTTACGATCAGACTGAACTCGAACTTCGGACATTAAATTGCCCACAAAAATCCCTCTCCAAAAATCCTGCGCGGAAGGTGGTATTATGTCTCTCTCTGGGAAGTCTGCCTGAATGTTTGTAATGATGGTATCGTCTTTCCAATTGCAGACGTAAATTAAATATATCACTAAGATTGCCATGTTCACACGAGGTAATCTCGCAAGGTTCAAAGTTCACTCACTGATGGGGATGATCGGGGAGATAAGATAGAAAGGACCATCTTCAGGCCTTGCAAGGGCCCACATCATTGGGAGTTTTAGCAGCCACCGGGTACCATAAAGTCCCGTTTGGTGTTCTGGAGAGCGCATACCTCCACCAGGCTAAACAGTTTACATTTTGTATCCCACTGATAGGCCAGATCTGGATTTGATCCTTGTCACACATCCAACCTTTCCAACAAGTTTCCTCCAAATTTGTTCATAATCTTTTGAGATACTACTGAGCCCGTTGGTCCACTGGACAACATTTTCATTGGTCTTCTCAGCTTTATAGCATACCTGCCTGCTGTACTCTGCTTGAACATTATCTTTGCTTTTCACCAAGCCCAGATGTGCTTCGGTCAAGGTGGTAGGAGGGGGAGATTATACGTTTGTTATTATTATTGCCAAATTATACTACTATTATTGTTATTGTTGTTGATATTATTTGTATTAATTAATATTTGCCTTGTTACAATGTTATTATTTTTGTTACTTATTTTGTAATTAGAATGCCATGAAATGGAAGGATCTATCAATCTGCCGTTAACATGGCATGTGTTTAAAACATGGTAATTCTTCCAGGGTCTTTGAGGTACATTTGCCTAATCATGACGATCATTTTGATGTATCACACTCTACATCAGAAAGCTCCAGTAGATCTCTTCAAAAAACATGCCTCACACACACACACACACACACACACACACACACACACACACACACACACACACACACACACACACACACACACACACACACACACACACACACACACACACACACACACACCTCATCTATTTTTGCAAAATAGATCCTGCTCACAGACAGACAAATTAAAAATCATTAATAGAGTGACAACTTGACAAAACGTCACAAAGTAGAGTGACACTCGGTCGGCATACCTCTTCCAGGTGGAACTGTTCACGTTTTGTATCCCACTGATGGGCTGGATCTGAACCAAAATCCAATCTGCTTGTTCTTTCACCTATTCAACTCATCCACAAGTTTTTGAGATGAGCGATACATTTAATTTATGGCCCTATCTCTTAATTTTAGAAATGAGGCCTGTGTTGACCTTTTGACCTTAAAATTAATTATTCCCGCGCTTTCAAAGAAAAGCAGGAATATTGTGATTGTCTCCGCCGTCCGTCCGTCCGTCTGTCTTACCCTGTAACTCCTCCTACACCTTTTGAAATAGGAACTTGAAACTTTGGGACATAGTAGATATATGTATGGGGAAGTGCACAACACTTTCGGATTTTTGATATGACCCCTAAGGGCTGGGCCAGAGGGGTTGGGGTCATAGGGGTCGATAAAAAAATTTTCAGCTTTTTTAATCAACATATTCCTGTCTTATACATTTAACAATATATTTTTATATTATAATTAATATTATACACAGTTCATTCCTATGATAAAATTGATGCACAGTTCTATATTGCTGGACAGTGTTAAATTAATGTTTCATGATATGTTGACATGCCTGCAATGACTTCTGATTTAGTAAACATAATAAGTCTTTGGTCATAAAGCACATCAAATAGAAAAGAATAGTCAATCCATTTTGCAAGATAAAATTTCACCTAACGTTAATGCAGGGGTTCCCAACCTTTTTTTACTGGGGTACCATTTGACATGTTCGTGGTCCCACCAAGTACCACTGTAACAAAATTCACCTAAAATAGTGTTTATTTGCGATACAGATACGACAATGGGGAGTTAAACAATACTAACAATTCACAACTATGACATTGACCAATCTGATCTGAACAAAAGAATGATACAGTAAGTACCAATTTGATTGTGTAAAATGTCCAGTCAATGGGATGGTTGAGCCTGCTTCTTGCTCATAAGCAGGTCGATGTCAGGCTTTGTTTTGGATAAAGCGCACCGAACATCATGTTCAACATCCAGTAGGGATCTTTGTTTTGTTTTTAGAATAACGACCAGCTTCACACAGCCATGTAGATGTCAATACTATGAGCGAATGAACAGCCAGGGCAGCGAGCTTGGGGTAAGACCCCAACATTCCACACCAGAAGTCCGCAAGATTCATCTCGTCAAACTGATCTCGGGCTGTGGAGTCGTTCTGGAGATCAATCAAGCTTTCCTGCAGTCCTGTTCCAGGTGGCAAATCCAATGCATTTATGTGAAATAGGTTGTGAATAATTTTCAGATCCAGTTCCTTGAGATCCGGAAAATAGGAATTTAATTCCTCATCCAAATAAGCGAGGTGATCTTTTACCAGTTGTATGAACTCCCTTGGGGGATTCTTTTCGCGCTTCTGAAGAATATCGGCCGTGCAAGAAAACATGACCACCACTCCCGCTTCGACATTCGTCTTCCACAGACGGAATTTTTCCTGAAATCCCTTGACCTTGTCTATGGAGTCAATGATAGTCGCGCCAGTCCCCTGAAGAGACTTGTTCAGGGCGTTTAACTGAGAGAAAATGTCCACCAAACAAGCCAGGTGCAATGCCCAGTCGGGGTCGTTCAAAGCAGCGACGAAATCGACAGTCTTTGGTTTTCCATCGTTTTCGAAGAATTAACGAAGCTCAGCTCGCATTTCAAACACGTGCTCCGCCATATTTCCACGGGATAACCATCTCACCACAGTGTGGAATATGAGAACTTCATGTTCGGAGTCGAAATCCTCGCAAAGTTTATTGAAAAGTCGCGAATTGAGAGCCTGGGATTTCACATGGTTCACAATTTTGATCATGGTTGAGAGAACGTCAGTCAATGGCTTGGGGAGCGCCTTGGCTGTGAGTGCGTGGTGTTGGATCGTACAGTGTAGGCCGCGCACTTCAAGACAACTGCCTTCACAAGCGTTTGGAAACCTGATCTGCACCCCAACATAGCTGGAGCACCATCTGTAGTACAGCCTTTCAGATCAACCCATAACAGCCCAAAGACGGAAGACACCTCTTCAAAAATGTCCTTTGCTTCCGTTGTGGTTTTAAGCGGGCGGCAAAATAGTATTTCATCCTTGAACTTGGCTTCATGCACGTACCGAACGAACGCTAACAGTTGGGCACAATTTGCCACGTCAGTTGACTCATCCAATTGGATAGAAAATCCGAATGGAGATGCCTTGATTTCTGCCACCACCTGGTCACGAATATTGGTTGACATTTCTTCAATGCGCCTCTGAACTGTGATGTTTGACAACGAAAGAGAATTGAGCTTCTTGGCGCTTTGTTCTCCCAGCATGAGACGTACGATATCCTTTGTGGCGGGAAGGATGAGGCTTTCACCGACGGTGTGAGGTTTTTTTCTGTTCTACAATTCGCAGTGCAACTAAGTAGGATGCCTTTACGGCTGCCGTGGACTGCTGTTGAAAACTGCCGCTACCGTCGAAGCCGTGCTCTTTTCATGGCATTTTCCTTCCGACGAAAAAAATCATGGTCCTTGTCACTGTGTTCAGGATGAACAGACTCAAAATGGTGCTTCAATAGACTTGGCTTTATAGATTGATTGCCGAGAACTTTTCCACAAATCACACACTGTGGAGCTTCTAATTCACCTTTTTGGATGGAAGTGAAGCCTAACTTGAGATAACTCTCCGAATATTTTCGCATTGACATGATGCTGGTGAACGATAACGGTAACAATAAGCCGGGCAATAAGCAATGATGACAGTGTGGTGTGTAGAGACAAAATGAATAAGACGTGCACAATGGCCGATAACAAACAGCTGATAGTGTACAGCCGCTTTTGATATAAATTTAATTATGGTGCACAAGCTGCATGAGAGACAAGTAAAATAAAAACTGCGTTTCAAAAAAAAACAAAAAACCACGCTGCCGCATACCACGCCGTGTACCACTGAGAAAGTCCAAATGTACCACCTGTGGTAGACGTACCACAGGTTGGGAACCCCTGCATTAATGGGACAAAGCAGTGCGCACGGGAATATGCGATTGTGTGCCATCGACAACGTAGTTCTAGTTGATAGTTGAATTCAGTTACTTGACATGAAAATGCTCTTCAAATTTCAAGTTAATCGGATGAAATTTGAGAATTTTAGAAAATTTGGCCTATTTTGACCTATTGGCCTATGTTTACCTCAAAATTAATAGCTGGTTGAATTCAGTGATGTGATATGCAAATGGTCTTCAAATTTCAAGTCAATTGGATGAAAATTGACAATTTTAAAAACAATTAAAATTTGGCCTATTTTGGCTTGACCTTCTGGCCTATGTTGACCTTTTGACCTATGATAACCTCAAAAGTAATAGGTGGTTGAATTTAATGACCTGATCTGCAAATCCTGTTCAAATTTCAAGTGAATCAGATAAAATTTGAGGATTTTCGAAAATTTGGCTCAAATTGTCCCATTGGCCTATGTAGACCTTTTTGGTCGAACAGATTTTACGAAACTTCAATGCAGGACTGTCGCTGGGTCGGTGACATTAATCTCTGAAAATTTCAGAACGATTGTTTGAGCAGTTTGGGCTGGAGGTGAGCGGACACACTCAATCTCTCAATCTCTATCTCAATCTCTATCTCTCTCTCTCTTTTTCTCTCTCTCTCTTTTTTTCTCTCTCTCTTTTTTTCTCTCTCTCTTTTTTTCTCTCTCTCTCTCTTTCTCTCTCCTCTCTCTCTCTCTCCTCTCTCTCTCTCTCCTTTTCTCTCTCCTTTTCTCTCTCCTCTCTCTCTCTCCTCTCTCCTCTCTCTCTCTCTCCTCTCTCCTCTCTCCTATCTCTCTCTCCTCTCTCCTCTCTCCTCTCTCCTCTCTTCTCTCTTCTCTCTTCTCTCTTCTCTCTCCTCTCTCTCTCTCTCTCCTCTCTCTCTCTCTCTCTCTCTCTCTCTCTCTCTCCTCTCTCTCTCTCCTCTCTCCTCTCTCCTCTCTCTCTCTCTCTCTCATTGTTTTTTTTTTTTTTTGCTAAGTAAAAAATGGGTGAAAACATAACCTCTGTCCTTCGAAGGTAGAAGGTGGACGGACACATTACACTTCACGCACAATGGTGCCCTCGAATCCATTAATTATACTTGTGTAATAACACCACGTCTACCTCGTTTGTATTCAGCACAAGGCTGCGGGGTAGCATCATTACAGTGGCATATCACCAGAAAAGAACCTTTCCTAGAGATGAAAGATATTAAGTTGTAATGGAGAATGATCATTATATTCAGGAAGAACATCATTAATAAAATGAAAAATGACAATGATAAACAAACCATGTTCCATACCGTCACTGTGTTGCAGATTGGCAGAGCTCTTGCAGCGATCAAAGGATGGGGGTGGCCAAGCTTCACGGGTCAGACACGTTGAAAGAAACCGGAAACTGCTTCTCCATGATCGTCTTTCTCTTTTACTGGACCCCGGAGCTCCATTTCTCGAGCTCAGCCCCTTAGCGGGTTTTGATCTATCCTATGGAGACATCCCAGCTGCTGGTTGCATTTCTGGTAAGGCTACCACTGGGTGTGATGCAAGTTTGGGTGGAGTGGCAAAGCATGTTTTGGTCAGATCTTCCACTTCAGATTTTGTAATTGTTATCTGGTTATCAAATATTATGGAAGTTTAAGAATTTAGATGCACCCTGACCTCCCCACCCTTCCCCAACCCTGTTACATTTCATAAGTAGTGGCTGGTGACCCCAGTGGAACATCTTGTGAGTTCAGATGAAAAGAAGGCAGAACAAGAGTGGATGAGGAATTGAGGCATTTGCTGTGCTTGACCATTTTGTACACTATATAGTGAACTTTGAACACGTTTCAGTTTTTTTCAAAACTACACAACACATATGTGCAAGGAATTTAGTTTTGATGTCGGGAGAAATTGATAAAGGGAAGAGAAGGAAATGCGATCAAAAATTGTAACTTTCTTGCATACATAATTTGTACACGCACATAATACACACAAGGAGCTTGAACACAGGGAAAGGCCATTTGGTCCATCATGCCTGTGCTACATCAACACCACAATCGTGCACCGATGCCCAAGCTACCTACCCGTCCTGCCAATATCCATGTACCCTTATATCCCCTTCTATCTTATAATAATAATAATAATAATAATAATAATAATAATAAAGATCCCTGTAGATGTTATCATCGGCTGATGCACAGCTGTGTACTATTTTATTGACCTGGAATGGGAAAGTTGTGTTTAAAATCCTTACTCGTGCTTGTTTCCTTAGGTTTGGGAAAATTAGGTGGCCTTTGGTGTGGCGTGGTTGCCAATGATGCCACAGTGAAAGGTGGCACAGCATTTCCCATAACTGTGGAAAAACAGCTCAGGGCACAAGCGGTGGCCAAGGCCTGTGGGGTTCCCATGGTCTATGTGGTGGATAGCGGAGGAGCATATCTTCCATTGCAGGTAAAAGAAATAAGATGACGTAGAAATAGAAGGGAAATAAAATCATAGTGCAGTATGCAGGTGAGGGAGGGTTAAGGTTGTCATGTTGTACAAAACAGGTTGATGTGGAGATGTTGCCAAATTCCTGACGTGACACTCAAGCCCTCCTCCACAACTGGCTTTTGTGGAGTTTTCCTGCTCGTTTATTTTCCATGGAAAATTAAGTGGAGGATGAGTGTGAAAACATTGAGGATTGCAGGAAGGGAACTTTGAACCTATGAAGGAAAAAAACTATTTTGTTTTTAAAAACTAGTTTCTAATGATATAACTGACATCTTAATTTACTTTTTATGGATGGAGACGGTAGGGCCTTGCAATATAAATAGTGTGTGCGTGCGTACGTGCATGCGTGCGCGCGTGTGTATCAGACGCACCTCCTGACTGTTATGGTGAGCATCGCCGCGGATTATGCCTCGCACACTTAAACTGCATAATCCACAAAGAACAACTGTCTGTCTGCCACCTAGTGCAGAACGATGTCGAAGGGAGATTGGGGTGTGCTCGTCACACACCACATATTTTGATTACATATATATATATATATATATATATATATATATATATATATATATATATATATATATATATATATATATATATATATATATATTGTTACGGTTGTGGAAATTCACAGAACACCATTCAGGTTCCCCAGAGGTCAGTTATTTCGGTAAGTGTGTGTTACACACACACACACACACACACACACACACACACACACACACACACACACACACACACACACACACACACACACACACACACACACACACACACACACACACACACACACACACACCTCATCTATTTTTGTAAAATAGATCCTGCTCACAGACAGACAAATTAAAAATCATTAATAGAGTGACAACTTGACAAAACGTCACAAAGTAGAGTGACACTCGGTAGCGCATACCTCTTCCAGGTGGAACTGTTCACGTTTTGTATCCCACTGATGGGCTGGATCTGAACCAAATTCCAATCTGCTTGTTCTCTCACCTATTCAACTCATCCACAACTTTTTGAGACTAGCGATACATTTAATTTATGGCCCTATCTCTTAATTTTAGAAATGAGGCCTGTGTTGACCTTTTGACCTTAAAATTAATTATTCCCACGCTTTCGAAGAAAAGCAGGAATATTGTGATTGTCTCCGCCGTCCGTCCATCCGAACGTCTTACCCTGTAACTCCTCCTATACCGTTTGAAAGAGGAACTTGAAACGTTGGGACATAGTAGATATATGTATGGGGAAGTGCACAACACTTTTGGATTTTTGATATGACCCCGAGGGGCCAGGGCAGAGGGGTTGGGGTCATGGGGGTCGATAAAAAAATTGTCTTATAGCTTTTTAAAATCAAACATATTCATGAGTTATACATTTAACAACATATTTTTTGAAACACATGATGATCAGAGGGTGCTTGGGGGGTAGGGGATGCTTTGCGGATAGGGGGTCAAAATAGCTCCTCCTACACTGTTTACATTCATTTGAGATAGGAACTTGAAACTACGGGACATAGTAGATACATGTAGGGGAAGTGCACAACACTGTCAGATTTTTGATATGACCCCGAGGGGCCGGGCCAGAGGGGGTGGGGTCATGGGGGCTGATTTTTTATTTTAAAGTGCATTTACCATTGTACATGGTGAATTCTTTTATAAAGAACTTACTTATGTGGCCCCCATGAGTGACAAACAGTCACAGGTTTTACTGTATTTATCTAACTGATTATGAATAATTATAAATAATATTATACACAGTTCATTCCTATGATTAAATTGATGTACAGTTCTACATTGCTGGACAGTGTTAAATTCATGTTTCATGAAATGTTGACATGCTTGCAATGACTTCTGATTTCGTAAACATAATAAGTCTTTGGTCATAAAGCACATCAAATAGAAAAGAATAGTCAATCCATTTTGCAAGATAAAATTTCACCTTGCATTAACCCTCTAGAGCCCCAGGGGTGATTTTTTTTTGTTCACCCAGAACATTTCGTGGGCTCAAGAGGGTTAATGGGACAAAGCAGTGCATGTGGTAATATGCGATGGTGTGCCATCGACAAGGTAGTTCTAATTTAATGGTTGCTTTGAGAAATGTTGTGCCCTCATTTTGAGGGCTTTATTTTTTTTCTTTTTCTTGTTTTTTTTTACAGGCAGAACTCTTTCCAGATAAAGAACATGGTGGGAGAACTTTTTATAATGAGGCCATCATGTCAGCAGCTGGATGAGCTTAGGTGAGGATGCAATCGAGGTGACGGGCCAACTTAAAGATATCTTTTTTTGAGAGAGAGACAAAATACAAGGTATTACAATGTGCTCATACTCGTAAAATAAACCAAGTGATCTGTGTAATGGAATACTAGTCTCTGTGAAAGCTTGTGTTGATTTGTGTCAGCAGACAAGGTAAACTATATATTTTATCAATGAGAAGTTGATAAGAGTGTTTATTTACTTTGGGAAATGGCATGTACACGAAGCTTTGAGTGTTTGCCCTTCCTTCATCAGAGCAAAATCAGGAAATGTCTGTGGGTGGAGGAAGGATGATAAAGCCAGTACAATTAATTAATTTTTCCCATCCACGTTGGGAGAGGTATGCTGAGTGCCCATGGATGTGTCAATATGTTTCTATGCCCTCTTTCCCATGGCGGTTAGCATACCTCTCTCAACGTTTGATTGAGAAAACTAATTGCACTTATTTTTCTGCAGATGCAGACTGATTCCAGTTGATACTAGAAAACTCGTCTTTTAAAGATCATGTTAGCCTCTTATATCTGAAGCAGCATGTCCAAGGTGGAGTGAACTGGTTTGAAACAAAATTGGTGATCTGAGATGAGGATGTCGGAGAAAATGAATGATTTGATATCAACTGTGATGATGGATTCCATGACCTGGCTGATGATTGGAAGTAAGCTGATAGGTCTGGAGTTTTGGCGATCAGTTTTTGCACATTTTTATGTAATGCAGTGATTGATGTTGGTGGATTTCCAAGCAGATGAAAGACGACCTAGCACAAATGACAGGGTGAAAAGGGCAAAAAGAGTATGTGCAAGAGCAGCAGTGCAGGTTTTTAGTACATGTGAGTTGATGCAGTCTGGTCCAGTGGCAGAAATAGTCAAGGGTTGCCAGAAGCTTCTCCACCTTCTCAGATGAAAAAAAAAACAGAGTCCAGGAGCAGTTGGGTGTGACTGGGTAGGATGGCGAGGGGATGGGGCAGAGAGCGAGGGGTTGGGTCACAAGATTTGGAAGGAAACATAAAATTGAGGCATTCAGCCTTCTCATGAGCAGAGTTGGCTGTGGTGCCATTTGAAGTAAGTGAAGGGATGGAAGGGGAGCATACTCCAGAGACAGACTTAACAGGGTGCCACCAATTTTTGGAGGAGGGAGACAAGTTTGAAAGTTCAATCTTGAGGTTGGACAGATGCTATTTTCTTGCTTTCCTGGTGAACACAACTTGTGGGCTTTGTGAAATGATCTGAGGTGGCCTTTCATTGGATTTGCCTTCCAGGAAGAGAAAGCAAGTTGTTTCAAGGCAACTGCCTCACCACAGGATTCAGTGTACCATGGGCTGGAGGATGGGAATGACAACTGAAGACTAGATGGGATTAATCTGTGCTGTGCACAAGAGAGAGCAAGTTTCTGTGGAAGAATTACCAGACTTTGTTTATATCAGGGGCAGTAGATGGAGACCAGTCCTGAAGTGCGAGGGTGGCTTGCTGTCCCTGCAAGCCTGCCTGGGTGAACTGCCAGACTCACCGGCACTGAGGCAGCTATCTAAGAATAGCCAGAGATGTTGACTCTCACAAGTATATGATCAATTCAACCAATCAGAGCTGAGGAAGAGCAGAATACATTAGTGGGGAAGGTAGTCATCACCAAGTCCAGAAAGGAGGATTTGCCACTTGCAAAAATCCAGGTCGGAAGGTTAACTGATTGAGCCATTTCCATTGAGTCACAGCAAGCCTGGTGTTGGCTTCGTGGTTAGGGTGATGGCTTGGGATCCTCGGGTACTGAGTTCAAGCCCCGTTGGCCGCTGAATTAAAATACACCAGGAGGTTGACTCGGCCAGTCATCCTTCTGAGGTTGGCAAAATGAGCACCAGTGTACTGATGAGGGGGACACTGCATCAGCGGCATAGCCGCATCCCAACAAATGATGCAACCAGCAGCCACAGGCTGCACTCGATAGAGAGGGATTGAGTCACAGAAGTCCTTTGCTGAAGTGCCATGGCTGGTGAGAGAAGTACCAACACCAAGCCAATTGGCATGGTGACAATTGAAAACACTACGTATGAGGACAAGAGAGTTCAAATAAGTGGTTAAAAGCTGCTCCATGTTGAGACAGACAGAGAGAGATGGATGTAAATGGTGTCAGCGCTGTAAGGAGAATGGAACAACACAGACAAACAAAAGGTGAGAGTGGAAGGGAAGTTGCAGCTAAAGTTGGGAGGTGTAAGTACGGTACACAAACGGTGAGAAATGGAGTTTTGGATGGAAAGTGCAACTCTGCTACCAGGACATGGTTCAGACTTGTGAAATCGGAGGAGACAATAACTGGAGAGAGACACGGAGGAGTCAGGGACGCCCTGTGGGAGGAAGGATTCTGTTAAACAGATATTGTCTGGTTTATCAGCAGCAGCTTGGATTGAGAGATCTGTCAGTTCATAGCAGAGACCTTGGATATTGGAGGTCCACACATTTAGTGACAGGAAAGGACATATTGCTGACAAGGTGCAGGAATGGACATATTGCTGGTCATTCTACCTCCTCAAATCCTTAACTGCATTTTGCCCTTTCTCTTGCCTTGCCAAACGTGGCAAGGCCTTGCTTCCTGTAGAACAACCCCCCCCCCCAACACACTTTTCTTTTCTTCAAAACAAAGCGAGCAGGGAGAACAAGGTTGTATGGGGGAGCAAGGAAGGAGGGCCAAGAGGGGGGGGGAAGGGAAGGCAGCATGAGGGGAGGAGAAGGAAAGGCATTGTGAATGGAGCAGTAGGAAAGGCAGCATGAGGGGAGGGAAAGGGAGGACTCATAGGTGCCTTCGTTATGATGTCATCATTGCATCATGGGAGGACAGGAAGGGAAGGCAGCATGAGGGGAGGGGAAGTCAGCATGAGGGGAGGGAAAAAAGGCAGCATGAGGAGAGTGGAAGGGAAGGCAGCATGAGGGGAGGGGAAGGGAAGGTAGTGTGAGGGGAGGGGAAGACAGCATGAGGGGAGGGGAAGGGAAGGCAGCATGAGGGGAGGGGAAGGGAAGGCAGTGTGAGGGGAGGGAAAGGGAAGACAGCAAGAGGGGAGGGGAAGGGAGGACAGCACGAGGGAAGGGGAAGAAGGCAGCGTGAGGGAAGGGAAAGGCAGCATGAGGAGAGGGGAAGGCAGAGTAAGGAGAATTAAGACAGCATCAAGAAAGGAAGCGCAAGGGGAGGGTCGGCAGTGTACCAGGGCATTTCCGGGGCAATGAAACGTGTCCAAACAGCAAAGTTTTATTTTTAGCCACCATGTTCCATGTAAAATTGGGAGGGAGCAATTAAAAATGAAAAGCCTTGCAATCTACCTAGCACAGGCCTGCCTGCCCGCATGCATGCATGTCCAAACCCATACGCATTCCTCCAACCTGCTCACATGCAGGCATTCACAAACATCCCACGTCCAATCTCCGTGTTTTATTATTTATATTAATATTTAGATATTTTGTATTAATATTGTCATGAAAGCAGATCGCACAAAACAGGGAAAAAGCAAACTGTATGCAATTGCCGGGAAAAAAAATGGATCCCTATTGACCATTGTCATGGATTGTAAAAGTAGGTTAGAGAACATGGAGTTGTGCCAAATGAAGTTCCACTTTCTGCACACTCCTTAATCTTTTCTTCACTAAATATAATCGGCTGAACAAGAGAAAAAAAATTAAGCATAATGTAAATTTTTATTCCGTTTTTTTAATCGCAATTACGCAAAGATTGATATTTCCATCAGCAAAGCAACAGGTCTTACTTCTCGTGGTTTTGAAATGAACAACCCAGCAGCTTGGTGAGTGCTCGCTAAGTAGCTTAAGCACTCAAGCAAGTATTCCAATGGAATGTTTGGCTTGACAAGCGATTACCCATTGCTGTGGGTCAGATAAACCCATGCACCCGTAAACGTCCAAGCAATGTCTGAATTAGACAAATGAACATTTTTTTTTAGGAGTAGGAACTGCTGCTGAGTAAAATTCTGGAGCTTAAATTTTGTAATCTGGTTTACTTTAAGAAATTCTCAAGGTTATGACTTGTGTGGAAATGAAATAAAGCCATGAATGCTGGTGTCTCCAGGCGTTGATAAGCATTGCAATGTACCCAGCAATTTGTAGCTATGATGAACAGTCATTCGATAATATGAGTGAGGAAAATGGAAAAAAAGAACACACATAAAACTTTATCGTTGCGTCCTGTTCCAAGTCAAGGCATAGTTGAGAAGGCCAAAAAATATGGTGGCTTCAGACCCCAGCGAGGTAACCCAGCATATGCCTTAAGACCCCAGAGAGAGAAGTGGCTGAGGATGTGGCTGATAAAGGGTTTAATTATCTTCAAAAGGGGTGTTTTAATTAACCCAAACACCAAATCTTCACTCATGTCCTTCCTTGGACTTACCTTAGTATGCATGCAGTTTCAGGTGGCTAGGTTTCATGGTTTTGGAGTGAGGGAGGAGACACACAATGCTATGTCTTTCAATCCTGACAAATCTAAAAACTTACGATCTCTCTCTGAAAGGACTGCCTGGCAAACCCTCCCATCTACTTTCTTAACAATCCTCTTGAGGAAGTTCAGTCATTTAATCTCCTGGTTCTCACAATCAGCCATGATCTTTATTGGGCAAATCACATTTCAAAATTGGCCTCCAAAGCCAGCCTCCATCATACGTCCTTCCTTGGCACAGCTGAACTCATACCCACCTAAAATTCTTCCCTCCAGGTCTTCAAGAAAGCTGTTCACCAACATCTTGGATCGTCCTCAATCTTTAACCATCATCCTTTATATCCTTGATAACCTCATGTAAATACCTCCTCCTTCCAATTTTCCAGTTTTCCCTCCTTGGAGTTTCCTTCTGTATCCATTTTGTCCATCCCATGCATGCATGCTTTGCATTCTATTTTTGGCTGTTACATTCTGATCCGTTCACTGTACTAGCACATCCACGAGCGTTAACTATGCACACAAAAAAGTCCATTCTCCTCAATTAGGAGACATTTATGCCAACACAATACATTCAGTAAATGTAATAATAATTCAGCAGTTTCCACATAATGACCACTAGATTGCCACATTGTGTGACAAATGATGACATCGCTTCTTAAATTATATCCACTCTTGTAGTTTATTTTGGTAAAGTACACCACGAAATTAAAGCTTGCAAATGGGGAGGAACAACAGATAATAATCAACAGGTCGAAACAGAGTGGCTTTAAAATGAATGTCCCTCTGGTTTAACTCCACATGTGGGGTGACCATCCCAACTATGGCGACCACCGCAACACTCGGGTGAAGTATTGTCGGACCCCGCTATTCGTGAGGGATACGTTCCTGGAAAATGCCGCAAATAGTGAATCTGCAAATAGTGAAGCATTGTTTCAATGGAAAGGGGGGGGTAGTTTCCCGGCGGTTCGTGATTCATGAGGGAAAATCAAAAATCCCATGAAAAAACACAAAAAACTGTGAATACGCACAGGATAAAACCCCTCCCCCCAAAAAAACTCGAAAAAAACAAACATGAATACGCGAAGCACAGGACTGCGAATGTCGCTGTGAAAAAAAAGAAACATGAAAAACCGTGAATGTGCACGGAAAAAAAAATCGTGAAAATACGAAAAAAAAAAAAAAACCCAAAACAAAACAAATACACGAAGCACAGGGCCACGAATGTCGAAGCAGGATGCATTTTATAAACTGCTCATATGCAGCGAAGAGCGAATCCATGACTGGCGGGGTCCAACAGTACACAATTGCCAGGCAGACCTGTTTCAGGCCCCCCTAACAAACGGACGCCAACGTTGTCAGACGGAATGAAAACCCGTCATTCTTGTTACAAAAACAGCTAAAATTGATGAAAAGCGGCCGAAATTGAAACCAACACAGTAATTACGGTCGCAATAGCAGATATAACCGAAACCAACACGTTTATTCTACACGCAAGAACGGTCGTGACGGACACAAGAACGGACAATCCCAAAATAGATCGGTGGGGAACGGAAGCAAGATTGGTTATTTCCATCACGAAACGTCCGAGAGCGAAACAAAAGCGGTTCATTCCGGTTACTGAAGTGCGAACAAGATGGCGGATGCAGTAGAACGACCTGCTACGGTACGTAAATTTTTAGTGCTTGTGCCCCGAACATAAATGTAATATAGATAATATATCGTGGGTAGTACCTAATGTAGTTTTAACAATTTATTAAACCGAATTTTGTTGTGATGATAATGTTTGGTTTGCCTGTATTTCGAGCCCCCGAGTGAAGGATCGCGAGTTGTGTATGCCCAGTTCAACACCGGGGATCGTGTATGGGATCTTTTTGCAGTTTTTACTTCATATTAACTTTGTTATTTTATTGGAATTTGCAATTTCTTATTACTATCAAATTTTACCTCTTGCAAATATAAACGATCAATCGTCACTGATCGCTGCAGCACGGGGGCACAAATTACACAAAATGTCAGCCACACATTAAGGCAAGAGGGCGCATTTATCGCTGCTTATATAATATCCTGTACCACAAACGGGTTTTCATTAACAGACATGATATATTCAAGGCAGACTACGTTAAAGTTAACTTACCATAACTTCAAGAACTTTTCAAGCCGCCATGTTTTCCACGTTATGGTAACCAGAATGAATCGCTTTCGCTTTGGTCTCCGCCGTTTCGTGACGGAAATAACCGATGTTGCTTCCATTCCCCACTGTTCTATTTCGGGATTGACCATTCTTGTGTCTGTCACAACCGTTCTTGCGTGTAGAATAAACGTGTTGGTTTCGGTTGTATTTGCTATTGTGACCGTAATTACTGTGTTGGTTTCAATTTTAGCTGTTTTTGTAAGAAGAATGATGGGGTTTCATTCCGTCTGACAACGTTGGCGGCCGTTTGTTAGGGGGGCCTGTGTTTAACCCTCAGGGGATCTTTGCCTGGTCGAGGGTTAACCATGACCATCACCGCCGCGCCTCAGCACAATGCAACATTTCCTGTGTGTTTTATATTTCACGGCGATGGCCCCGTTTCACACAGAGGTGACAAAGGCTTCATTGGCTTGGGTCGTGACCTCCTGAACTACAATGGGAGGACGGCTGACTGAACAACAACACAATGACTGGGAAATCTCAGGTATGAGAGGGCTGAAAAATCCAAAACACTGAACCAACCCAAAAGATTTACCAAACTAAATCAAATAGATAGAAAAGGTCAGATAGGATGGAAGTGGTTTAGATGATTGGCATTCTCGGTCAGCAGCTGTGGAGTCATTTATTGGAGTTACCTAGAAAGTAGAGCAATATTATCAGATATTTGAGAGGAAAAGACAGGTCACATTGAGGAGACATTTATCTGAAAGCCGCCAGTCCGCATCATGGCAGCCCTCAAAAAACAACTTCGAAAAGAACAGAAAAACAGCAGCAGATAGGATTCAAGAAGTTTGGATGATTGGATGTGCTGAGTCAGCAGTCATGGAGTCATTTCTTGGAGTTACCTGGAAAGTAGAGCAATCATCAGACATTTGAGAGGGGACAGGACAGGACACGACACATTGAAGAGCTATTCCTCTGAAGGCTGCCAGCCTACATCATGGGGAGTGTGAGGGGAGGGAAAGGGAAGACAGCATGAGGGGAGGGGAAGGGAAGACAACGTGAGGGAAGGGGAAGAAGGCAGCGTGAGGGAAGGGGAAGAAGGCAGCGTGAGGGAAGGGGAAGAAGGCAGCGTGAGGGAAGGGAAAGGCAGCATGAGGAGAGGGGAAGGCAGAGTAAGGAGACAAATGGCTCTTAAATAACCACCTGGAGAAGAACAGACAGGAATGTAAAAAGTTTTGATGATTGAAGTTGAATTGCAGCAAAATGGAGTGAATAATTTTTGAACCATCTGGAAAGTAAGGAAAGATTGTCCGACGTTTCTCCACCCGAAGAGAGAACATCACACACTGGAAAGCGTTTCCTGCTATAAATGTGACAGGTATGATTTGTTATGAACCCTAACAGCTTTGGATTAGATGCCCACAACATACCTAAGAATTGCACTCCAACCATTATGACGTGTTGTTTGGGGCAGAATTCCATTGCTGTACACCAGAATGATTTCCAGATGGAACTTTCTCAACAACCAGTTGTGTAGTTCAGTCACACTTTTCTTTAACCCAACACATTTCCTGTTAACTCAGGGGCTTTTCTTGGGAATCCCACTCCCGGCCCACTTTTTTTCTTCTTCCTCCTCTTCTTCTTCTGTTCTTCACCCATTGTGTATATCTGCTGGGCTATAAAACTGAGGCCATTTCTATTCCATTTCAATGCGTGAAATTGCTTGAAGAGCTCCCATGGACCCGATCAAAGCCTGTGGTCAGGATCCCAAGTGGTCGCGTGATCCACAATGAGTTTCCGGGGCCCTAAACAGATTCTCCAGGAGGCCGGGCATGTCCACCGATGCAAATTGACATGAGCCTTTAAGAGCAAGACTAGTTCTTCATTCTTTATTTCAATCTAAGTGGTGCATATACTCAAAAACAGAAGGCATCTGGAAGGAAGAGATCAAAAACATTAAAATATGGAGACAGATTGTGATTGCTAAAATTTTACAATTTCCTAGTTCAATGCTGAAAACCTCCTTCAGCTCACCTGCACTATTAGAGGCCACGCCTCTTCAGAATACTTCTCCCCCAAAGCAAATTGGTAATTGAGTGAAACTGCACACAGAACAGAAACATATGCGCAAGGCAATGAGATCTTTCATCTTTGAGAAAACATGAGCAGAGGAAAGGTTGGTTTGTTTTTGAAGATATGAATGCTTTATCTATATGTACAAGGTGTTGCAAAAAGACCTGGACAACTTTGGTTGTTATATTTAGTAACAAAAATGACAACAATACCCTTTGTTTTATTTGATACAGAAACTCATGAAGTTTTCTATATTTGTGGTACAAGCAATTTAAGGAGCCTGGAAGTAGTCAGAAACAGAAAAGTACCGGTCGACCAAGCGCAAATGCAGCAGACGTTGAACGAGTGCATGAATCATTTCGCCAAAGTCCTACAAAATCAATTTGACGTGAATCCAGAGAACTGGGACTACCAACCACGACTGTATAAATGATTTTGCAGAAAAGACTGAAGCTGAAATATCCATTTTAATCACACACACACACACACACACACACACACACACACACACACACACACACACACACACACACACACACACACACACACACACACACACACACACACACACACACACACACACACACACGTCTTGTGCCTACATTGTAATCACGTCATAAACAATTCCAGAGATAATTGTGTACTTTGAAACATCACTTTGTAAAAGATATTTGTTTTTGGTGTACAATGTCGAGGCTCGAATAAGAGCTAACGTACAGAACGTATTACAAGAGGAGCAGGAGACAAGAGGGGCAGGAGAGGGAAGCTCAAAACAGTAGGGAACACAAACATTTGGAGAACTGTAGAAGGGAAAGGGATGGGATTGGGTACACGGGGTAAACAAGATGGACACCACAGGGAATTTCAGGTCCTTACACTGCAGGGAATTTGAGGGAGGTGGGTTTTGGGTGGATTAACGGGGGTAGAAAAAGTAACGGGGGTAACAGAATCACTCCTTCCCCCAATCACTCATCGCACCATGCATACCACATTCACTCCATTCACACAGGCCCACTGGCCCTCACTCGATCAACATGTTTCCTTTCAATTCTCATCTCTCACATCGCTGAACACTGCCATTCTTCTTACTAAATCCCCGAGCTACCTCGTCATCCCTTACTCTATAGCACGTCCTTTTAACACTACGTAGCTAAGTCTCCTCTACACATTCAATGTTCGTCCTTGTCTTCCAAAATCCATGGTTCCCATTTTCTAAATCTAAACTGAAATCGCTTCTAACTAATCCATTCCACGGGCTCCACGAGGAATAACTCGCGTCCCCATGAAGCCGGACTAACTAAGCTAACCCTCCCCCCAAACTAGTGGTTCCTGTGCCCCGAGCAGGGGGGGGTCTCCTACCCCCTGCCCAGGAATCCTGTTTACCCGAAGTGGCGAGGCTTGCTTTTCTCTCTTTTTATTCGCACCAGCGCGGCAACTCACAACCTGCGCTCTTTTCCCGTGATGTCATGGCAGCTGCTCGTGCTTCGCGTCCCTTCCTCTTGGACGGTAACATCCGGCAGGGATTTTCCCTCCTGCCGGATTCCAACCATGCGTGCAGCCACGACGTCACTGCGCATCACAAGAAAGCCTCGCGTTTCGAGGGGTTCCCCACGTGAGCCCGTGTGCTCTGCTCACCCGTAACCCGCGCCGCGAAATCCCCGACGACATCACTCGCACCCCGAAACCGCGCAATTTCTCGCGCAAGCCGGGGTATGCATAATGCATCGGGGAAGCAGCTTCGCACACTCTGCGAGCAGAACGTGCGGCACAGGCCACACGAAGCTTTACACACATGCTCGCCTGAAGAACCCGTCCGATCCAAATTCACAATTTCCAGCCGAACTTCTGTCCGTCCATGGGGTCGGCTTGTATCCACTGCGGGCATTTCCGGACCAGATTTCACTTGCGTAGGCGCGCACGTGGCGGCCTTGTGCGAAGCATGGCATGGACCTCGCACGTGCTGCTCTGCAAATCCGGCACAGTCACCAAAATAGCTACGGCCGCAACATGGCCCTTGTCCCTCGTCTGGCGCCGTCTCCCTCACCATTCAACGCACACACTCCAGCGTGCCGTGACACCTACACACCTCGCCATGACACTCAGACATGCGGTTGCGTTTTCCCGCATACCAACCGCCATTTCCTTCTCATACCGCTCTCACACACACCATTTTAATCACGCACGCAATTTCGCTCACGCTACGCACACGTTTCAACACACATTTCAACACATTCGTAACCACACACACCAGGACAATCGTGCTGGGCATTCGCACTACCACAAGCACTCCCGGGGTCTCCATACCCTCCAAGCTCCGCGTGTACCCGTTCACACCATGAGCCCCATCTAACTCGCATGGCGAACCGAACCCACCTGGTCGCGATCCGCTTCAAGAGGGCATATTCCCTCCCCTCGTTCTTGGAGGAAGCTATCCTGCTGCTCGCACCGGGTCATGACACATTCCGCCAGCTCACCCCATTGTCCTGCACTACCTCTACCTGTGTGTGCTCGTCTTTCACCCCGTCCAAATCACCCTCTATCTCCCATGTCTCTGTTTCCGTTGTCTTTGTTATCCGTGTCTCCATTACCATTAATTTTTCCGTTGTCGTCACCTCAATTTGCCATGACGTCACGGGAAAAGAGCGCAGGTTGTGAGTTGCCGCGCTAGTGCGCATAAAAAAAGAGAAAAGCAAGACTCGCCACTTCAGGTAAACAGGATTACTGGGCAGGGGTTGGAAGACCCCCTTGTTTAGGGCACAGGAAAACCACTAGTTAGCGGGACGGGCTAGTTTAGTAAGACCGGCTTCATGGGTATACGGGTTGTTCCTATTGGAGCCCGTGGAATGTATTAGTTCGAGGGATCTTAGTTTATTTTAGAGTATGGAAAAATGTGATTTTTGGAGACTTGGACAGACTTTGAATGTGTAGTGGGGACGTAGCTTAGCGACGTAGAGTAAAAGGATGTGCAGTAGTTTAAGGGATGATGAGGGAGCACAAGATAGGGGATTTCGTGAGAAGAATGGCAGCGTTCAGTGATGGGAGCGATGAAATGAGAAGAAGAGTAAAAAAAAAAAGGAAACATGTTGAATGAGTGAAGGCCAGCAGGCCTGTGTGAATGGAGTGAATGTGGAATGCATGGTGCGATGAGTGATTGGGGGGAGGAGTGATTCCCACCCAAGGCACCCCGGGGTCCGAGTAATGTTAGTTAGTGGGTTAGCCAAATTTAACAAAATGGAAGTCGTTTTGCTGTTGGTGCGAGTGTAGGCCCGGAACCCATTTGGAGGGGTGCAGGAGTCCTGTTGACGGCTGGGAGCGTGGCTGTGAACGGTGAGTATCGCTTAGTGGGCACCCCAGGCACCGGACTAGTCAGCCGCGGTATGCCAAGGGCCCAAGAGGGGCCGGGATAGCGTAGTGGGCATGGGTGAGCCCGCATGAAGCGAGGCCCGTAGCGCCAATGGCCACGTGGGCATTGTCGTGGGCACGGGGAAAAGGGGCCCGTGGCGCCAGCCTGCCACGTGAGCGTCGAGGGGGAGTAGCCAGAGAGGGCACTCCCCAGATTTTAGGGAGCTGGTAGGCTCAGAGACAGCCTCAGGGCCCGGGGATGCCAAGGTTGGAGAATCGGCAGAGGGGACATTCCTGCCAAGTGAGCCACGCGGCCTTGCCATGAAACCGTGGAAGGGCACAAAGGAAAATTGTAAGGCAAGGCCCAAATTTGTGAGGACACAAACAAGGGCAACGGGATTCTTGGTTGGTAGAACCAATAGATTAAGCGACAGGTGCTTTTGAAAAGACAGGTAGTTTAAGGTTAATAAATGTTAGGGTAGATCGGAAAATGTACCCCTCCGCACCATCCATCCCTTTGCTCTCGGTGGGCCGCTGGACTCATCTTGGTAAGAAGATCACTGAAATCTGAGGAGGCCATTCTGAGGCTTCATTGGGCCTCGGGACAGGACAATCGCTCTCCCTTATTCCCCTCCAGGAAGGGAACGTAGGGGTTGGGAGTAGGCTCGGTAACATGGTAGGTTAGCCGGACAAAGACGATAAAGGGGGTTAGGGAGACAAAATTATAAAAGGAAATAATAAAATAAAACAAAAAAAAATAAGATGGGGCTAAATTTGGATTTTTGCAAACTAAGGGAGTGGGTATGGACAGAGACAGGCAAAGGTGATAGGTTGGGAGAGAGACAGTAGGGTAGGTCCGAGCCCGCCTTCAGACCGTCCGGCACCACCGCACTCCCTCCACGAACCTCCAGAACGAGGCCAGAGGCCGGCCACCTTCACCTACCGGCCTGTTTGTGCTACAGCGGCCTGTCCCGGCCTTGCCTTGCCATGCCTTGTCTGCCTGCCTCTGCCTTAACCCCATGTGTCTAGCATTTGCCCCTGTATTCCATCCATCACCATGTGCGCCAGGATCATCGCACAAGTTGCGGGGACTGCCCTGCAGGCAGCCCCGCCGACCATTGTGCTTGCTTGTGTCAGTGCCCATCCAGTGTTCTGTAGGGACTGCCCTGTAGGCAGCCGCACACGGGGACTGCATTGGTGCAGCCCGTGCACCGTTTTGTGCTTACTTGCGTCATCCAGTTCACTTCAGGGAGAAGCCTGGGACTGCATTGGGCAGCCGGCTACCTCCCTGTGCTTGTGTTCAATTCAAGGGGGAAGCCTGGGACTGCATTGGGCAGCCGGCTACCTTCTTGTCCCTGCATACGGAGCCAGAGACTGCATTTGGGCAGCCTGGCTACCCTCTTCAAATGGCCTGTGGGATGGCATATGGCATGCCGGGTTGGGGTGAGTTGCCTCCACAGCAGCTGAAGATATGAAAAAGGGTCTGTGATGGACAACGGGGCCTTTTGAACAGGCCCCGAAGACATCCGACCTTCAGCTGCGGGGCGCTCACCCTCACAAACTGTGAATAACATTTGCCATGCCCTTTTTCCCCACAGAGTCCATCAGTCCTGGGCCATGGTTTAGTGTAAAATTATAAGGTCAAGTTAAAATTGTGCATGAGTTTTGCTTCTCCTGCATGTTTGTCGTAGTGCCGGCAATTTTAGATAAGTCGTCTGTATGAGTGAGTTTGTTTGTTAGTTACACAGCCCATAGGTTATTTACTTTTGGGGCACAGATACATCAAATGTCGCACTCAGGGATCCAGAGGTAAATCGTACTTGGGGAGAACTTACACATGAAGGCACACGAAAATTTGACGACTCGGGATGAGTCTGTAAAAAGGGGAGGCGGTCGTGTTACGGTTGTGGAAATTCACAGAACACCAGTCAGGTTCCCCAGAGGTCAGTTATTTTGGTAAGTGTGTGTTCCAGGTTAGATTTCCCCACCAATGTATAAAGGGAATTATTTGTGTGCTGGGCTGTGC
This sequence comes from Eptatretus burgeri, assembly GCF_056783735.1. Taxonomy (NCBI): domain Eukaryota; kingdom Metazoa; phylum Chordata; class Myxini; order Myxiniformes; family Myxinidae; genus Eptatretus; species Eptatretus burgeri. The sequence goes on from NC_140966.1 coordinate 85,440,089, forward strand.
ATCTTTGAGTTAGCCATTATTCTTTCTCTATCTTTTATTTTAACAATAACAACAACAACAACAATAACAAACAACAACGACAACCCACATCTGCGTTTGATGTCGATTTCCAACACGTCCGCGTTTGATGTCTATTTCCAACACGTCCGCTTGTGATCAGGGTGATTTCAACCACGTCCGCGTGAAGCCGGTGATTTCAACCACGTCCGCGTGAAGCCGATGATTTCAACCACGTCCGCGTGCAAGCAGGACTTGCAAAAAGGATCAGAAAGGCCTTACCCTCTGAAGGAGTTGGCCAATCAGAAGTGAAAGGGGCGGATCCAGCCTGGGTGAAGGTTGAAAGGTGAAAAGGGGGAGGGCGCTGATTTCGGGTGGCAAAGCCCACCGCGGCCCCTCCCCTTGGGGCGATAAAGGGCCGCGTTCGCTTGCCGACAAGGGTGGTGTGTTGGTTGGGTTGGAGAGCGGTTAGTTGAGAGCCGTTGGAGAGATGCCGAGCCACCGGCAGAAGTTGAGCCGTTGGAGTTCGGAGTGGAAGGGTTGGAGAGCCTGTGGGAGCTGGCGAGAGCAGTGGAGTCCGTTTGCTGGAAGGTTCGCCAGCGCAACCAGGAAGCCAGGGTCAAGACCCGTTCACTCCTCCAGCGCCGTTGGCTAGGCCAGGCCGCAGTGAAGGCCGGACGACCGAGAACCACTGTACAAGCTGCTCAAGCGACTGGCGCATTCGCGACGCACCGGGCTGAACGGAGACACCAGGGGTCGCCGATAAAAAGGACCCATCGAGTCACCACAAGGGTGGTCAGGTAGCCGGCCCAGTCTCTCAGGGCCTGTTCCGGTCATCCCGGCCCTGAGTAAAATAAAGGCTCGCAAGCCCGGTTCTTTCTTTCTTGAGTTTTGCATGAAAGTCTGTGGCGCCTTGTCCTGAAGTAGAATCGTTGTTAAGTGCCTGTATGTACATTGCATAATAGACATCGGCTGTAGGCTTTTGCTTGTGTCTTGTCCCCTATTCCCCCATTGACTGCTTACGTGCTGGGTGAAAATAAACACCATATTGTTTGAATGTCAAACCCGCTCGTTGCATCACTTTCTCCATTAACTGCCATGATACGTTCGGGAAATTAGCTGGCTGATTACAAAGCTGATAAAATAATCTGGTCCGATGGGATCTGGCGAATTAAAACCGCTCGGCATTCCCAAACAGAACGAGCCGCTTAAGCGGCTCGTTTTCGTGCAGGTCCCGTCGAGGTATAAACTCCCGGCATTTCTGTCCGCGCGAATAGTTAGGTACATCGATAATTTGGCGATTGACCCTGTAGCGCATGGACAGAATAGTTGGCTGGTTTATGGTGTAGCTGGGTATGGTGTAAAAAAACACCCGTAGCTGGGTTTCGGCGTTTGTTCGGAAGCTACGACTAGATTGTCGCGTTCGGTGGCCTGGATTGGGCTGAAAAGGTCATGTGCACATCGAACCGGCAGAAATCTATAACACTGGTGTCAGCGAGTGGGACGAAAACTCTCTCGTCTCCACACAAATTAACGGGAATCGGATCAAGGGTGTGCAAGCAACACGCTGCCAGGACAGCGAGCGTCCCCTGCACGCTCAGTAGGTGAAAGGTGACGTCCCCACCCACCAAACCCTCGGCTCCCAGCATTCTGTGCGCTCAGTAGGTGAAGGGTGAAGCCCCCACCCACCAAACCCTCCACTCCTGGCATTCTGTGCGCGCTCAGTAGGTGAAAGGTGAAGCCCCCACCCACCAAACCCTCTGCTCCCGGCATTCTCTGCGCACTCGTGGGGGGTGGGGAGGGAATGGAATGCGGGCGTGTTCAGACTGCATCCCCGAGCTGAATTCCTTACCGAATATGGGAATAAAAACAGCCAGCGGGGGGGGGGGATGGAATGCGGCAGCCCCCACTGACAACGGATGAGTCACGTGGGAAGGAGGCGAGCCCTTCAGAAATAAAAAGGGAAGAGAAGGATGGAAACAGGGCTCTTTTTACCAGCTTAGCTTACACCAGCTTACAGAAACTTCTACCAGCTTCTTCGAGCTTCAAGCTTCAAGCTTCCTGTCATCCTTCGCGGCTGGTCCTCCTGTTCTGGTCGTGCAAGGAGGGTCTTCTCCCACCAGCCTTCGCCCTGCCGACTTCGCTCGCTTGGACCATCCGGATCGTGCTGGGGGTCCAGTAGGCCCCAGGGACCTGGTCCTTGAAGACCGCATGGGGCGGGCAGGTCCGAGATAGGTCTTAATAAAGACCAGCTGGTCCGATCGTGTGTGTGTGTATATGTGTGTATGTGTGTATGTGTGTATGTGTGTATGTGTGTATGTGTGTATGTGTGTATGTGTGTATGTGTGTATGTGTGTATGTGTGTATGTGTGTATGTGTGTATGTGTGTATGTGTGTATGTGTGTATGTGTGTATGTGTGTATGTGTGTATGTGTGTATGTGTGTGTGTGTGTGTGTGTGTGTATGTGTGTGTGTGTGTGTGTGTGTGTGTGTGTGTGTGTGTGTGTGTGTGTGTGTGTGTGTGTGTGTGTGTGTGTGTGTGTGTGTGTGTGTGTGTGTGTGTGTGTGTGTGTGTGTGTGTGTGTGTGTGTGTGTGTGTGTGTGTGTGTGTGTGTGTGTGTGTGTGTGTGTGTGTGTGTGTGTGTGTGGCGCCAGTCCAATAAGTAGTGAATTGTATAAGTGTCTGTATATACTTGCATTCCGAATAGAACTCGGCTGTAGGCTTTAGCTCGTCTCTTGTCCCCATCCCCTCATTCCCCTCATTCATTCATGCCTGTGTTCAAATAAGTGTACCCCATTGTTGAACGTGAACCTGCTCGTTGCATCCCTTTCCTCACATTGACTGCCATGGTGCATTTGGGGAATTAACTGGCGAATTAAAGCCGATAAACGTAATAATCTTGTCCGACGGGACTTGGCGATATATAACCGCTCGGCCTTGCATACGGAATGAGCTGCTAAAGCGGCTCAATTTCGTGCAGGTCCCATTGAGGTATAAACTCCCGGTATTTCTGTCTGTGCGAATAATTAGGTACATGGATAATTCGGCGATCGACCCTGTAGCGCGTGGACAGAAGAAATGGCTAGTTTATGATGCGGTAAGACATCTGTGACTGGATTTTGGGGTTGGTCTGGAAAGTCACGACTGGATTGCGGCCTTCGGTGGACGTGCGACCGTGATTTGACTAGAACGGTCGTCCGCACGCCGAACGCGGCAGAAACCACAATACATATATATACTCATATTTTCACTCTGTTGTGAAAAAAATTGAAAATTTTTCATTGATGTCGTCTCATTTGGTTGTATTATGTCTGTGAGTGTGATCTACCACAATAAAACATGGATAAACACTAAAAAAAAAAGTGTGAAAACACAGATCACAACACAGGGAAGAAAAGATAATAGAGACACACAACTTAGCTGTTCTGAAAACTTAGCTTTGATAACTGGAACGAGACACTGCACAATCCAAGGCTAAGACAAGCAGAACCGGAAGTTTATGTTTATTTTGTCCAAAAGTTGCCCTGCTGCCCAGTTCATGCTGGCAATCACCTTGCTCTACCACGAGGTTCCATCTTGCCCAGAAACACCAAGAACAGAATATATATATATATATATATATATATATATATATATATATATATACATATACATATACATATACATACAGTAAGTCCTCGCTAACCGGAAGCTCGCATATCGTAGTTTCGATTATTCGTAATTTATTTTTAATGACCAATTTTTCAATTATCGCAAACATTTTATGCCTATCGTAATGTCATTGCAAGGAAAAACGCAAAAAAAAGTTTCAAACCTCCTGCAAAAAACAACAATCACACAGGATGCGCATAAACACACTTTCACTTTACTGCGCATGTACTGTATGCTGTACTGTACGTATTCTCTTCACGCTCGCCTGCATACCTTCCAGTATGAATCCCAAGCGACCCGCAAGTCTTTTGCCGAGCACACCTCGTTTCAAGAGACAACGAAAGGCTGTCACATTGAAGGTGAAATTGGATATAATTAAAAGACATGAACGAGGTGAAGGGACAACGGAAATCGGCCGCGCGCAGCAATCGCTGCATCGAGTGTACATTCGATCGTTCAAAGTTCGGCAAAGATAAAGAAAATATCACAGATTGCGACCAGTTCGAGTGCAACGACACTAACGAGAATGAGAGATGGTGCCATGCACAACATGAAGCGTTTATTATGTGTGTGGATAGAAGATCAAACTAAACGTCGCATGCCTTTATCTCTTGCTGTGATACAAGAAAAAAGCGCGTAGTTTGTGAGGGCATTGACCCACGATTACGTGATCAATTACTTCTCCAATCATGTTGAGAAGTACTCCAAGGAGAACAACATTGACAACAAATCTTTGCTGCTTGTAGACAATGCTCCTGCCCATCCTCAGCAAATGGAAGACTGGTGTGAAAACGTGCAGGTAGTATTTTTACCACCAAATACTACCTCACTTTTACAGCCTATGGATCAGGGAATTATTGCTGCTTTTAAAGCCTATTATGTTAAGCATACCATGCTGCAGCTTATCAAAAAAACTGATAAGGACAAGCTATCAATCAAGGAGTTTTGGCGAACATACAACATAAAAATGGCTTTGGAAAACATGAAGGATTCATGGGCAGAGGTGAGCACCTCCACAATGAACGCTGTGTGGAAGAAAGTGTGGCCTGAGTGTGTCCACAATTTCACGGGGTTTGCTGATGTTCCGTTGATTACAAGTCAAATTGTAGACCTGGCACAGGAGGTTGGTTTGAAGAGGTTGACGAAGAGGACGTGGATGACTTACTGGAGTCTCATGCAGAACCCTTAAGCAATGAAGATCTTATGGAGTTGGAACAGCAGTGGGCTCTTGAGGAAGAAGAAGATGCTGTGACACCTTCATCCGAGCATCTCACCATGAAAAACCTCAGCCAAATCCTCAGCTCGTTTGAAAGTGCCACAGAATTTGTTATCGAGCAAGATCCAAATCTTGAAAGGAGCACTGATTTTAGCTGTGTTGTTAATGATGCCTTTTGTTGCTACAAGGAACTTTATGCAGCAAAGAAAAAGAAAGCCATCCAGCCCACTCTCCATGCATTTTTCAAGCCAAAAGATGCAGCACCAACTCCATCCACCATCCAGGATGCTCCTTCAACCAGCTGCCAAGAGACCGTTCCCGCTGGTGAAGAAAGTGACAGCACAGTGTCAAGTGAAGAGGGGGACGATTCTGCCACTCCGCAAGTGTGACTTGTCCACCGCAATCAATTCCGTTCCTCCAGCCTCGGGGTAAGTCGCCACGACTCGAGGAGTGCGTTTTGTTTATTTGTGTTTATGTCCAAAAAATTCCAAGCCAAAAACACATCCCCCCTTTAACACATTGGTTTCTATGGGAAAATATGTTTTGTTTAACACAGTTTCGCTTATCATAAGGTTTTCCAGGAACGCAACCCTTGCGAAAAGCGAGGACTTACTGTATATATATATATATATATATATATACATATATACATATATATACATATATATACATATATATATATAAAATATTTTTTTTTTTTTTTTTTTTTAAAGGAATACAGAAGGAGGGCTGGTTACCTTCAAAATTCATTTGTGGGATGTGGTTTGAATCACGGGTGCTTTCCAATCTCCTGCAAAACCATGTACGTGTTGGAATCAAATAAACACGACCAAGAAACCCCTCCACTCATGAGCAATAGCATTTAGCTCCATAACAGGAGTTCAGCAACCCCAGCATGAGTGAGGATTCCTGTTCTTGTTCATGTAAATAAAATAGTTCAAAACAGTATCAACCTCACCTGCATTGTGGGTCTCTCCATTGGATCCTTCTGAAGCATCGCAGTCAGAAGGGAAGCCAATGGTTCATTTTTAACGGTTGGTGGACTGTATCCCTCATTGATGTTAGTGTTGTCATGTGACATCTGCAATAAAGCAAAACAAAGGTATTTGTGACATAATCTTAACCAATCATCAGTAATGAATACTTGCATCTACAAAATAAGGATAGTCCAACATGCACTCACTGATGCAATAATCAAGACTACACTCTCGACTCATAAAATAAATTTTGATTCAGCAAGTAAGTTATGGTGTACAATACAATAGCTTTTTTCTTTGTTAGCCAAAAAACAAACTCCCTCAACTCAATTACTGGATACAAAGTACTGTACTTGATAAAATCTACAATTTTGTCAAGTAAAAAAATGACCCATAGGGCCAGGACTTGACGAAATTCATCAGGAATTTTTCCTGACCTTGACCTTCACATGCCAAAAGTTATAGGGTTCTATTCTGGTGGCCAATAAGTCCATTGGTGAAGTTCCATGACATTCCGACTCGAAATGCGACCTGTAGAGCGAGACGTACACACAAACAAACAAGCAAACTCACAAACTGAACCGACCAACATACTTGACAAAATCGTAGATTTCGTCAAGTAACAAACAGACAGACACACATAATAACACACACAACCGACCAACATAATTGCCAAAATCCGAAGGATTCCGGCAATTAATAAATAAACAACCACCATTTTCAGGTTTCTCTTCCGACATGAAAAATATTTGTAACCGATATAACCAATTTGTTTTGTGAAAGGATGAATTCTCCAAACTTACCAGTTGATGGCTCTTCCTCAAAAGATTTTGTCATTCGAGACAAAACATTTCTGCAGAAAACAAAGGTTGTTTTTTAAAGTTGTAGTTTTTTTTTTTTAAATGTCACTAATAAACAATGTCAGAATAAAACGCAGTCAGGTCAGTCAGAATCAGACTGCATCAGTAGCACCCGGGAAAATGATGCCATCATCAGCCATTTTTAATATACTCAATAAGAAGAAGCTTTATCTGGGCCGAAGAGTGAAGTGCTGATATGGGGAGTCAAAACAGCTGAACATTTCATCAAAAAGCAAATTTCACATCCTGTACTCACTTCCAGGAATCCTCCACATTCATGCACACTGATTTTGAAAGCAAAATATTTGGAGGATGAGGGAAGTGCAGTGAATGTAGTGCATCTCAAATTCCAGAAGTTTAAAGTAATAACTAACTGGATGAGTGATAGGAACCAAAGAGTGGTTGTGAATGGGAGGATGTCTGCCTGGAAGGATGAACATAATGTGGTACCTCAGGGATCAGTACTGGGATTGCCATCATCTGCACTATAAAATTGAATTTTGAAACATGGTACATATGCTTCAAAAACGAAAAAAAACTACTGAACCAGATGTTGCCCAAAGGTAAATTAAATATAATTTCTGTCTGGGTATCATAAAATGGGGAAGGGAGTTCCTTTTGGGGAAAAGACCCCAATTATTTTTCAGTAAATGTGCACTGTGAAGTGTCACCTGGTGGTGCCCGGAATTACAAATAATCTTCTTCTACAAAGAAGGTTGAAACAACTTGATAATACTTATTCCGGTGAAGTTTAATTCTGAGTGAGAATCATTTGAAATGTTTCATTTCATTCAATTAAAGCGCAGGTTCAAACCAAAGCATCCAACACAGCTTCACAGCGACGTGGAAGTGTTTTTTACTCGCAACATAACGAAGCAGCAAGATTGGCTGATGAAGGTGATGTAAGCTGCCTTCCAAGCAGATGGAAGACGACCTGAGATACATCAGGGTCAGCTTCAATTTCGTTAAAGGAGTACCATTTCTATTGTTCATACGTTTAATGCCATGGCATTCTGAAGGGATATTTTCTCTTCATTAAATGTTGAATTGAATGTTTAATACTGCCACGTTGAATGTTGCCACGAACTTTTGTCCAAGTCTTATGAGCTGACGACTGTTGAAAAAATATTGAAAAGTCAATTTCTTGCACATTTGTTGAGATCTACACATCCAAAACCAAGTTTAAAAAGCGAAGGAGGGGTAAGTAAAATTATTTACATCAGACGTTTCCAAAGAGGGGGTTTCTTTGGCTTAGACGTAGAGGATGCTGATGACTGGTTCACACCGAAGTCTGGCGGACCAGGAGACTCATTCACACCAACGTCTTCACAACCAGGAGACTCGTTCATCTTTCCTTCCCTGAAAAGGCAGTCCTCTTAAATCCACAACTAAGTACAAATTTACTAAACCGGATATCACACAATCTCCATTTCAACAACTGACATTGCAATGACCCCTGCACCAAATAATGTGTAAAATAAAACATCAGGCAAGAAAATAGGAGCAATACCAATGGGCGCTTTCCTGGTAGCAGCTGGATAAGAAAACCAGGGAACCACTGGAAGGCGTGGATAACCCACAAAATATTTAACAGAGAAGAAAGTAAATAACAATGGATTCTTTTCAATGTAGGGAACAAACTATGGTGCATCACAGGTGATGGAGGATATGGTTGTTTCATTATAACTAGTGCGGGCCCATAGGTGCGTGCCAGTATGTGCAGCTTCGATCCTTCGCTCTCGTAAACGACGACTGGATTGGGGCATTTTTTCAATTAGATCGAACCAACTGTATCATAAATCATAAATGGCCCTAACTTGGGAAACACCTGGGAAACATACTCAGGTCCCCAGCGTCAATTATGACGTCATATCAAACAAAGAAGAAGAATTGTGACGCCCCCTCTCTCTTGCCTCCCCCCTCTCTCCCCCCTATTCTCGCCCTCCTCTCTCCCCCCTCCTCTCTCGCTCCTCTCTCTCTCGCCCTCACTCTCACCACCCCTCGCTCCCGCTTCTCTCTCCCCTCTCTTGAATTGTGACGCCCTCTTTCTCTCACCCCCTCTCCCTCCTCCTCTCTCGCCCCCACTCTCCCCCGCCTCTCACACCCCCTCTCCCGTACCCCTCTATTGAATTGACGCCACTCTCACTCACCCCCTCTCTCCCTCCCCTTTTTCGCCCCCATCTCTTGCCCCACTCTCGCCCCTCCTCTCTCCCCCTCTTTTGAATTGTGATGCCCCCTCTCTCTCCTCCCCCTTCTCTCCTCTCTCCCCCCTCCTCTCTTGCCCCTCTGTAAATGTATTCACATACTCCACCCCAGAGAACATGTCCAAGTCCTGCAAAACTGAATGTTCTCTTGGAAGTGTTATGAAGGTGATTTGGGTTCTCCATTATTCATTCAAGTTCATAGTTCAATTCAAATAAAGGTTTAAAGAGGTTTAAAGGAGTATAAAGAAATTTATTTTATTTATTATTCTGAGTTTTACCCAGTGTCGATTTCATCACTCTAACTAACACGTTACATTAATTTTTCATGCCTGTTGCTTGTGTCCTTTATAACATCTGTAAGACAGCTTGGTTTCCTGTTTGAAATGATTTTTTTAAAAATTTTGTTGACGTTCATGAACAGTTCACAGGATAGATCCTTACCTTTACATTCCATCAGTGTAGAAATGGAACCATGGCGTAAACGAATTTTGAGAAAAATGGATTTTACTCTCCGTTTCCATGGTTTTTTTCTCTGGAAAGAAGTAAAAAAACAAAAATTTTAAAGACAACTGCCTTTGACACCCTTTAAAAACTACTTTTTTCAGCTAAACAAGGAACAAATTATCTGAATGTGGGTGCCAAAGAGGTAATGAAAACTGTATCCACAAAACTATGACAACATGTAGAAATAAATCATAAAATTGAGAAAGCAGATAATGTAGGCAATTGCTCATTAACCCTATGAATTTTGCTCCTGCAGTCAGGATTCATTTCAGTATCTGAAACCCCACTTCTGTGGAGACAGAGGAAACGTAAAAAAACACACACACACACACACACACACACACACACACACACACACACACACACACACACACACACACACACACACA
>NC_140966.1:85454887-85469887 GCF_056783735.1 Eptatretus burgeri
TCACAGGAGAGGGGTATTTTTTCTGTGTCCAAGACCTGACCCTGGATATCCCCAGCACTGGCGGAAATTGGCCAGGCCTTTTCTATTTTTTCAATGATTTTCACACATGCACACAATGTGTCATGAGAATGATGGATGATTGTAGATGATGGATGATGGAGGATGAATGATGGAAGATGATGGATGATTGTGGATGAAGGATGATGAATGATTGTGGATGAAGGATGATGAATGATTGTTGATGATGGATGATTGTTGATGATGGATGATTGTGATTATGCCTGCTGTTGGGTTCATGGTTAGGGTGGTGGGTTTGGGATCCTTGGATCCTGAGTTCAAATACCACTTGTCTGTTGAATTAATACCAGGTGGGGTTGACTCTGCCTGTCATCCTTCTGAGGTCGGCAAAATGAGTGCCAGTTTGCTGGAACCCTGCGTTGGAGTGGCGACCTGTCCAGGATTGTGTCCAATAGCCAAGCAGACTGCTAAGACAGCACCAATGCTCTGCACAGAGTATGGTCCCAATGGATGGATGGATTATTATTATTAATCCTCTTCATCCTCTGTGGAACATCAGGCTAAAACAATCTTCTTCCACTTGGAATAAAATACAATGAGTTAAAACAATTAATTGAAGGAATATTCAATGCAATTCTTATATATATAACATAACAATAATTTCAATAAGGAAATACATTAACAACTTAAACTGTATTCAATACAATTATTATCATACATAGCAATGGAAATGCATCAAAATAGTTATCATGAGTCCATCATAAGTCTGGCAAGATAAGGCACTGAACTTCCACATCTTTTGGTTCTGCATCTGATTTCTATGCACCTGTCACAATGGCATAGTTTCCATTGCTCAGACTGCTTTGGTTGCAGCCATTGTGGGAGTCAGTCTCCAACCAACTTTGCAAACTTTGAACAGAGTTCAACGTGTTCATGACTCAAAGTCTGTAGGGTAAGTGCCTGAAGATCATTGTCATACGATTTTAACTGGTCTCTGATAATTACCCTCAAACTGCATTTTTGAATTTGATCAGGCATATTTGACTGATGAATTGGCAAAACTGTGATTTGATCTGGGGGAGATGTGCCAAGTTCAAAATTTTCCCGATCAGTGGTTTCAGATATATAATGTTCTAATTTTTTGCATTTAGTCGAAGATGGCTGTCATACCACATGACCTATGACATCACAATTATCATTAAAATATCATTAAAAAGATACAACCCTGAAAATTTTGTGTCAATCAGACAAGTGATTGGTGAGAAAAAAAAAATGCAAAACAAGGGCAAAAAAGGGTCCAAGACGAAATAACAACTAGCCGAAACCCCGTCACAGACGGATTCCGTTCATTCAACTACCCTCAACAGCTCACCCACACTCGAGGGACATGGACTGGACAGGGCATGCTTGCCCCCGCCTACTCATCCCCCACCCCTGTCCCATTCCCACACGCCTTCAATTTGCTTACCCCCACCCAAAAATGTAATTACCCCGGCCCCGCCCCCGCCTCTTCACTCCCCACCCCCCCAGCACACCCCTCACACTCAACCCCACCTAATTCACCCCAGCAGCCGCCCCATTCCCCCCCCCCCGTCTCCTGCTTTCAATTTACTTACCACCGCCAAAAATTTGCTTACCTTGCCCCCCGCCTCTTCACTCCCTGCCCCCATCTCTTCATCCCCCGCTCCCGCCTCTTCACTCCTCGCCCCCGTCTCAACGAAAAGTGTTTATTCTGCTTCAGAGTTTAAAGTTGACTGTTGCCACTATGTGTGATGCACTCTTACAGGTACGGAGTTTCTTTCAGTCCAGGTCACAGTACCGAGAAAAACGTGACGCGACCGCTAGGAGCAGCACAAAATTGGTCCTTCAGTATTAATACATAAAAGATACAATGTTTCTTGTTACATTTTTTGTGTGAAATTCACATTCTGAGGTAGTCAGCATGTGCAGAAGAGGGTTTTACATTGCAGACGCTATTTTCGAGGAGTGGAATTACACCTCTCGGCGGTAACGGTCTGTCGACGACAGACGTAATGGCATCAGCGAATGACCAATGATGTCATGATGCACTGACGCCTCTCAGCAGTGACGTCACACATCGCCATGTAAAGGAATGTAAAACGAAAAGTGTTGATTCTGCTTCAGAGTTGAAGGTTGACTATTGCCACGATGTGCGATGCACTCTTACAGGTACGAAGTTTCTTTCAGTCCAGATCACATTCCCGTGAAAAACGTGACGCGACCGCTCGGATCACAAAATTGGTCCTTCAGTATTAATATACAGACAAGTCTGAAGACGACAATGGTTCACGAGCGGTATTTGACGATGTAGATTGTTTCAGAAGTCAAGGATGAGACAATGTGATAATGTTTGACCAAGTTATAAAAATGATCAACATGATGTGGTACGAGTGACAGATTATTAGCTGCAAAATGTCGAAAACCCGGTTTCGTTCAACAACTTAAAAATTTTGACCTTTGCATAACCTTTAAAGGTCCCAAAGCAATGTTGTAGACATTAAAATAAGGAAACAGGATACGTGCTCTAGCTTATTGGAGTTAGTTCATCGAAGAAGGTCGAAAACCCGGTTCGATTCCCATAACTTTGAAAATTTGACCTTTGTGAACTTTAAAGGTCAAAGGTCAAGGATTATGACCTTTGGTGCAAAACTTCCTCTGGAACATTCCAGGAACAATATAACGTCATATAGGGTATATGGCATTTCACACTCCTCGGATTATCCACACTTTGATGAAATCAGCGTAAAAACAAACTTGAAGGGGGCGCCACGGGCAAGGTGTTCGAGAAAGAGCAAAATGGTTTCAAGACTTTGGGTGGGGAATGACCTCAAGATTATGCAAAAAAATATTGTCATCCTAGCTCTCAGAGTTTGGGCGGTCGTATGATTTTTATGTCAAAATTCGAAATTTTCAAAGTTCGTGACCTTGTGACCTTGACCTTGGGACAAAAATGAAAAATCGAGCTCCATGGGGCTATGTAGGTGCCATTGGGCTAACCAAATACCAAAACTTCTGCCAGATTCGACAAACCCCCTAGGAGAAGATGCAAAATGAAATCGGCTACCCCCTAAAAACACATGTTTTTTGGGCGTGGCTCCGCCAATAATGGGCGCACCATGCCCATTTTCAGGAAAACACAACTAGATCATGATATAAACCTCCCACCAAAATTTTATCAGGATCTGATTAAAACCCACGGAGCTATGCTCGGGACAGACAGACATACAACAAATAACGAATATAGTGGTCACTTATTTTTTTTCGTGAAAATATTTTTTTGTGAACCAATAGATAATCATAATAATAATAACAATGAAAATTATTTTAACAAAATGATTTATTTCTCTTCATATTCTCATAATAAAGCTTGATTGAAAATTTGATGACAAAGGCTCAAATAGTAAAAAAAAAAGTTATAGCCCGGACAGACACACACAAGTGATTGCAAAACCCCGTCTTCCGCTGTGCGGGGAACACGTTCACAAACAAGCAAACAAACAAACAGATGGGTGAAAACATAACCTCCACCCACCTTCGGTGGCAAAGGTAAAAAAACAAAACAACTTACATTGTGATCGCAGGTATCCACTAAAGATTTGGTGGATAATTGTTGTTTCCTCAATCTGTTCATCCACACTGAAAATGACAATAAAATGGAAAAAAAAATCAACTGTTTTATCTTTGCAGCAAATTTTCACCCCTTCATACTAAGTCAATCCACGAGCAAATTTAAAACAAAGGATTCCAATTACACATATTTGTTCATAAAATAAGCTTTTGAGAGAAGTTAATCATGCCATCGTTATAGACCAACAAGTTACTTTTAAGGGAACTAGTATTTATTTAGTACTAGCAAATACTGTTGTGGGCCAGGTCTCGGTGGCGAGCACAATCGCTTGGGGGAGCAGTAGAGTCGGCTCCATCGAACACCCGGAATTTAGGTCGGACCTTTCAGATAAATCGGAAAGGTCACGGGTCCCTTATCAGACCGAAGATCGCCAATAGGTCGACTACGTGGGGTTGGGTTAATTGCCTAATTTCAACATACCTAAATACCCATGCAGTCTAATTACTGGGGAAATTCACCCTCAGCAGGATCTGCACGATCCGGGCCATTACCGAGTCGGATCTGAGTCGTACCCCGAGTGGAGAGTACCAGAACCCTACCGGCCAATCACACGATTACGGTAACAACGGCCTTCCTCATCCCCAATATGCATCGTGGCAAACCAATGGCAGAAATGACAAATAACGAGCTGGTACATTCAACAAGAGGGGATTTATTTACAATGGGGGGGGGGGGTGAGCACACCAAGAGCAGAGTTATCCAAAAGAAATGTAATGTACAATGAGCAAAAGAAAGCACTGACACGATTCTAATTGACAAGACAGGCCCGCACACAGACACGCACACCCAAAAAAGAAATGGACCCCACCGGGTCTTTATTCGGCTCTCCAGCCGAGGAGGATAGTTCAGCTGGGAGTCAGAACGGCTGGCTACCTGGCCGCTAGCGCGCGGCTGGTAGGTCGCACTTTCGGAGCTTGGGTCGTCGTAGGGCCTGTGAGCTCCTTTGCGAACCATGTGGAGGGACCCAAACCCACACGGTCAGCTTCGTGCCAAGTGCGAGGAGAAGACCACGGGCGAAGACCAGCGACCACCAAGGAGCACCCAGCAGGCCAGAACACTGGGGAATGGGTGGTCGACCAACAACACAACCACCACCTCAGGAACCACGAACTCCGACACATCGACCAACCATGAGCACCACTTTCCCCCCCCCCCCCCGACCCGGCCGATCTCTTTCACGGTCCAGCATACAAATCTAGGCCTGGCTTATTCTCCAGACAATGCCCAGATCAAGGTCTGAGCTCCGCAGGCGGATCGACAGCGTGTAGAGCCATTAATTTTTTCCTGGAATTGTGGCTTTGATTTACACCATCACCACAAATGTAAATTTTAAAAATACAACCCCATAAAAAGTACAAAGCATTTACAGAAATGATTCGGTGCTAAGAAAGAGCTTTTCCACATAATACATGAACAATCAGCCTAAACTGAGAAAAGGCAGAGAATAAGATGCACATGTCTGCCTCAACCCACAGACAATTCCAAACCACCAATAAACAGTTCTTTCCTCCACTGAATTCTCCAAAATAAAGAAACATTTGCAAAATTCCAGTAACACCGAAACCCAAAGTTCATACTTGTCATATCCACTGAGACAGGCATTTTGAAAAGAGTCCAAAACGAATTTTAGAAACTCGTGAGCATCTTGTTGTTCATTTACATTGAAATCTATTGCTGTGCCTGCAAAAAAAAGTTGAAGAATACATAAATGACGACAATGAAAATATTTTTCCGAGAACCAATTCATTGAGATGAGTGGAGAGAGACGAAAACATTTTCATGATGGAAGAAGTGGCGCGATTTGAAATATCCATATCCATTATTTCGATGTTTACAAATCTTTCGACAGATTCATTGAAGGTGGAAATAATGACTTGGGTAAAACTGCCAACATTTATAATTTTGTGGGCCGCAAAGCGGCCCGGGGCGGCCACGCTCAGTGGGAGCGGGGGGGGGGTGGAGAGTGGAAGAGAGGGGTCTCCCCTCTTTCGCTGTCAGGGGGTCTGGGGTTTTTTTTTTGTATACCTTGTCGAGGCTCGTATGAGAGCTAACACACAACTCAAATCAAGGGGGCATGAGACAAGAGGGGCGGGAGTGGAAGGGACAAAACAGTGGGGAACAGATACATTAGGTGAACTGTGGAAGGGAGAGGGATGGGGATGGGACGGGGAACATGGCGAAGAGAAGATGGACATTACAGGGACTTTCAGGAAGGAAAGCAGGGGAATTGAAGGAAGTGGGCTTGGGTGGATTATCGGGGGTAGAAAAGATCGAGGATTTGGATGGGGGAAGACAAGAGGTGGTGGTGAACAGCTGTTTTGAAAGCCTGGAGGGAAGAATGGGAAAGAATAGAGTGAGGAAGTTTATTCCAAAGGCGGGGAAAAATAGGAATGAAAGAGTGAAGATGAGCAGTTATTCGTGATTTTGGTAGTTTTACCAGAAGGGGGTTGTTGGCGGACCTTGAGCGCCCTGTATGTGATGGGGACAAATCGCAGAGATAGCAGGGGGGGGGCAAGACTGGAGAGGAGTCGGTAGAAGACAGAAAGACCACCGACCAACCTGCGGTGATTGAGTGAGAGGCCCAAAGACTCAGCTTCAAATGAGAGGGTGAAGAGAACAGAGAGAGGGTGAGCAAGAGCAGAAGAGCAGGCTTTGAGGACACGTGGGCTGATGCCGTCTGAACCAGTTGCAGAATCTGACTCGAGGTTTGAAAGCAAGCTCTCCACCTTGTCAGGAGAAAAGGATACAGAGTCCAGGGACAGTTGGGTGCGACTGGGTAAAGTGGGTAGAGAAAGTGATGGGTTTAGGACACAAGATTTAGCTGCAAACACCGAGTTTAGACATTCAGCTTTATCACGTGCGGTATCAGCAGTGCGGCCATTTGAGGTAAGGGAGGGGATGGAGGGGGAACATACACCAGAAACAGATTTGATTAAACGCCAACAGGATTTTGAGGAGGGAGAGAGGTTTGAGAGTTCAGACTTGAGATGACAAAGATGTTGTTTTCTGGCTCCCCTGAGGGTAGATACACACTTGTTCCGAGCTTTGTGGAAGGAACTGAGATTGCCCTCAGTTGGGTTTGCTTTCCATGAGGCAAAGGCAAGTTGTTTCAGGACAACTGCCTCGCCACAAGCTTCAGTAAACCAAGGGCGGGACGAAGGGTAAGACAACTGAACACGAGAGGGGATAAATCTGTGCATGAGGGAAAGCAAGTTTCGTTGAAAGAATTCACAGGATGAGTTGATGTTTGAGAAAGTAGCGATAGGAGACCAGTCTGTAAGTTTGATGGCTGCTCGGAGACCCTGCCAGTCGGCTTGAGTGAAATGCCAGACTCGACGGCGGTGAGGTGGTTCTCTGATAACAGCCAGAGAGATGTCCACTTTGACAAGGACGTGGTCAGAAGAACTGATTGGAGCGAAGGAAGAGCAGCAGATATTGTCAGGGAAATTTGTCAAAATCAAAATCAGACACGTCTTGGGAGAGGAAAGTTTCTTTTAGGCAGATAATGTCTGGTTTGTCAGTGACAACCTGTATGGAAAGATCTGAAAGGTTTGTGCGAAGGCCCCGGATATTTGAGGTCCACACTTTTAATGAAGAGGTAGGGGAGGAGGCTTTGGGTGCAGGAGGTGGAGGGGGAGGGTAGGACAAGGGATGAGGGGGGGAGGTAAGGAGGGTTGTTGAAAGAGTGTGGGGTATTGCAGAATAGCGAGGGGAGGGGCCGAATGAGGAGGAAAAAAGGCTCTGTGGTGCTGGGGGAGAGGGGGGACAAGAGACAAGGAAGAAGGCAGCTGAGGATTTGAGGAGGTGGAGTGAAGAGATGGAGGTGAGAGGGCAGTGGAGGGAGGCAGCTTGGTGGATGAGAGGCGGGCAACTTTGAGAAGGATGAGTGAGGGGGATGAAAGGTGGGCGAAAGGTGAGGGGGGAATTTTTGAGAGAGGTGAGAGGGAGGCTTGGAGGGAGAAGAGTGGGATAGTTGCTTTGAGAGTGAGATGAGGGGTGAGGGGGGTGAGTTGGCACTGAAGTGGGAAAAAAAGAATGGTTGATGGAAAGCGAACATCCATGGCAAACTGGGGTTTTTAAAAGTTTTCGGTCAGAGATGCGATTCAACACAATTCTTGATGGATGCAATGAAGACGAATTCAGAGAATGGAGAGAAGAAACGCTGTAACAGTTGGATTTTTTTAGGCAAGGTATGAAGGAGAGCTCGAAATGAGAGCAGTCTGTTAAAATAGCAGAAGAGTGGTGCATTGTGAAACAGTAAAGAGTACCACATGTGTGAAAGAGGAAGATGAAGCATTATAAGATCGTTTTTGTTGTTAATATTAATGTTTGAGAGAGTTCAACAGATTAGATCATGGAAGTGAAGAAAAAAAAATCGAGGAAGACGAGGAGGAAGTTAAGAGGAAGAAGAAGAAGCAAAATCGGGAGAAGGTGAGCGTGTTGTTGTTGGGTATTTTTTTTTTTTTGAGATAAGAAAGATTAGTTGGGAGAATAGGGGATGTTTGGAAAGTGGGGAGGATAGAAATTGAAGGTGATGGGGAGAAGAAAAAAAACAAAAAAAAAAAACGATCGAACACCGAGTGGAACCGGTAGGCCTCAAGCCTAGGCCAAGGCCGAGGCCTCAAACACCAGGTAAAAACGTCGACAAAAATACTCACAAAATAGCACGATTTTTGAAACAAAACTGAACTAGGAACACACAGTAACATGTAGGTGAGAAAATTAAACAGTTAAAACGGGACAAATAACGACCGGAAACTTAACTTTTCTGGTTATCCCCCAGGAAACTTTTAACTAGGGAACCACGGTCTACAGGTTTTGAGGGGATCGCTACCTATATATGCCTTATACAACACGTGCAGACAAAGACAAACAGCATGCATGCAAGACAAGACAGAGTACTTGGTGATGGCTCATGGACGAGAGGAAACGTCAAGAAGCACGAATGTTGCTCGTAACAAGCGGGTGTCCACGGGTTCAAACTCCCGCTCGAACATGCCGCCTGGCGAAATGGAGCTCGTCCTCCCCTTTCCCCTTTCACACCTCACGCGGTCTCCACACGCTCTGACCCCGCGTAAAGTCGACGAAAGGCCTCAGCCGATCTCTTTCACGGTCCAGCATACAAATGTAGGCCTGGCCTGTTCTCCAGACAATGCCCAGATCGAGGTCTGAGCTCTGCAGGCGGATCGACAACGTGTCGAGCCATGAGGTGATTCCGGACAGAGGCTCCACGCCAGATGCAGGCCGAATCTGTTGATCACCTCCCCCACAAGAGTCGATCGCCGGCTCGATGTGCAGGCAGCCTCTCCCACGTTCGCTCGCTTCGAAAACACGAGCACTCTTTTGAGAGCAACTGTTCTCCACACACAGCTCTTTTCACAAAGCCTTCGTTTCTCGCTTCGAAGCGACTTCGAGCACACCTCGAGAACCCCACGCTCGTCCAAACTGAAATCCTTCAGTTTCTCCTTTTTCCGCTCCTTCGAGCATGCCTCACTCTCTGGAGAAAAGGCTCCGCCTCTTCGCGTCACTTCCTCCCTCTAGCCACACCCTCTCTCCAGGCCACACCCCCCTCAGCCGACTGGGCGGGGCCTATCATCCGTAGAGGAGAGGAAGAAGAGTGATCTCTCGGTTCACCACCACAGTACGAACATAAAAACACTCTTACACCACCCGACTCACATATAACGTCCCTTTTACCATACGACCTAGCTAAACAGGCATTTAATGGGGATTCTGAGCTAATCCTATATTTAGTCGTCCAATAAGGGCCATTTCCGTAACAATATGAATGTGTTATTTATCCAATGCTGTCTGTGAAAAATATAGCATTTCATTGAAACATTCATAGTATTATTTGTAAATATTTCCTGTGTTTAACTATCCAAAATTGAAGTCATTTTGAATATACAAAGCAGGTGTTTTGAAGACAGTGAGATGATAAAAGCTGGTGTCATCATAGCAAATCTCAATTTAAAAAAAATTGAATCATTGAAGGTCCCATTATTTTTGTATTTTATTGTTGAAAACATTCAGGTACATCATTTTATGGGTTCATAATATTCAGAAAATGCATTTTAAATATGGAAAATGACCAATATCCGATAGTGAATTATACCAGCAAATAAAGTGTTTCTTAACCTATATCAGTTGTGAGACTTAAAACATGGTGGCTAAAAAGGATTTTTGGGGCCTATTTTGTGTTGATTTTTAGACTGGAAATCAAGGTTTGTGATGATAGAAGGTTGTATATACATGTGAACAATGTTGTTAAGTCATTTGGGCGGCCAGAAATGGGTGTTTAAGCAGTTGAGCGGCTAGAAATTGACTTAGGTGGCCGCCCAAGTGAGCCCGATGGATGGAAAACTCTGTAATAGAGTTGAAAAATATCGTTGTTTTGGATTTGGGATTATCTGAGATGTTGGTTAACAGTTGTCAAAAATATCTGGGGAGAAGCATGAGGTTGATGAGAATGTTGAAGTTGATACCACAGGTGGAAAAAAATTGGAACGAATGAGTGGAAGTGTGCAGTGATTTTGGATTTTTTTATCAAGGTGAAATGCATTTTGGCACTGAAGACATTGGATTTTGACCAAATTTGAAGAAATGGCTCTCCTTGTTTGGGTTGCCGATCCCTGGTCGAGGGAGAAGTGAAATCTTGCAGAAATGTTTCTGTAAGGCTCACTCTACTATGCCTGGATAGGTTTGAGGGTAGAGGAGAAGCAGCTGAAACCCGAATCCTATCCAGGTTCCAACTGATGACCCCATCTTTGCTCTTTACTTATTCTGGTTTCGTCTGATGACTCCAATGCAGTATTTGGTCTTCCGTTTGATTCGGAAGCTGCAGAAATCATTTTGTAAGGTACACAAATTCAATTAATTTCATTAAACTGAGATATAGAGATAATGTTGCCACCATCAAGTGGAAAAACCTTTACTTACGATTTACGGCTTCAATCATTGATAGAGGATGGATGTGACTTTCGTCGTTTACTGCAAACATTTGGTTTGCAATAAATACAACTTCACACATTACACAGCAATGTTTTTGCTGACCTGGAAAAAAAATACAATTCATATTTATCTTCACTGTTTGCAAAAACATAAAAATGTAAATCCACCTACAGCAAATGTGTTACGTGGAAGAGGAGAGGTGGAGAGTTCCATAACTACATGGCAGTAGAAGCAGCTTGGAAGGTGTCATCGCTGAGCGCAGTACCACCCCTGTATTACGTAAATGTCTAAAGGTAAGTTGTATGTAATATGTGCACCGACAAAGCAGTGATTGTGGATCATAGGGAAGTTTTGGGCAAGATTGTGTTTTGTAAACCTGTCAAAAGGGCGAGGCCATGTGGAGGATTTGTGGACATGGACAGCATAACAAAGTGCTACTAGCTTTGACAATATCATTGTGAACTGTTCACAATGTGTACACAAGTCATGGTGGTGAGATGCTCTGAAGGGACAAACAAGGGATGCAGGTAAGAATGAGGGGTAGGGGAAGATGCAGGGGGTGGAGAAGATGGATACAGGAGGAAACACATTTAAAAGTTGGAGAATTAGCCCATCCGTAAGGACTGGTTATTTGCTGGTTGTTAGAATGAGCACAAGATTGACAGCACACATCAAAACCCATCGTCAGAGCAAATGGCATACTTACATTTTTTACCATGCACGTCAGACAAGAGATAATGTGCAAGGGCTGGTGTGTAAACAAGACACTGAATAACCGTATTCAGGTAACAGGTGTTGCCCCCTGACATCCGTTGCAGGCCCATTCCAGCTCCTATTCCATGTTCTACCCGTTCCAGGTGAACATTTTCTGGAAGAAAAAGTATCATTGGAGTTTGAATAATTTCCTCATAACTTACAAGTCAAATATAAACAACGCAGTGAAACACACTCACTCCAACCCATGTATTGTTGAATATCACAAAACCAAAATCCTTGTTGAATATCGCTAAATAACACGATACACATTTACATAGAGAATTGTCACCCCCTCCCCTCTCCCCAAGACCACCAGCAAAGATAAAAACATCCCTGTACATTAACTGGGCTCATGGTGATCCTCTGTTGCAAGTCTGGATGTAATTGGCTCACAACACAACTGTAGGATTAGCATGACAAACAAACAATAAAAGACGTCGTGTATAGCACAATACTTGCAAAATCTATCAAACAAATTTCACCTTCCCAATAATTATTTGTTTTTCAAATTCAGTGATGCATAATACAACTGCTGCATAATTTTCAGGTTAATCAGATAAAATTGACTTTTTCAGAGTAAATTTGATGATTTTAAGTTTGACCTCAAAATAGTTTTTACAATTCAGTGATGGACTGCACAAATCCTGTTCAAATATCAAGTTAATGACTATTAAATTTGACCTCAAGATGACGTTCGACCCCAAAATTAAAAAAAGCTTCTCGGGTGAAACTACTCCAACAAATTGGTAAAGTTTTGTGATGATCGGTTTGGAATTGTGACCTGTTGGCGATTGACAGACATAATAACAAAATCGACTGACCAATATACTTGAAAAAAATATTCGATTTTACAAGTAACAAACCCACAAAAACAAAACCACAAACACGTCTGAATTATAGTAAGGATTGTATTATACTCAAACACAGGCGATATTGTTGTGGGCCGGGGGGGTCGGTAAACGACCACCACGTCTCCCACCGAACACCCGGAATTTAGGTCGTAACTCTCAGACAACTCCGAAAGGTCACGGATCATTTGAGGACTGTCGTCGCCAATATTTCAACGGAGTGAGGTCGAGTCCACTTGCCTAATTCCAATTTACCTAAGTACTCACGCCGTCCAACTACCGGGGAAACCACACCCTCGGCCGACTTTGTCCGAATCAAGTCGCTATCATGGACTCAGATCCGGCGTAACCGAGCGGAAGTTACCAAAGCCGCGCCGGACCAAATGAACAATTTACGGCATGAACGGCTTTAGTATTTCTCAATATGTACCTTGCTTGGCCAATGAAGGAAAGCACAACAATGAACTTGAACATTTAACAGGGGTTTATTTATAACGATAATTGGGGAGGGGGTTATCGGGGGGGGGCGGATCCGTCCGCAGCACTGTTCTTTCACGTCACAACAAGTCTGGTAAATACTAAAAGAGAATACGCATCAACACTTACCCTAACCCGTCTCCCTATCCAATTACGTGACTATCATTTCCCCCTTAAAGAAATGGACATTTACTGGATAGTCGATCACCACTAAATCCCTACTTAATTACATCGAGATCCTGGTATAACTCGAACAGCACGTCATACCTAATTAAACATCCCAATTACCCTTTGAATGCATAACCCCTTGGCCCCCCTCAGACCGAACACTGCCCCCTCCTCTGGTACCACGGCTCCTGCAAGGTATATCACAGGCACTACTGTACCAGCCTTACCACTTACTAACTCACACCTATATAACCTACCGAAATAAAGCAGGAGGGGCAATGGGCAGCGAGCTGGAGCTAACTTACCTATCCTGCTTAACGTAATGTTGCGGACTGGATATCGGCCGCGAGCATGACCGCAAGGTGGAGCAGTAGGGTCGACTCTACCGAACACCCGGAATCTAGATCGTACCGTTCGGAAAACTCCAAGGATACGGGTCCCGAACCGGACCGTGAATCGTCAATAATTCCACCACGTGGTACAAGGTTATTTGCCAATCTTCAAAATACGTCGAGATCCACATGGCGAGCTACCGAGTATTGACACCCTCGACGGCACCCGTACGAGTCGAGCCGTTAGCGTGCCCGACCCGTGCACAACCCGAGCGGATGGTTGCCGAAGTCCCGTCGGTCCAAATGTCCCTTTACAGCGGCAACAGCCTTTGTAATTCACCAACACACACTATGCTAAGCCAATGTAAGAAACACAAAAACGAACTGATACATTGAACAAATGTATTTATTTATAATGGGGGAAAGGGGGAGCACGCAAGAAGCAGAGTTATCCGAATACAGAGATGCACGTATGTACAGCAAAGAGCACTGAAACAATTCCTACTTGCAGATGGGCCCACACACACACACACACACACACACACACACACACACACACACACACACACACACACACACACACACACACACACACACACACACACACACACACACACACACACACACACACACACACACACACACGAAATGGTGGCCACAGCCTTTATTGAGGCCTCCAGCTCAGAGGGAAAGGCGAGCTGAAGACCAGAGCCTGCACTCGGACCTGTCCACTTTGTGTGGGTACGTTGAGCTGACGGGGTAGTGGGACTCGGACCTGTGGCAGCCCAGGCGTCCACACGACCGGGCTCCCGGCGAACGGAGGCCGGCAGGGCGAAGTCTGGCAAGATGAAAAACTGGCTTCCCAAAAGAAGAACCACCACCGGGGACATTTCGCGTGTGAGGCGAACGTGATAACCACTCTTGTCAGGTGAACGTGATCACCTCGGCCAGGGGCCAGTGGGACCTACCTTGCACCCCCCTGTGACAATTTTTCACTGATACCACAGTGTTCATATATATCCCAAGTATCAGAAAAAAAGATTTTCACAGAAAAATAACTCATTTGCACTATGCTGTATTAAGCTGTTTCCATGGCAATCAAAAATAGACGAATCTCACAAATATCGGCAAAATGTCAATATCTCTGTCAAATATAAACATAAAATCACAAAATTGGTGTCAAATTAAAGCTTATACATTTACGTATTAAAATATATTTTGTTTATGCCAATTAGCTCATTCAATATTAATTAAATTTGACTTAAAGACAATAATTCCCACAAAAATGCAAGAATTTCCATTTTCTTTCCTTGCAATGACCACACGTCAGTTGCCAGATACAAGCCAGGTTGGCGAATTTTTTTTTAATAATTTTTGAATTTTTAAAGTAGATTAATTAGCATAAAATACAAAGCACAATAAATCGTTCGAAAATCATGTTACTCAAAGTAATCATTGAAACTAATTACCTTGGCCTGATACAATACATAACTGCGACAAATGATGGTTGTGGTGTTTAAAGGACACATAACTTTTCTGTTTGTGTAAAAGTAGTGCAAATAGTTGTAAATGCATTTATATGCTAATTAGGTTCCACCATTATGGAAATTTACATTTTTGTAAATATCTCACCTTCCGGTACATGGACATTTGTAAATGAGGAGTCTCCACCTATGTTTGGAGGGTCAATGAACAGTGAACAGATTTCCTTTGTTGTCAGAGATGTTGAATCGTCTTTATGGATGATATGTTAATTACAATCGCTGATCACCAGTAAGGGTGATCTGCATTACAAAAAAAA
>NC_140966.1:85474887-85609887 GCF_056783735.1 Eptatretus burgeri
TTTGCGGCTCATCACAAGACGGGTAGGCTCCACCTGGTCTCGCACCCACAGGCCCGTCTGCCCCCTTGTATTTGAGGGTGGCCCTTTTCTTTTGCTTTTGAGTATATGTATTGTCGGCGCCGTCTGTAAAGTAAAACTGTGTAAGTGTTGCCAGGTGCTCGCGTAGTCGGTAGTAGATCTGCATTGTTGTGTTTGTTTTGTTGCAATTGCTTTTGGTGCATAATTGTTGTAATTGTATATGTGTGCTTTCCGTGTGCCGCGGAATAAATGTGCCTCATGTTGAACTGTTTTTCCCGTTTCGCTTCGTCTTTTCTTTAATTGAATCTCCATCTTACTTCACATAAAGGGTTGGTAGTGGGCTAAATACGCCCGATAATTAATCGGAACCGTCGAGGTTGACGATAACACCGCTCGGTTATCCCGATAGTACGGAACGGGTTGCTTAAAGTGGCCCGTGTCCGGAGTCGACCTGCGGCGAGGTGCGATCGCCCGGTCTACCCTCCGTGTGGGTACTGAGGTAGGTCGAATTTGGCAAACAACCCTATCCCACGCGGGGGGCCGATTGGCACGATTGTGGTGAGGCCGAAAGGCCCACCCGTGACTAGTTCCCGGCGTTAGTCCGAGAGGGTCACGACAGAATTGTCCGTCCGGTGGGCGACGTGCCGCGATTCGAGTGACGTGGCCGCTCGCACACCGGCGGGCGCGAATTCGCAACACTGGTGTCAGGTCGTGGGACACAAACTCATCCCCCTCCTCGCGGCACTGGTGTCGGAGAGCGGGAAAACGGGCTCTCCTGTCTCCAGCTAAATTCACGGGAATCAGTCCAGAGGTGAGAGGAGCGACCCCCGATTCCCTCCAAATTACGATCGATTTAAATTAACCCTTTACGAGAAATAAGATGGCGTCTCAAGGCGAGTGGGAGCCGGGGGTATTAGAAATGGATTTAGAATGTGTAGAATCCATGGTCCAGGATGAAAACCCCGAGCAGGAAAAGTTGGTTGTACAGGACGAACTCGCCCAACTGAACCCAGAGCCCGAAATAGGTGCGGCGGCGGCCGCGGTGTATGACACCTCCCCTCCCCCTCTCCACCAAAACCCTTCCCCGATCCCTGCTGAAACGGCTCACCCAAGCGCACCCGACATGGCCCAGCTATGCGCCATGCTGGCGGCAATGAACAAGCAAATGGAAACGAATGCGCAAGGAATGAAGGAAGAAATGAAAGAACTGCGGGGTGAGATGCAGCAAATAGGTCGAAGCCTGCAGGCGGGCATGAAGGCAATGGCAGCGGAGCTCAAAATGGCGACGCCACGTGTGGGAGCGAACGAGCTGGGAGGGAGTGCAACGGCTGTCGGGCCCGCGGTGGAGGCGGGTAAGGAGAAAATAATTCGGGGGACGTGTTGGGCGAGAAGCGTGACGGTGACCGAGGGGGAAAAACTCATTGGGGTGACGGAGACGTGCACGAGGGAGATACGAGACGAGGTGAAAGGAATTGCGAGGGAGAGAAAAGAACAATTAAGACGGAAAGCAAGGATGAGGTACGTGGAGATCGTGAAAAAGCAAGGAGTGAAACAGAGGGAAGGGCGGGAGCGACTTAAGGAGAAAGCAAGGTTGACCTACATAAAGATAAGGGAAAGACGCCAGAAAGAAGCAGAGACTAATAGACACGAGGGGACAACAGAAACTAATAAATGTACAGAGACACGGGAGATGGGAACGATAGAGGGAAGACAACACGGTGAATTGGACGGGGTGGAAAAAACTAAAGACGCACACACACACACGGAGATAGTGGAGGGCGATGAGGGGGAGCTCGCGGAACGTGTAGGGACCCGGTGCGAGCAGCTGGATGGCCTCCTCCAGGATGGAGGGGAGGGAGTATGCCCCCTTGAGGCGAGTCACGACCAGGTGAGTTCGGTCGTGTCGAGCGAGCTCGAGGGGAGGAGTGCTGCGAACGGGTGCACGCCGAGCTTGGGGGGTATAGAGGCCCCGGAGACCCTTGTGGGGACACGAATCCCCAGTGTGGTTGTCCCGGTGTGTGTGGTGCAAGGTGTGAGTGCGTCCCCGTGTGTGGAAGCGACCCCGTGTGTGAGTGGTGTGGTGGCAAGTGTGCCGAAGGGCGTGCTTCCCAGCATGCCGTGTGTGGATGAGGCACCCCGTGTGAGTGTCGCCGTGTGTGTGAGTGAAACGGCCAGTATGAGGGAGGCACCGCGTGCGAGTGCCCCCGCGTGTGTGAGTAGTATGGTGTGTGTGAGGAGAAGGCCACGAATGAGTGGAGCCACGTGTGGAAGGGAGGTGGCATGTGTGAGTGAACGGCCGAGTGCAAGGGAGACCGTGTGTGTGAGAGAGCGGTATGTGAGGAGATGTCGGTCGGTATGCGGGAGCACGCAGCCGCGTCTCCCGGGGTGAATGTAATGGAATGGTGTATGAGCGTCGTGACACGCAGGTGTGCGTGGGTTGAATGGCGACGACGGCGACATGTGAGGGACAAAAGCCGAGTAGCGGCTGTAGCTGTTTCGGGGACTGTGCAGGGTTCACCCAGCAGCGAGCGCGAGGTCCGTGCTGTGCAACGCACGAGGCCCCCACGTGCTCGCTTGCGGGAGTGAAGGCCCGGTCCGGAAACGAGCGCGGTGAATGTTGCCGATCCCGTGACGGACAAAGTTTAGGCAGGTAAACGGATGTGGACCGGACGGGTTCTCCACGCGGGCGTGTGTGTTAAGCTCCAACGGGCAGAGCACATGTGTTCGCGTGGGGAACCCCTCGAGACGTGAAGGCCCGGTCACACCTTGACGTTTTAGCCAGCGATGGCAACGTATTAAAATGTATGTAAAACGCTGGCTTACGTTGAACTTTTGATGTTTTTTTTTAAAGATTCGGACGTATTCATAGCGACTTGGTCTTATGTATAACGCATTGGTTATATGTATAACGGACACAGAACGTTTCGTTGTGTTATAGATAACTTATACCAACGAATGCTGAACCTGTTGTCGGCCTACACAACCGATGCCCAACGATAGTCTAACTTAGGCATAGCGCGTTGCACGCATCGCCGACGATGTCGTGACGTAGCCGATTAAAAGGCTGACGCACAACGATTCGAATCATAACTGCCGTAGAAATGTAAGTGTCAACATCGCGGTCACACCTTGGCGATCTTGCCAGCGTATGCCGACCAAAGAAAAATGTGTCTAAAACGTTGGGGCACGTCAAATACGGTATGAGTAAGTTTGGTATACGTGAGTACAACGCTAAAGTACGCTATCATACGTCGTCGTAAGTAGAGTACGTCAAGAAATTTTAAACATGTTCAAAATTTTACGACGTACTCGGCGTATGACACACGTTCCGCATGCGATGGGGATAAGTTTTACACACGATATGCGGACGCTTACACACGTCCACAAAGGCTACTTATAAGCTACTCATAAGTCGAAACACGTCGCGGTAATGTCTTTTTTACACGAAACTTATTTCTAAGTTATGTTTGACGTGCTTTGAACCAATTCCTCACGTAGTCCCAACACACATCGACGTATGTAGACGTATTCCAATGACGTCTTCCGGTCGACAAAAAAAAAATTAACGTGTTTCTAGCTTACAACTGCCATATAAAGACGTGTTCCCAGCGGTTTTGGGAATTGGTATATAAAAATGCTGCTCATAAAAGGGGAACCCAACAGTGTTTTCGAGTCCTTTTTTAGTCGATGTCCATGTCATCAGTATCAGTATCAGTATCAGTATCAGTATTAGTATTAGTATTAGTATTAGTAGTAGTTTGTTCATGTTGGCAGTAGTAGGTGAGTGTGAGGGGGAGGGTGTGGGTTATGATGGATCGTCCTTGCGTCCGCGTGTCCACGGGTAGGTTCATAGGCTGCCACTCAACGATTTAAATGGCTGCATCTCCACTATTGAAAGTAGACGCTTGCGCTCAACAATTGGATTTTTTTTACACTCAACGACTTTTAAACGGTACCACTCAGCTATTTTCATTGTTTACAATGAACAATTTAAATTGCTGTCACTCGCCTTTGTTTTTTGACGCTGGGGTTTTGAAATTTGAAGCGTTTCTTCTGAACGTGTTAAAACGCTCAAACTCGACTATTTTAAATAGACGCTGCCGATGGACAATTGGAATCATAGCCAAGCTAGACATCGAAGTGTGAACATCCTCGTCATGCCGAAGAAAAGTTTGAAGAATGCTGCAAATAAGTGTCCTGGCCGTGGCCGTGGACGCTGACGCAAGGACGATCCATTATACCGACGTCTTTCAGCCTATGAGTAACTTAAAAGTAACGTCTGTCGATGTATGGCAACGATCGCGTAACGTGCCAACAACACGTTAATCATAGGTTAGAAATAAGTTTTGGCTACGCTAAACATTACCTCGGCGTGTCTCAACTTATGATTAACTTACAAGTAGCATGTGTTGACGTCTGTCAACGATCGCAGACCGTGCATACAACTTGTGGCCAGCGTAGCGGAACGTGTGAGTCATACGCCGGCATACGTCGTGAAATTTCAAGCATGAAAAAATTTGAGGACAACCAAAAAGTACAACGTTTAAAGCCAACGTACAACGACGTATGGCAGTGTTTTTCAGCATGCTCTCAATGTTATCAAAACTTACCCATAACGTATTCAACGTGTGCCAGCGTTTTAGAAAAAAAATTCAAAAATCGGCAAACGTTGGCTAAAACGTCAAGGTGTGACCGGGCCTTGAGGCTTGTGTTTGTTTTTTATGCGCTAGGTGACGTCATGGCTGCGTGTGTGGTTGGAATCCGGCAGGAGGGTGAATCCCTGCCGGATGGTACCGTCCAAGAGGGACGAGGGACGCGAACAGCTGCCATGACGTCACGCCACAGGTGCGCGGCTGTGAATTGCCGCACTGGTGCGCAGGTTGTGAGTTTCCGCGCTGGTGCTGCGCGATGAGAAAAAAAAAGAAAAAAGCAAGCCTCGCTTTTGGGTGAACAGGATTTCCTGGGCAAGGGGTGGAAGACCCCCTTACCTGGGCACAGGATGGCACTAGTTAGGAGGAAGGGTTAGCTTCGCTAGACCGGCTCCATGGGGCAGGGGTAAGTCCTCATGGGGCCCGTGGAATGGATTAGTTCGAGGGAATGCAGCCAGATTAGGATGGGAAAGTGATTTTTGATGATTTAGAGGACAGTGACAGACTTTGAATGTGTAGCGGGGACATAGCTTAGCGACGTAGGTTAAAAGGAACGTGCTGTAGTTTAAGGGACGACGTGGGAGCACGAGTTAGTTAGGGGATGTAGTGAGGAGGATGGCAGAATTCAGTGGTGTGTGTTGAAGAGTTGGTGAGTTGAGGTGGAACGAGTACATGATGAGTGAGTGAGGCCAGCGGGTCTGTGTGTGTGGAGCGAATGTGGAATGCATGGTGCGATGAGTGATTGGGGGGAGGAGTGACTCCCGCCCAAGGGACCCCGGGGTCAGTGTAGAGTGAGTTAGGGGGTTAGTCAAATTGAAAAATGGAGGTCGTTTTGTTGTTGGTGGAAAAGTAGGCTCGAAACCCATTTGGAGGGGTGCAGGAGCCCTGTTGACGGGCTGGGAGCGTGGCTGCTAAAGGTGAGTATCGCTGAGTGGGTACCCCGGGCATCAGGCTAGTCGGCCGTAGTAGGACAAGGGCCCATGGGAGGGCCGGGATAGCGTAGTGGGCACGGGTGCGCCCGCTTGGTGCGGGGGCCCGGGGTGCCGTTAGCCGCATGGGCAATGTTGTGGGCATGGGTGACCCTCGGAAAGGGGCCCGGGAAGCCAGCCTGCCACGTGTGCATTTCAGGTGAGGTGCCATGGGGGGCACTCCCCGGTGTTTAGGGAGCTGGTAGGCTCGGAGGCAGTGTAGTGCCCGGGGGTGCCATCGTCGGAGAATCGGCAGAGGGTCGTGCCTGCCAAGGGGAGCCACGTGTCCCAGCCATGAGACCATGTGAGGGCACGGAAAGAAAATTGGGGGGCGAGGCCCGAAATTTGAGAGGACACCAACACAGGCGACGGGAATCTGGGTTTTTAGAACCAATAGTTTAAGCGAGAGGCGCTTGTTGAAAGCCCCGGGGTAGTTTAACAGATAAATATATATATATATATATATATATATATATATATATATATACATATATATATATATATATATATATATATATATATATATATATATATATATATATATATATATATATATATATATATATATATATATATATATACATATATATATATATATATATATATATATATATATATATATATAGATAGATAGATATATATGTAGATATATATATATATATATATATATATATATATATATATATATATATATATATATATATATATATATATATTGTTGCGGATTCGCGCCCGCCGGCGTGCGAGCGGCCACGTAACTCGAATCGCGGCACGTCGCCCACCGGACGGACAATCCCGTCGTGACCCTCTCGGACTAACGCCGGGAACTAGTCACGGGTGGGCCTTTCAGCCTCACTACGATCATGCCAATCGCCCCCCCGCGTGGGATAGGGTTGCTCGCCAAATTCGACCTACCTAAGTACCCACACGGAGGGTAGACCGGGCGATCGCACCTCGCCGCAGGTCGACTTCGGACACGGGCCACTTTAAGCGACCCGTTCCGTACTATCGGGATAACCGAGCGGTGTTATCGTCAACCTCAACGGTTCGATTGATTATCGGGCGTTTTTAGCCCACGACCAACCCTTTACGTGAAGTAAGATGGAGATTCAATTAAAGAAAAGACGAAGCGAAACGGGAAAAACAGTTCAACATAAAGCACATTTATTCCGCGGCAAACGGAAAGCACACATATACAATTATACACCAAAAGCAAATGTAAAAGTGACACGACAATTCTGTACAAAAAGCAAATGTAAAAGTGACATGACAATTCTGCACAAAAAGCAAATGTAAAAGAGAAACACAATGCAGATCTACTACCGACTACCGAGCACACGGCAACACTTATACAGTTTTACTTCACAGACGGCGCCGACAACACATATACTCAAAGCAAAAGAAAAAGGGACCACCCTCAACGATGAGGGGGGCAGACGGGCCTGGGGCCGAGACCGCGTCGAGCCTACCCGTCTGGTGATGAGCCGCAAGATGGCGGTGGCGCCCCGACTCCGCGGGCCTCGCTGGCACTGCCTGGTATGGGGTGGGAACGGGCCCCCTTCTCACACTATCTCAGCGCGGGGGGAAACAGGAGGGGGTTGTTGATGCTCGGGGGAATGAGGATATCTCGCTGGTTTGGGTCCCGCGACGAGCGTCTCCACCGCGACCTCGGTCGCGTTACCGGCCTCCCCTCTCCGCAGCTCCCCGACTCTGACACGAGCGCCCTCTCGACTGCCTTCGCCGCCGCCACCTCTCCAACTCTCCCACTCTCCACTCTTCTCAACTCCGTCCAACTGCTTTCTCTGACTCTTCTCTTCTCAACTCTCCTTGACTGACTCAACTACTCTTCGGCGAGCGAACGCGGCCCCTTATAGCCCCCGGGGCTTCGCTCCTTCACCTTCGACCCTTCACCTCTAGCTGGCTCCCCATTGGACAGAGGAAAAGTGGGCGTGAATGATTTTTGATCCGAGAATCTGCATATAGCGATTATACTCCGACGCACCTGGAGGCGGGGCCAAATCGCCCCACGCTCGCTGATAGGACGGAACAGAAGTGGGCGTGAATCGTTTTTGATCCGATTTCTTCGGAAAGGCTGGTGTTTTTGCACCCGCTGCTCGGTGCGCGCCCTGCATGAGTCCAGGATCGGCGCCAACAAGCGGCGCAGGAATGGCGGTGATGCGACGGTTGCGAGAGCGAGATGTGACGGTAAGGGTCGTGGCTGTTGGTGTAAAGCGGCGTTGCGGTTGGTGGTTGTTGTGTGATGGCTGTTGAGACGTGGTTGGTGGTGGTTGTGCTGGTAGTAATGGCGGCTGGTCCAAAATAAAGATAGTAAAAGAAAAACAGCTATCTAGGAGGGTCGCAGCACGAATGAATAACATTTATTCCCTCTAAACAACGGGTTTGGGCCTAACTACACATATACTTACAGAGATATCTCACCTAAGGGACCTGAATGGTGGTTTGCGAATTTCGTCAACCACAACAATATATATATATATATATATATATATATATATATATATATATATATATATATATATATATATGTAGATATATATATATATATGTAGATATATATATATATATATATATATATATATATATATGTAGATATATATATATATATATATATATATATATATATATATATATATATATATATATATATATATATATATATATATATATATATATATATATATATATATATATATATATATATATATATATATATATATATGTAGATATATATATATATATATATATATATATATATATATATATATATATATATATATATATATATATATATATATATATATATATATATATATATATATATATATATATATATATATATATATATATATATATATATATATATATATATATATATATATATATATATATATATATATATATATATATATATATATATATATATATATATATATATATATATATATATATATATATATATATATATATATATATATATATATATATATATATATATATATATATATATATATATATGTATATATATATATATATATATATATATATATATATATATATATATATATATATATATATATATATATATATATATATATATATATATATATATATATATATATATATATATATATATATATATATATATATATATACATATATATGTCGATATAAACCGGGCGTAGTGGCGTGCGCCTGTAATCCGGCTACTCGGAGGCTTGGGTTGGAGGATCGCTTGAGGACGGGTATCTGCACTGGGCAGGGTGTAGAGCAGCCCGGAATCATGGTGAAACCCAAATCCTGATCCCTGTGTCGTAAGAGGCGACCAGGGTTGCGTCAGGAAGGGCATCCGGCGCAAAACCTGTGCCAAATCAGTATGCGGATCATAACGGATGATCCGCTGTGGCGACCCCTCACGGGAGCAGCCGAAAGATGAACAACAACAACACATATGTATATATATATATATATATATATATATATATATATATATATATATTTATACATGCAGATATATATATATATATATATATATATATATATATATATATATATATATTTATATGTAGATATGTATATATGTATATATATATATAGATATGTATATATGTATATATATATATATATTTATATGTATATATATATATATATATTTATATGTATATATATATATATATATATATATATTTATATGTATATATATATTTATATGTATATATATATATATATATATATTTATATGTATATATATATATATATATATATGTATATTTATATGTATATATATATATATGTATATATATATATATATATATATATATATATATATATATATATATATATGAGCCTGGTGTTGGCGCAGTGGTTAGGGCAGCGGCTTGGGATCCAAAAGGTCCTGAGTTCAAGCCCCGTTGAGCCACTGAATTAATACACCAGGGGGTTGACTCAGCCTGTCATCCTTCCGAGGTCGGCGAAATGAGTACCAGTATACTGGGCCGGTGTATACCCCGGTTAAAATAGGTGTACCATATCCCTGTGTCGTAAGAGGCGACCAGGGTTGCGTCAGGAAGGGCATCCGGCGTAAAACATGTGCTAAATCACTTTGCGGATCATACGGATGATCCGCTGTGGCGACCCCGAACGGGCGCAGCCGAAAGAAGAAGAATATATATATATATATATATATATATATATATATATATATATATATATATATATATTTATATGTAGATATGTATATATATATACATATATATGTATATATATATATATATATATATATATATATATATATATATATATATATGTATGTGGATATATATATATATATGTATATGTCGATATATATATATATTTATATATATATATATATATATATATATATATATATATATGTATATATATATATATATATATATATATATATATGTATATATATATATGTATATATATATATATATATATATATATATATATATATATATATATATATATATATACATATATATATATATATATATATATAGTGTTGTGGTTACCAAATTCGCAAACCACCATTCAGGTCCCTTAGGTGAGATATCTCGGTAAGTATATGTGTAGTTAGGCCCAAACCCGTTGTCTAGAGGGAATAAATGTCATTCATGCGTGCTGCGACTCTTCAGGATAGCCCTTTTTCTTTTACTATCTTTATTTTGGACCAACCGCCATGATTACCACCGCCAACCGCGTCTCAACAGTCGTCACAACATCAACCACCCACCACAACGCCGCTTCACCACAACAGCCACGACCTTTCCCGTCACACCTCGCAACCGTCGCATCGCCACCGTTCTTGCGCCGCTTGTGGGTACCGGTATTGGACTCGTGCAGGGCGCGCGCCGAACAACGTGTACAAAACCACGGATTTTCCGCTCCAAAAACGGATCAAAAACGACACACGCCCACTTTTGTTCCGTCCAATCGGTGAGCGAGGGGCGATTTGGCCCCGCCTCCAGGGCGTTGGAGGGCGGTCGCTATATGCAAATTCATGGATCAAAATGCATTCACGCCCACTTTTTCTCGGGCCAATGGGGAGCGAGGTGAAAGGTGGAAGGCAGGGGGTCAAAGGCGAAGCCACGGGGCTTATATAAGCGGCTGCGTTCGTCAGAAAGTTGGTCGTCGTCGTCGTCGTGTGCGTTGGAGTCGGAGCGAAGAGGACGGAGCTGTGGAGAGGCGGCGAAGGCAGACGAGGGGGTGCTCGCGTCGTGCCGGGAGCTGCACACCAGGGAGGCCGACGGCGCGACCTGGTCGAGGTGGAGACGCTCGTCGCGGGACTCGAGACAGAGTAAAAATCCTCCTTTCCCCGAGCATCAGCAACCCCCTCCTGTTTCCCCCCCGCGCTGAGATAGTGCGACCACGGGGGCCCCTTTTCCCACCCCCTACCAGACACTGTCCGCGAGGCCCGCGGAGTTGAGGCACCATCGCCACTCCGCGTCTCATCACCAGACGGGTAGGCCCGACCCGGTCTCGGCCTCAGGCCCGCCTCATCCTTGAGGGTGTTCTTTTTCTTGGTTTTGGGTATGTGTTGTCGGCGTCGTCTGTGAAGTAGAATTGTATAAGTGTTGCCGTGTGCTCGGTAGTCGGTATTAGCTCTGCATTGTGTCTTCGCTTTTACATTTGTTTTTTTGTGTAAAATTGCATTGTGTTTCTTTTCCTTTTCTATGTGCTTTTGGTGGAATTGAATATGTGTGCTTTCCGTTCATCGCGAATAAATGTGCTTTGTGTTGAACTGTTTCCCGCTTCGCTTCGTCATTTCTTTCATTGAATCCTCATCTTGCTTCACGTAAAGGGTTGGTAGTGGGCTGAATACGCCCGATAATTAATCGAACCGTCGAGGTCGACGAATAACACCGCTCGGTTATCCCGATAGTACGGAACGGGTCGCTTAAGTGGCCCGTGTCCGAAGTCGACCTGCGGCGAGGTGCGATCGCCCGGTCTACCCTCCGTGTGGGTACTTAGGTAGGTCGAATTTGGCGA
The DNA here is from genome assembly GCF_056783735.1 of Eptatretus burgeri. NCBI lineage: Eukaryota > Metazoa > Chordata > Myxini > Myxiniformes > Myxinidae > Eptatretus > Eptatretus burgeri. The sequence continues at coordinate 85,486,556 of NC_140966.1, forward strand.
GCAACCCTATCCCACGCGGGGGCCGATTGGCTCAATCGCGGTGAGACCGAAAGGTCCACCCGTGACTGGTTCCCGGCGTTAGTCCGAGAGGGTCACGACTGGATTGTCCGTCCGGTGGGCGACGTGCCGCGATTCGAGTTACGTGGCCGTCGCACGCCGGCGGGCGCGAATCCGTATATATATATATATAGTATATATATATACTATATATATATATATATATCGAAATATATATATATATATATATATATATATATATGTAGATATATATATATATGTATATATATATAGATATATATATATATATATATATATATATATATATATATATATATATATATGTATATATATGTATATATGTAGATATATATATGTATATATATATATATATGTATATATGTAGATATATATATGTATATATATATATATATATATATATATATATATATATATATATATATATATGTATATATGTAGATATATATATATATATGTATATATATATATATATATATATATATATATATATATATATATGTAGATATATATATATATATATATATATATATATATATATGTAGATATATATATATATATATATATATATATATATATATGTATATATGTAGATATATATATGTATATATATATATATATATATATATATATATATATATGTATATATATATGTATATATATATGTATATATGTAGATATATATATATATATATATATATATATATATATATATATATATATATATATGTAGATATATATATATATATATATATATATATATATATATATATATATATATATATGTAGATATATATATATATATATATATATATATATATATATATATATATATGTATATATATATATATATATATATATATATATGTAGATATATATATATATATATATATATATATATGTAGATATATATATATATATATATATATATATATATATGTAGATATATATATATATATATATATATATATATATATATGTAGATATATATATATATATATATATATATATATATATATATATGTATATATATATATATGTAGATATATATATATATATATATGTATATATATATATATATGTAGATATATATATATATATATATATATATATATATATATATATATGTAGATATATATATATATATATATATATATATATATATATATATGTAGATATATATATATATATATATATATATATATATGTAGATATATATATATATATATATATATATATATATATATATATGTAGATATATATATATATATATATATATATATATATATATATATATATATATATATGTAGATATATATATATGTAGATATATATATATATATATATATATATATATATATATATATATATATATATATCTACATATATATATATATATATATATATATATATCTACATATATATATATATATATATATATATATATATATATATATATATATATATATATATCTACATATATATATATATATACATATATATATATATATATATATATATATATATATATATATATCTACATATATATATATATATATATATATATATATATATATATATATATATATATATATATATCTACATATATATATATATATATATATATATATATATCTACATATATATATATATATATATATATATATATATACATATATATATATATATATATATATATATATATATCTACATATATATATATATATATATATATATATATATATACATATATATATATATATATATATATATATATATATATCTACATATATATATATATATATATATATATATATATATCTACATATATATATATATACATATATATATATATATATATATATATATATATATATATATATGTACCAACATATATACATAGTGTTACGTTTGAGGGGGGTGTATGCATTCAAAGGGTAGTTAGGATGTTTAATTCGGTATGCCATGCTGTTCGAGTTGTACCACGATCTCGATGTCATAAAGTAGGAATTCAATGGTGATAAATTGTGTTGTAAATGTCCATTTCTTTAAGGGGGAAATGAAAATTGTCACGTAATTACATAGGGAGACGGGTAAGGGTAAGTGTTGATGCGTATTCCCTTTTTACCCCTCAGCCCGAATTGGGCTAAGGGGTATTGTCGTCATCGGGGTTGTCCGGGTGTCCGTCCCTCCGTCTGTCAACTTTTGGTTTCCGTCGATTTCGAGAACGCCTTGTGCGATTAAATCCATTTTTGCAGGGTGTGTTGGGGTTGCGTAGAGGAAGGTTCCTTTCGAAAATGGGCGCGCTGTGATTTTCAATGTGGCCTCCATGGCAGCCATCTTGAAATTGGTTTCCATCGATTTCGAGGAGAACGCCCTGTCCAATTATATCCATTTTTGCAGGGTGTGTTGGGGTTGAGCAGAGGAAGGTTCCTTTCGAAAATGGGCACGCTGAGATTTTCAATGTGGCCTCCATCTTGAAATTGGTTTCCGTCGATTTTGAGAACGCCTTGGCCGATTAAATTCATTTTTGCAGGGTGTGTTGGGGTTGAGCACAGGAAGGTTCCTTTCGAAAATGGGCGCACTGCGATTTTCAATGTGGCCACCATGGCAGCCATCTTGAAATTGGTTTCCGTCGATTTCGAGGAGAACGCCTTGTCCGATTAAATCCATTTTTGCAGTTTGTGTTGGGGCTGCGTAGAGGATGGTTCCTTTCGAAAATGGGCGCGCTGCGATTTTCAATGTGGCCTCCATGGCAGCCATCTTGAAATTGGTTTCCGTCGATTTCGAGAATACCTTGTCCGATGAAATCCATTTTTGCAGTGTGTGTTGGGGCTGGGTAGAGGAAGGTTCCTTTCGATAATGAGAGCAATTTGATTATCGGCTAGGCCACCAGGGGGCCAAAAGAATTATATCCACACATCGCCACATAAAATTTCTTTACTGCAAAATCCTACTCGGTAATACAACTTCGCTTCAAATAACACAACTGTGTAGTTGGTGAGCAGTGTGCTCTGACTGACTGCATCATTGTGATATCACTGCTTCCTTTTACAATGCATGGGCTGAGGGGTTACACCCGCTTTGCGGAGCTATTTTTAGTATTTCCTGTTGGCTTGCTTTGACTTGACAGAACAGTGCTGCGGATGGCTCTGCCCCTTGATGACGATTGGCGGAAGGCGACAGGCAGAGGACCAATAAAGGGCTCCGTTGGAAGTGACGAGGACTCTTGAACATAAAACGATCTGATTGGAGGAGGGGGAGAGATAAAAAAGGAGCGGCGGACTTAATTAAGCTCTCTTCGAGGCTTGCTTCTCTCAGCGCTCTCTCTGGTTGTGCTTGCTCGTTCCTCGATTCGTCGTGTCTCGTGGCCTTGCTGTGCCTCGTGCCTCACCTCGTTTGGCTCTCGTGCTCTGCTGGCTCTGGGTATGGGACCGAATGGTGGGCAGACCTGCCTCCCTCTCCTGCCCGCCCTTGGAGCATGAACTGGGTTCCCTGGTGGCTGTGAGCGGTCTTGGGCCCACACCGCAGGAGATCGACAACACCAAGAACAGCATCACGGTGGCTGGTTGGAGCTCACAGGCAAAGAACTACAACTCTGCGTGAAAGGTTTCACGGATGATCTGCACCGTCATGTCTCCTGCCCCTGACGGGCGCAGCGCCAGTTGGTCCGGCACCAATCCAATGACTGTTGAAACGGCACCACGGGCAAGCCTGACGAACTAACTACGTGTGTGTGTGCGTGCGTGCATGCGTGCGCGTGTGCGTGTGCGTGTGTGTGTGTACCTGGCACCTTGGAGGATTTGGGATTCGTGTACCGATGAATTGATTCTTTACATTTTGCTGTATATCCATTGAAATTGTTCGTGTTTTTCCCCCACGCCCAAATCCACACCACCTTTCATCAAATCGCCCACGGATCCCTCCTCTTGCCGAGTCTTCTTATCGCTCTTGTGTAGAAATAAACATTATTAACTCGGTGAAAAGTGACTCGTGCCACCTTCCTCGTCCCGTTTGCTTGAGAGCGATCAAAACCGCCACCATTGGATTATAAAACTATAAACCGCCTTCATCGTCTCGGCTCATTCTACGGTGGCGGGACTGTTTAAGTCCCGTGAACGTCACAATATATATACATATATATACATATATATACTTCTTCTTTCAGCTGCTCCCGTAATGGTGCGTTTTCACAGGACGCGCGAACGGTTCGTGAAGGATGTGAATGTCGAAAAAATGGCAAAGTCCAAAATTCGTATTTTAGGCTCCAAAAGTTCACCAAACATGCGCGGAGGTTCGGAAGCGTCGTCAATTGTTCGCAGGAGTCGTTTTTTGTTCGGCGGGAATTTCAAAAGTTATATTAAATCTCATAAAAGTTCTCAAAAATCAATAATTATAATTTCAAAAAAGTTTGAAATTCCCGCTATTGTGCCCAATAGCCAAGGAAACTGCTTCGGCAGCACCAACGCTCTGCACAGAGTATGATCCCAATTGATGGATGGATGACACCATCTTTGGTTGTATTGCTACAACCAGCAAAGATGCATCGAGCTTGGAGTCTTCATTTTCGACGAAAAACTTGAATTCTTTTCATTTCTCCTTTCGATAGTCAAAGACAAAATCGCTATTGGAGAGTGCGCATGGGTGTGATGCAGTTCTCCCGCTGTCCACTTCCGGATGCAAGAGCGTTCTCGAAATGATGCAAAAGGGTCACATGATGTTCTCTGTAGTAACAGCAACGGATTTTGGGTATAAAACATCTGAAATACACGAGTTTTCGTTTCAAAGTTTTTATTCCAGAAAACAGCAACCAATGCACGTTTGGAGAAACCAAACATGAAGCTCTATTTCAGTGGACTGAAGAAAAATCTCCATGACGTGAGATAATTAATACGCAAGAAAGACACCTCATCATGTTGTGTGCCATTTATTACAAGAAAGTAAACTGTAGTCCAATATTGCAATGATTAAAATTGCTTAAATCAAATAACCAAACCTTATTGAACTTTTTTTTCTGAAAAATAAAAGAGATAGCAGAGATGGTGACACATCAGACATTTCCACTTCCTGTGATCATCCGTTCTGTTGTCAGAGCAGCACCTTCAGTGAGAGCTTTGAACGAGATGTTCAAATTGCCATTCACATCACAGCTCAATCGTTTGTAATAGTCATTGTGCGTTTAAGACATTCATTATTTACATGCAATGTCAACCTTTGCCTTGTCCAAAATGCTTCAATCCGAGATGAAATTATTTGTTCAAAGTTTTGACCTGTGAAGTAATCAATCAAAAACCAGTTTCTAGAAGTGCACATCAATGAGGACGTGGCGTGTGCCCATCCACGTAGAAGTTGCGGGTGCCAAGGGGTAGACAAAACGACACACCACAGAGTGCCTTTGTGAGCCGAAGCTGGCAGCTGAGGCGTGAGTTTTCTTGCAGGAACGGAGCCAAGTCCAACATATCGTCTTCCCTGGGGAAACAGGATAAATTATCATATAATAGATATTATACAAGTCATATATATATATATATATATATATATATATATATATATATATATATATATATATATATATATATATATATATATATATATATATTACAGTATATATGGCTGCTGAACCATGTGACCGATGATGTTGTCATCTTTTCATACTGATAGCATTTGACGTATAAAATAATGTCATAATGAAGCCACCTATGACGTCATCAAAAAACCTCACTTTTTTCCCCATGGGGAGTAGTTGACATGTGCCAAGTTACAATTTTTCCCATGGAGCGGTTTCGGAGAAACAGAGGTCCAAAGTTTTTCCTTTTTTACAACATGGCTGCCATACCACATGACCGATAACGTCATAATTATCATTAAAACATTCTCCATGAGTAGTCGCACCAATGGTGAAAATTTTGGGTCAATCGGATAAGCAGTTACAGAGAAAACGGAGAAAATTAGCACGGACGTATGGACAACCCAAAAACATAATCCCTCCGGCGATTTAGTCAGCAGAGGCATAAAAATAGGTTTGAAATAACTGGAGTAAGAGAAGATGAGTTAAGGGACAAGGTGGGGGGGGTGGGGGGTGGCGATGTATAAAATGATTTTTTTTTCCTCGAATAGATGCGTAAAAAAAATTACAAACATACATCTGTCTGTGCACCAAGCTGTTATACAGAGGAATGGTTCTGCCAAAGCAGATAATTGTTTAGGATTACAATCTTGGATGGGTCGTCACTCTGCAGGATATTCTTCAAAAAGTGCAGGATGTTGCAATAGATCATATTTTCTTTGCCAAGGACACTGTGGGATTTTTAACGTCCACCATTTAATGACAGCAGACAGAACACTGAGTTGAACAACCATCTGAGCATACACTGATACATTGCCCTACATTCGAAACACCAGGGTGACAGTTTACAGCTCACAGTGTAAGATTCAAACCCAGGCTTTACCACTCAAAGGTGAGTGTGGGTACCTATAGGCCAAGGGTTCTCAAACTGCGGTCTGTGGACCACCACTGGTCAACGAGCTCCAGTCAGGCGGTCTGCAGAAAAATCAAGAATATCCCTACTTGGCCCTGCACTAGTTTTATTGTTTGGCCTTGCGTTCTCTGCTGCCACTCTTCGAGTGATATCTTCGAGTGGCACCACCACTATACTCCTACAAAATGAACTGGTTCTTAACAAAAAAAAAATTTTGAAAGACATCGAAGAACGTCTTGGTGCTCTCAGGAAACAATTTGAAGATTACTTTTCAGTAGAAGCTGAACCAAACAACTGCATAAGCAATCCTTTCGGTGAAGTCTTCTGGTTTCTGAGCTGACCTCTGCTTTCTCCAATAAGACGTGATAATGCATGTTGGAGCTTTGTCACGAACATTAATGCCAGAATTGAAAAGACATTCCTTGTTTGAGTTTTGGATACAAAGAACTGGAGAGCACTCAGAATTTGCAGACAGAGCAGTTCGTTTTCCGGTGCTATTGGCGATGAGATGACATCCCTTTGCGAAACAGGATTTTCATTACTCATTGCTCTCAAGTCCAAATACAGAAGCAGAATAAATGCTGAACCTGACTTAAGGCTAAAGCTGACAAACATGACACCCGACTTTCCCAGAACTTTTATAAAAAGAAAAAAACAGGCACATCCATCGCTTTACAAAGGTAAGACTACAATATTAAAATGAGTTATGTGTTTTGATTTGTAAAACAAAAAAGTTTATAAAGAGGTCTGCCGAGACCTTCAGCAATTTTCAAGTGGGCCGCGAAAAAAAAAAAAAAGTTTGAGAACCACTGCTCGAGACTATCCTGCCAGCCCCTTAATAATAGATGGCTCTTAAAGGGGAACCCAAACACACAAAAAAAACACTTTTCTGAAAACCAATGAAAATCATTAATCACATCCTAATTTGAAGGGAAAAAGAAATGAAGTGTTTTTGAAAATTTTTTTGCCAATCACAAAGTGTCAAAAAAAGTCCCAGTGTGTCGATTTTCAATGTTGACGGTGAAGTCACATCTTGAAGCCATCTTGATCTGAACGGCGGCTAACATAAAGAAAGTGCATTTCGAGCTCGGATTCAGATACTGATTCAACTGTCATGAGCAAGTCTGATGGTCCTCAGTATGCTGAAACTCATCAGTGGGATTTGGAAGAAAGGCTTGGAGACAAAATAAGTGATGAAAACGCTTTTGGGGGAATTGTGGAACCATATTGTTTTGAGCCTTGTGCGAGCGATTCAGAGGAAGTGGTAGTGAAGATCAAAACGTTGGTCACATGTTCACGACAGATTGGTAGGTTTTGTTTTCCGTTTAATTGACAGTTTATAAGGGAGGGATATTATATTAATTGATAAATCGCTTGCACTACTCGAGTATAAATACCAGTCATTGCCCAACACCGCCCAGGCACATTCAGACACCGCGGACAAAATGGGTGACAAATGCTTTGTCCCACTGTCACAGGTTGAGATCGCCCAGTTTCATACTTTCTGAGACACCATTTGTGTCTGTGATCGTGCCGTGTTCATGCTGTGGTGCTGTTCCGTACTGTGTTTGTGCCGTATGGTGCTGTGTCGTGCCCCAGTGGAGGGGGAAGTGATGCCAGGGAGGAGAGGTGTTGGGTGATTGTGGGAATTGTGGTCTGATGGTTGATGGGGAGTGGGGAGGTGGTAGAGGGGTGGTGAGTACTGCGGGGGTGATTTTTGATGGAGGATTGTTGGGGAATGGTGAAGAGGGTGGGGGAGGGAGGTGGATGGGATGGTGGTGGGTATTGGAGGGTGTGGGATCGTATTGGGTATTGTGGTGTGTATTGTGGAGGGGTGTGGGATGGTGGTGGGTATTGTGGGAGGATTGTGGTGTGTATTGTGGGGGTGATGGTTGATTGTGGAAGGGGGGGGGGGATGGTGGTGGGTATTGTGAGGGTAATGTTGATGGGGGATTTTGGAGGGGGGGGAGGGCGGTGGGGCCCTGAAAGTTTCAGCGTCCTCGGACAAATCCTCTCGGAGGAGTAGATGATACATACATACTTTCTCTCCACTATAATGGAAGGTGGTTCATTTGATTTGCAGAAATTTGTGTTGATAATAGATAATTATTTTCAGGTGCTCTTGTGGAAACTGCTGCAATGGCAACAGGTGTTTGATTCACAGTTCAAAATGCCCATGTAGATGGTAGTTGGGTCGGGATGTTGTTACAGTTTTGAGCGACGGCTGTTTCTTCTGCTTAATCGTGGGGATTGATGGCATCCTCTCTCAATCATGGTAGATAACCACAAGATCTATAGTCAACTCTGTTGTTTCCTAACAGTGCTTTGTAAAATGTTCCGCCGAGCACAAAAGCGAACATTTGTAGGCCTGATCCACACTCAGGTATTTCGGACAAACCTCGTCCAATTTTTGGCAAATTTAGGGCCTTTCGGCCAGTGGTGCAGCATGAAACCATTTTTGTTTGTATTACTACAACCACCAAGGATGCATTGACTCAGCATACTTCTGGAAAAATCGAAAATTATTCGCCGTTTGAGTTCAATCGTACCGTGATGTGACCCGTATGCAAGATGGATAGGAGAGTCAACTTCCTGATGCGACGTCACAGCTAACCTGAAGATGATTTGGACTTTTAATCGCAAAATTACGGGACCTACTTTATAATTGGGAAATTGGAAAAAGACACATCATATCTATTTTGTCGGGTATCAAGGGATAGATTAGCGTCGAGGTGGTCTGAGTGTTTGGGTTCCCCTTTTAGGTTACAATGGAAGAAATAAAAGGTGAGGGGAAGATATTGGTTAAGAAGGCCAGAATGAAAGCTCAATAAGAGAAAATATGTTGCAGACCATTTAAAATAAGTGCTTGGATACGTTTAATAAAGGTAATACAAAGATTTGAGAGATGAAGGTTCTGACACTCACTCTTCAACAGGAGGAGGGAACTTGTCTACAAAGTCCGGGTGAACGTACACGTGACACGTGCAACAAGCAAGTGAAGCTTCACAAGCTCCTGTTGGTTCAAAGTGCAAAAGGCAAGTCAATGATGAGCATTTTCAAGAAGATATAAATTAATAAATCACTTGCTAATCTCTTTATTATCCCATCCACCAATCAGCTCTTCAAGTGAAACTTAAGAAGCCCCAACTTCCTTTTCCACAAAAAATTGAAAAACCCTTGTGTTGGGCCAACGAGTTCGAACCTTCAATGTCAACACCCTGTTTCTGAGCCAGATACATCACGTTGTCTCCAACTTTTCCCTCCACCAGAATCTTCTCCCCTTCCTTTGTCACAAACTCCACTTTTACCCTAAAAGTGCAGTGCACCACACACACTCCATCACAAACATCATGATTAGTTAAAAAAAAAATTGGAAAGTTGTTCTTGAAAAAAACTGTAAGAAAGTAATACACTCCTATCCCAGAAAGCATCTGAAAATACAAAGCCCGTACACAACCGCTTTGTATTCAGACTTCTTCTTTTTCTTCCGTACACTAAACATGATAAAAAAAGCTAATAAGGCCTTAGTTATTTTATAACTTGGTTTACGCAGTTCTTCAGCTAAAATGTAGGGTCGGTAGGTCGAAATATAAATATAAACTAGCCGAAACCCCATCAGACGGATTCCGTTCATTCAACCACCCTCACCAGCTCACCCACACTCGAGGGACATGGACTGGACAGGGCGTGCTTGTCCCCGCCTACTCATCCCCTGCCCCTGCCCCATTCCCCCCCGCCTTCAACTTGCTTAACCCCGCCCAAAAATGTAATTACCTCGGCCTCGCCTCTTCACTCCCCGCCCCACTTGCCCCCGCCACCCTGTCCACCCCCTCACACTCAACCCCGCCTTATTCACCCTAGCCCTGGCCCCATCTCCCGCTTTCAATTTGCTTACCCCCGCCCAAAAATTTGCTTACCTTGCCCCCCGCCTCTTCACTCCCTGCCCCCGTCTCTTCATCTCCCGCCCCGCCTCTTCACTCCCTGCCCCCGTCTCAACGAAAAGTGTTTATTCTGCTTCAGAGTTGAAGGTTGACTATTGCCACTATGTGCGATGCACTCTTACAGGTACGAAGTGTTTTTCAGTCCAGGACACAGGACCGAGAAAAACGTGACGCGACCGTCAGCAGCACAAAATTGGTCCTTCAGTATTAATATATAGAAGATACAATGTTTATTGTTACATTTTTTGTGTCAAATTCACATTCTGAGGTAATCAGCATGTGCAGAAGAGGGTTTTACATTGCAGACGCTATTTTCGAGGAGTGGAATTACACCGCTCAGTGGTGACGGTCTGTCGTCGACAGACGTAATGACGTCAGCAAATGACCGATGATGTCACGACGTCCTGACGCCTCTCAGTGGTGACGTCACACGTCACCATGTAAACGAATGTAAAACGAAAAGTGTTTATTCTGCTTCAGAGTTGAAAGTTGACTATTGCCACTATATGCGATGCACTCTTACAGGTACGAAGTTTCTTTCAGTCCAGGTCACAGTACCGAGAACAACATGACGCGACCGCTAGGAGGAGCACAAAATTGGTCCTTCAGTATTAATATGTAGATATAATTTAAATTTTTAGAAATTATAGATTTTTATGATATTTTTTCGGATGTTCCATGGGAAAGACAAGGGTAGGTGGGGGGAAAATAAATAGAAATCCCAGACTAGGAGGATCTAAGAAAACATTGAAGATGGATGACCATTCAAATGCTGGATGCCCATGTTCACTGTATCATGTGATGTGAAAAACAATAAAGGATTAAAACTTGTTTTTACAATATAGTCTGGCATGTTTTCCTTAAAGAAACCTGTTGGATCATCAAACAAATGGAAACAATGCTGAGAAAATTAATGTCCCAGTCGTAGATGTGTGCGTGCACACCACTGCATAGTGCTGGATATGATTAAAAAAATATGTCTACGAGGAGTCAAAACGGTCAATCAGGGCTATAACCAGCTCTTATTTTTCAGTGGGCATCTGATCGTAACGCCTCCCCATCCCCATGAGCACATCAAACGCTGATTTCTGGTCCGTTGAAAGTGGAATATCAGAATCTCGCAGGGAAACATTGACGTACTTGGCACCGAAATCTTTCAATATGAACAGCGGTGTACAACTTTTGAGGGAAACAAAATCGGCACGATCGAGAGTAGCCTGCGAATCATCCCTCCTGATGCACTGAATTGATGCAATAGTTCGGCCAGAATATTCGTCGTCAAGATGTTGCGTGATTAAATTACCAATACAATCACTCGAATTTATACCGCTGACATACCTCTTAACAATCACTTTCGCCCCAGAAACCACAGTCATTCTGAACCACGCTGGCCACTGCTCAGACGCCATGACCGAAGACTACTGCGCAGTGTACTTAAAGGGGACTTGGTATTTTGGTGCGCGCGCGAAATTATATTTTGAAAATAAATGCCGACATTTACATTTCGGGTTTTGAAACTTTTGCACCTTCGGCGGAAAATGGATAAATATAAAAGGCCAAAAATGTGTTTTATATTTATATTTCATTTCGCCAAATATACAATCGGCGGATCCGTAAACCAAGTTATAAAATAACTAAGGCCTAAGAAATGACGATTTTAGGTGACCATGATCTTTTTGAGGTCAAGAGCAATAGACTTAAGGTCAAGAGCAATAGACCAAATATGCAAACCCTGCTCAAATTTCAATTCAGATGGAAGATTTTGTAACCTTGACCTTTGACCTCAAAACAATCAGCTTCTAGCATTTCATTGGTGATCCAATATGCAAACCCTGTTCAAATTTCAGGTCAATCAGATGAAAATTGACTTTTATGCAACCTTGTCCTTTGACCTTTTGATCTGACAAAAAAAAAACAATTGGCTTCAAGCTTTTGATTGGTGAACCAATTCAGTGACCCAATATAGAAATTCTTAAAATTTCAGGTGAATTGGTGAAAATTGACGATTTGTGACGTTGACCTTTGACTTTTTGACCAAATTATTAATTTGGCTTCTCCATATTCTCATAATAAAGCTTTGTTGAAAAATGCATGGTACACACACACACACACACACACACACACACACACACACACACACACACACACACACACACACACACACACACACTTATGCTTCTCCCATGCTTATCTCCCATGCTTATCACAGATGAGTTTGCAAATCATGGCAAATCCTCATGCTTCCCAACTAAAGCAAAGTTAAAAGATGGAAAAAAGATCCACCAGGAATGACCTAATGTCAAATTTTGAGTTTAAAAAAAACTTGTTTCCATTTTGACCCTTATGACCCGAAGTCCCCACCCCTGGGCATGAACTCAGTGGTGATATCCAAAAATAATTGTTATATTTTTCTTGTGTCCCTCAATGTTGATTGCATATACAAAGTTTCATTAAAAATGTGCCCGTAATTGCAATTTTTGGCACTTGACCTTTTGACACCGCCACAGATCATAACTACCAAGTTTGGTGAATTTCTGCACAACTGCTTAAGAGGACATGATGGAAATATGGAGACAGACAGACAGATGTAGCAGATAGCAATATCCCCCCCCCCCTTCCATTTTTGTTCATGGGTATAATACAGTAGACTACTCGTAAGTCGTCACCATCGGGACCGAGAAAAAAAGTGACGACTTAGACGTGTGACGACTGTGGGGTGAAGGATGAAGTCGCGCGTGGCCTGGACACGTACGTGTGAGGGCGCAACAATCTCTAAGCCGGCTATTGTACCAAAAGGGAAACACAATCCTCGGGGCATAGATGGGGGTTTATTGGTGAGTTGGAAAGTGATCAAGCAAAGATGGAATTCATGAATCACTTTATCAAAAGTAAAGATAATGAACAACTGTAAGACAACTCGTATACCATCGGTGATGGTATATGACCATCGACAAATGAGGAATGAATGGCTGTTAGAATTAATTCATTGGAATGAATGTAGAATGAGTTTTCATATGGAATGAAAACGCATATACCATCGACAAATTACGTGACACACAGTCATCGTGATGACAACCACTCAATACCTATGTGTAAGTGAGTGCGGTGATGGACAAAACAAGCCAATATAAAACCATGATCGGACTTCAACACTAAGCTCGATCGATCCTTTACTCCTTCGCCAGAGACTGCATTGCGTAGCCTGTCTACCTCTTCAGATGCATGTGGGATGGCGCACTGACTGAGCTGAACGCAGCGCAGTTATAAATAGCCTATCACTGGCGGTGTACACCAATGAGCGCGCATCACCATTCCATGAAATCGAGCTTCTCACGAGGCAGCAGTTCTGTGTGACGAGTTAGGCGTGGTAATTTACTTGAGTTTCCATTACGCAGGAACGGCCAACATCTGACGACTTAGACGAAGTGATGACTTTGAGATGACGACTTACAGACTTTATTCAAAGGGATTTAACATCCATCTATAATTCCAGCAATCTCTGTGTGTGTGTGTGTGTGTGTCTGCCTGTCTGTCTGTCACCGCCGTCTCTCGACGACCGCCGGTCCGATCTGATTGAAACTTGCCAGGAATATTGCCGGGGTCCCGCGGATGTGCCTTTTCAAGGTTTGATATTAATCGGACGAGCGGTTCCCAAGTTACGGCCATTTATCTGTCAACCAATGACAAGACACGGTGCTATGACATCACGAATGACGTCACAATTAATGTTTATTTATTTATTGTTTTTTTGCACGATTGACATCACAATTCTTCTTCGTTTGGTATGACATCACAATCGATGCTGGGGACCTGAGTATGTGCCTTTTCAAGGTTTGATATCGTTCCTCATCCGCTTAAGCTGTTTCCCAAGTGTTTCCCAATGTTTGAAAGCTGTTTTTTTTCCCAAGGTTTGAATTAATTGTTCAAATTATTAATTAATCCCAAGGTTTGAATTTTCCCAAGGGAAAGAGATGTTTCCCAAGGGTTTGAAAGTTGTTTTTTCCCAAGGTTTGAATTAATTGTTGTGCTTGGTTTTTTGTTGTGCTTGAATTTGTGAATACATTTACAGAGAGAGGGGCGAGAGAGGAGGGGGAGAGAGAGGGGCGAGAGAGAGGGGGGCGAGAGAGGGGGTGAGAGGGAGGGGGCATCACAATTCAAGAGAGGGGGAGAGAGGAGGGCGAGAGAGGGGGACGGGAGAGGGGGGGTGAGAGTGGTGGCGAGAGAGGAGGGGCGAGAGAGAGGGGGCGTCACAATTCTTCTTCGTTTGATATGGCGTCACAGTTGTCGCTGGGGACCTGAATACGTTTCCCAGGTGTTTCCCAAGTTATGGCCATTTATGATACGGTTGGTTCGATCAAATTGAAACAATGCTCCAATCCAGTCGTCGTTTACGAGAGCGAAGGAACGAAGCTGCACATACTGGCACGCACCTACGGGCCCACACTAGTTCGATAAATTCGGAACTTTTTGACGCTGCCGACTTTGGCTAAGTGACGAGTTACACGCTGCTGACTTACGCGTAGTCTACTGGTAATTTCATTAAATTTAAGGAAAAAATAAATAAAAACAATGTCACCCGCAGGGTGACCCGTATCTTGCCAAATGGTGACCACGTGTGACTTCTTCAAGGTCACACTGAGGTGAACAGAGCTGCTATCCACCAGGAGCGACTCCTTGAGGAATATTTGCCTACGAGAGATTCCGATGAGAATTGTTCTACAGAGTAACCATGAAAAATATGCGTTTGCCTCATAACGTCACCAAATGACGTCATAATGTCTCAAGCTTGACATATCTCGAAAGCACTCATCGAGGTGTTCAATTTGAGGTACAACACGATATGGTTCCTAAAACTTGAAAATTTGACCTTGGGGTCAAATACGTTTGACCTCAGGCACTAACCATGAAGGTCAAGGCCAATCGCCACCAAAAATTAATCAGCTGAGCGCCAGACCATGAACTATATTCCCATGAAGTTTGAAGATGTTCCGATCAAAATTACTCAAAAAATAAGGGTTTCGTCGACTCCTCTGATTTGCGACCAAGTGACCTTGCTTGACCTTCAAAATTTTGTGCACTGAAAGGGACCTCTATAGGCCTCTGATATGCGAAGTTACAAAAATTTCCAATGATAACTGTGCTCTGCAGAATTTTTTATACGTGATTACAGACAAACAAACAAACAAACAAAACAAAAAAACATACAAGCTGACTCACATATCTTGCAAAAACTTCGTTTTGGCAAGATAATAAATAAATGTAATACAAAGAACATAATACAATATAAATTCAAAAACAAATGCAACAGCACTAGTCTCAGCAGTCTAAACTTACATGTCATCTGCACACATGGGTTCTTCTTTCACAAATTCACTGGTGGGAAGAGCTGTGAAGAATGTAGCAACGGCATTACATTGGTCGAGTATACATTGAACCAAATGCTTCATTAAAAATACAAATTAAAGAAAAGGCATTTGAGCATTTTTTAACCAGGTGATCAAGAATGATGCTTTGGCTGATATACTTCTACATCTGCTATGTCCATTCTCGACACTAGCTTCTTGTGTGGTTGCCTTGCATGGCAACCATTTTAAAAATTTTGGTTACCTGGAAAAAAAAAATATAGATATATACTATATAGGTATGTATATATACATCTTCTTTCGGCTGCTCCTGTTAGGGGTCGCCACAGCGGATCATCCGTATGATCCGCATACTGATTTGGCACATGTTTTACGCCGGATGCCCTTCCTGACGCAACCCTGGTCGCCTCTTACGACACAGGGTTATGGTACACCTATTTTAACCGGGTGTACACCGGCCCAGTACACTGGTACTCATGTACTCAGGTATGTGTATATAATATATATATATATATATATATATATATATATATATATAGTTGAAAGTGTGTATGTCTGTGTGTGTGTGTTTCTCTGTGACCTATGCACGTGAAAAGTACTGGACTGATCCTCACCAAACTTCACACGCTGACAGAACATGTACCCGATAGTGTCCCGATGTAAAAGAATTGTACTTCCGACTTCCGGTTTCCGAATTATGACGTCATCACCTCATTTCGTGACGTTAATTTTTCAAGTTCAGCCGATTGACATGGGGCCAACGCCATTTGCAATAGAATGAAAAAATAATGCTACAGTCAATTGAAGACAATGACTTCCAACTTCCGGTTTCCGAATTATGACGTCATCACCTGATTTCGTAACGTTAATTTTTCAAGTTCAGCCGATTGACATGGGACCAACGGAATTAGCTAGAGAATGAGAAATTAATACTACAGTCAATTGAAGACAATGACTTCCGACTTCCCGGTTTCCGAATTATGACATGCATTAGACACACTTAAAAAAATGACCGTATGTATATTATACCGTATAATGATATAATAGTCATCTGTAAGTCATATTTTATTAACATTTTCTTTGTTCATTATTGTTATAACCATGGTTATAAAAACCATTTTTATTGTAACTGAAAAACGTTTTTACGTCACTTCGGCCTGGATTCGGGATCAGCGATCAAATAATGTAAATCACGATTAAAAATTATTTTTTGATGATGCTCGAGTTATCTTTATTAAAATCAGTAGAAGAAATATACACCATGTCTGATATTTGGGTCTTTCATGTCTCCGATGATGCCTTTATCTAAATGGACACATCATTCCCCATGACAAAAACCGGAAGCAAAAGGGTCATAGCTGACGACACGGATTCCAAATTGCCAGGGTATTGTGTTGTTGTTGTTGTTTACTATTCTCTCATGTGCATGCGTTGAGTATGAAGTTCACTACGTTCGCTATTAAATGCTGTGCGGTGTATAAACACGATCGGGTTTGATTTCTATATTGCGAATATTAAACGCTGTGCGGTGTATAAACACGATCGGGTTTGATTTCTATGTTGCGAATATTAAATGCTGTGCGGTGTATAAACACGATCGGGTTCGATTTCTATGTTGTGAATATTGTATCCACAGTATTAAAAGTGTGTGTGTGTGTGTGTGTGTGTGTGTGTGTGTGTGTGTGTGTGTGTGTGTGTGTGTGTGTGTGTGTGTGTGTGTGTGTGTGTCAGTGTGTGTCAGTGTCAGTGTATGTGTGGCAGCCTCGACAATTAACTGTGACATATACTCCTTCAGACCCGCCGTCATCCACGGGATTCCTGTGCTGAGCACGGGTATCCCTGCTGGTATATATATATATATATATATATATATATATATATATATATATATATATATATATTTTTTTTTTCACTCATTTTGTGAATAATTTTCACTGCAACAAATGGATTTTTTTCACTGAAATAATTTTCACTGCAAAAACTATACAGGGTGAAAGAGAACGAACTAGCTCTTTTTATTATGCTATAACTTTTTTTACTTTGACTTCAGAATGACATAAAACTGGTGTCTAAAATAATAGAACAACTTTTCATTTAAACACAACTTACAGAAGAAAAAAAATTGCAATTAAAAAAATATATTTCAAATCAATAAATAAATAAGTAATGTAATAAAAAAATACTCGCTAATTACTAATGTGACAAAGTTACAGCACATTAAAAAATATCTAGTAATTTATGTTTCACCATGTACATACCGGTAGCTGTAAAATATAAACACATGCCTCTGACAAAGATCCATTAAGAGACAAGAAATGCTTATGTCTGAAGAACTTGTATAGCTTTTATTTACAGTTTCAACTTGGCACGTAAAAGCAAAGGAATGAACAACAGCACACAGGAATGAATAACAGTCAGTCTGTCCATCATGTCACCTTCACTCATTCATTCCTCTTTCCCCCACCTGCAGAATCAACTTCCACATCCTCTTCAATCTCATCTTCCCTCCAGGTCTTCAAAACAGCTATTCACCACCACCATGTCAGATCCCCGATACCAAACCATGATCTTTTCATCACCCGTTAACATCCCATACCGACCCGCAATCCCTCCTCCTTCCAAATTTCCAGGTTCTCCTCTATGGAGTTTCCTTCTGTATCCATATTGTCCACCCCATGCTTCCTCTCCTGCCCCCACCCCCATCCTCCACACACCCTTTGTTTGTCAAATCCTCCCTCTATCTTAGTCTTCAACTCTGCTGTTGGTGTTTCCTCCTATCTCTACTGTTCCTTTTGCGTCCTGTTGCATCCTGATCTGTTCATTGTACGAGCTCTTCCACGAGCCTTGACTATGCATACAAAAATAAATAAATAAATAAAAAGGAGATAAAGTTGCAGGTGTTGGCAGAAAATAGACGTCTGATCAAAACAACTCCCCATTGGTTGAAAGGAAGAACAGTATACTGTTTTAAAGAGCTTTGTAACACGAGCATGCTGTTCCTTGTCCATTCGGATGATGTAGTGACTGGTGAGGAAAAGTCGCCCGTGTAGTAGTCGCAGAAAAAAAAAATTCTCCAACAGCAAGTTACATTGTATTAGCGCACTCACGATGGTGGCGACAGGCATACTGCTTCTGTACATTGAGTTTCCTAAAGTTTGAAGATCCGATGAAGAAGGGTCCCGATGTGTCAGCGAAGGTTGTGAATCTGCGACACACGTTGCAAAACATCTCTTCATCGTAAACAAAGTCACTTGAATTATTCTTTTCATTTTACCTGGAACTTCCTTTGCCATTTCTTTTTGTACTCGAAGGCACTCTGCTTTTTCAAACATGGGTCTCCACCATAGATCCTGGGAGAGAGCTAGCCGTGATCGTAGTGAACATGAGAATCCCCTTCAACATGCTATCGGCAGGAACACTCTCCTCTCGATGTTCTGCTTCCACCCCTGGTCTTTTCGCAGATGCAGCCTAAAATTGAGACTGCCTTTTCTGACTCCTCGCTACTTTGGATGTTGAAAACGATTGCTCGAGATGAAATGAAATTTTGCTTGGCACAGGTTGAATCTCATTAATTAGTAAACCCTCCCCCTTACATAAAATGTTCCCCAAAATGTACTTGCATGAGCAAATAGACCTACTTATGGCATGCCAGGAAACCACATTTTGCAAACTGCTCGACTCTGTTCACAATTTTTCTTTTCCTGTGAAATTATTTAAAATTATTATATATGTTGATGCATGTGCTTTCTTTAGAAAATAACAATCTTACTATAATAAAACAAGCATGGATGTCACCAACACTCCAAAATTGACATGTAACAGTTATTGAGCCAAGATTGAGGTTCTAATCTGGTGCACACACTGCAGCACGTAATCCAGCTTGAGCTCCAATCAACTGAGAAGGGTCCACCTCTGCCCTACCATCTGCCATCCCTCAGACCGGCAAGCAGCAGCCTTATCACTCTGCTGATCTGAATAAAATCACAAGCTGGTCCAACACGTGGAACATGTCTTTCAATCTTGACAAATCTCACACTCTCACTATGTCTCTCCGAAATGACCGTTTGGACCCCCCCCCTCCATCTACTTTCTCAACAATCCCCTTGAAGAAGTCCTTTCATTCAAGCTTATGGGTCTCACTACCTGCTATGATCTTTCCTGGGAAAGCCACATTTCCAAGCTGGCATCCAAAGCCAGTCACCAACTGGGCATCCTCCGTCGTGCAAAGCCCTTCCTCGGCCTACCTGAGCTCCTGACCACAAAGGAAGCTTTCGTCAGCAGTCTGATGGAGTACTGCTTTCCTACCTGGGCTGGTGTTCCCGCTTCTCACCTTTCTCGGCTTCACGCTGTGGAAACCAAGGCATTTAGGATCATTGGTATCTCCCGCGATGAGGCTGATTCTTAGGGTTTCTCTCTCTCTCACCACAGGTAGATAGGTAGTCTCCTCTCTGGCCTACCCTCCCCCCTGCTCTGCCTGAGATATGTACCCCCCCCCTCAAATTTCTGCAGGGTGCTCAAGGTCTGGCAGCAAGCCCCTTCTGATGAAAGTACAAAAATAACAAATCACTGCTCACCTTCACTCTTTCATTCCTCTTTTTTCCTGCCGTTGGTATAAACTCCCACACTCTCTTCAATCCCACTCTTCCCTCCAGGTCTTCAAAACAGATGTTCACCACCATCTCTTATCTCCCCCATCCAAATCCTCGATCTTTGCTACCACCCCAAATCCACCTCCTTCAATTTCCCTGCTTTCCTTCCTGAAAGTCCCTGTAATGTCCATCTTGCATCCCCCCCCCCCCCGTGTTCTACGCCCCATCCCTCTCCCTTCCACAGATCTCCTCATGTGTCTGTTTCCGACTGTGTTTTCCTTCCCTCTCCCACTCCTCCTGTCTCCTGCACCTCTTGTTGTACGTTCTGTGTTAGCTCTCATACGAGCCTCAACAGTGTATACAAGAAAAAAAAATTACCCACGTGCAGGAGTGACGGTCATCTCTGCGAGAAAATATATAGCCTCCTGAAGGTAGGGCAGTTTTTGCAAACTTTGAAGTCACGTGACGTGAAAACGAAAGTGAATATCGAAAATCCGGCCCGATATTTAGATATTGTCCCATAGATTTATATTCCACAATCAAATTCAAGATCACTTGAGAAATGTAGGAGATAGATTTTGAAAATCGTCATTTTCCCATTTTTTGCCAACTTTGAAGTCACGTGACACGAAAGCGAATATCGAAAATCCGGCCCGACGAAATTTAGATATTGTCCCATAGATTCATATGCCACAATAAAATTCAAGATTGCTAGAGAAATGTAGGTGGAGATAGATTTTGAAAATCGTCATTTTCGCATTTTTTGCCAACTTTGAAGACACGTGACACGAAAACGAAAGCGAATATCGAAAATCCGGCCTGACAAAATTTAGATATTGTCCCATAGATTCATATGCCACAATCAAATTCAAGATTGCTTGAGAAATGAAGGAGGAGATAGATTTTGAAAATAGTCATTTTCGCATTTTTTCCAACTTTGAAGTCACGTGACACGAAAGCGAATATCGAAAATCCGGCCCGATAAAAATTTAGATATTGTCCCATAGATTCATATGCTACAATCAAATTCAAGATCGCTTGAGAAATGGCAGAGGAGATAGAATTTGAAAATCGTCATTTTCGCAACTTCAAAGGCCTCGTGACCTTGACCTTGACCTTCGGTGACCTTGAAAGTCATACCATCGTGTACGTCTCATCAACCTCTATCAGGATCACTAATGAAGAGATCTCCCCCTTCAACTTCATTGTGAACGGACGGACGGAAGGATCGAAGGACATCGACACCCATATTATTAGGTCATGCTCGAAGAGATGACCTAAAAAGGGTATTCCTGCACAGAGGGTGTGTGTGCCTGCCAGTAATGACAATAATAAATAAAAATCTCTCCTAATAAGAGGGGTGTGTGTGTGTGTGTGTGTGTGTGTGTGTGTGTGTGTGTGTGTGTGTGTGTGTGTGTGTTTTGCCTCCTTAACTCTAAAACTATAAAGCCTAGCAACCTGAAACTTTGCATGCATACTAAGAAAACTCCAAGGAAGTTAAAGCGTGAAAAATTTGGTGTTTGGGTTAATTAAAATACCCATTTTAAAGATAATTAATGGCTTTATTTAATCATATCCTTCATCAGGCGATACTCAGCCACCTCGCTCTCTGGAGTCTTAAGGCGTTTCCTGGGAAACCTCACTGGGGTCTGAAGCAGTCAAGTTTTTTGGCCTGCTCAACAATGCAATGACTTGGAACAGGCCGCAACGGTTTCTTAATGATAAAGTTTTTTTTCCACTTTCCTCACTCGTATCATCGAATGCCTGATCATCATAGCTACAAATCGCTAGATGCATTGCAATGCTTATAAACGTCCAGAAACGCCAGTGTTTGTGACTTTATTTCATTTCCGCACATGCCGTAACCTCGAGAATCTCTTAAACTGGGCAGAATTTCAAAAGGTAAACTCCAGAATTGAAGTTATCAGCAGTTCCAACTCAAATGGACAATTCCAGAGCTGAACCTTCTACAAACTCTTCATGGAGAAACTGTCAATTTTGGAACCATCTTTGAGAAAAACATACACTAAACAAACAGATCTTTTTGACCGAGTAAGAATCCTATCCAGGTTCCTCCTGATGACTCCATCTTCGCTCTTGACTTCTTCGGGTTCCTTCTTGGTCTTCCGTTTCATTATGTTTGTACCATGTCCTGATGCCGTGTGGACTGTGCTTCCCCGCTGACGGACCTCTGGTAGCTTGTAAATGTTGCTGTGTTTGAGCCTGGGGAGTAACTGTTGAAATCTATCTGTCCAGGTTCTTCCCACCATCTTTGTTATTTGTTCCTTTCACACTTCTTTATCATTTTTTTTCAAAATTCTCTTACTTCATTTTAAATCTTGCTTTTTCTTCCCTTTCATCTCTTTAACGCTCTGTTCCTGTCGTTCGTTATCTATCTTTCTAAGAAGTGAATTCTCGCAGAATTTTTTCTGTAAGGCTCACTTGGCTGTGCCTGGATGGGTTTTCGGGTAGGGGAGTAGTGGCTGAAACCCGAATCCTATCCAGGTTCCTCCTGATGACTCCATCTTCGCTCTTTACTTCTTTGGGTTCCTTCTTGGTTTTCCGTTTCATCAGCTCTGTGTTTGAGTCACTCGGCACCACCATTTTGTGTGAATCTCGCCGTTTCTCCACCCTCAAAGCATGTGTGCACCAAATTTGATTGGTCAAAACCGCATAAAATTTCGCCCCAAATACACGTAAACTGGAGGTTTTCAGAAGTGCAAGTAAGGCGATTTGTGTGTGACAGTATAATTCAAGTGAAATAACATAAAAGTTTCCAAGTTTGAATAAAAAAACAATACAAAATAAACCATTGAATCGGAAGTTTTCACCGTTGACGCAGTCTTTTACATTACCTTATTTAACACGTTAGATTACCTTTTACTGCTTGTTGTTTGTATCCTTTAAGACAGGGGTCGGGAACGTGTGGCTCGCGAGCCAGGTATGGCTCTTTTGATGATTGCATCTGGCTCGCAGATAAAATTGGAGTTTGAAACTTGGAAAGCCCAATATTTCTCGCAGAAGCTTTACCTATAGTTTGAATGGTGTCATGCTTCATTCACGTGCAGGGCTGAACTTGGCAGAAGGAGAGAAGAAAAAACACTTCCGAATTGTCTGAAGCGGTTTTTGTTTCGTCCAGTCATGCGGCCGACGCGAGTAGTGATTTCGGTTCCTCCAATGACGTGCCGCCGCCGAGACGCGTCACGGAATTCATCTCGACCAATCACGCGCCACCGCTGTGGCGACTCGTGATTTCGGTTCCTCCAATGACGTGCCGCCGCCGAGACGCGTCACGGAATTCATCTCCACCAATCACGCGCCACCGCTGAGGCGACAGCATTCCAGAGTCGGCCGGCCGCGCCGCACCTCTCGAGTATGTCAGCCCGTGCGCAGGCCAGCCAGACTCACTTGGGTCAACATCTCCCTCTCTCTCTCATTTGTTCAAAGCTAACCCTTCGACGAAGAAGATGGCGAAAAGAAAAAAAGATGAGGAGTATCGTACATTTCAGGACGAATGGGCCGAAGAATTCGCCTTTGTGGAGAGAGCAGGTTCTGTGGTGTGTCTAATTTGCAATGACAAAATTGCATCGATGAAACGGTCGAATATAAAGCGGCACTTCGACACGCGCCATGCTACCTTTGCATCAAAATACCCTGTGGGAGACAGCAGAAAGAAAGCGTGCCAAGAGCTACTGAGCAGGGTGCAAGCCAGCCAGCAGCAACTCCGCGTATGGACCCGGCAAGGTGACGATAATTCCGCTCGCTTTGCTGGATCTTTAGCAATAGTGAGGAACGGAAAACCATTCACAGATGGCGAGTATGCTAAAACGTTCATGCTGGATGTCGCCAATGAACTTTTTGATGATCTTCCGAACAAAGACAAGATAATAAAACGGATACAAGACATGCCTCTGTCGGCAAGAACTGTTCATGATCGTACCATCATGATGGCAAACCAAGTGGAGGAAACGCAAGTGAAGGACATAAATACAGCGCCGTTCTTTTCCCTGGCTTTGGATGAGTCAACAGACGTAAGCCATTTGTCGCAGTTCAGTGTGATTGCAAGATATGCTGCTGGTGATACACTGCGCGAAGAAAGTCTTGCTGTTCTGCCAATAAAAGGGTCCACAAGAGGTGAGTATTTATTCAAGTCTTTCATGGAGTTCGCTCAAGAAAAAAATCTACGAATGGATAAACTTATCTCGGTGTGTACTGATGGTGCTCCGTGTATGGTGGGGAAAAACAAAGGATTTGTGGCGCTTCTCCGTGAACATGAAAATAGACCCATCCTAAGTTTCCATTGCATTCTACACCAGGAGGCACTTTGTGCTCAGATGTGTGATGGGAAGCTTGGCGAAGTGATGTCGCTGGTCATTCGTGTGATCAACTTTATTGTTGCCCGAGCCTTAAATGCTCGCCAGTTTAAAACACTGCTGGATGAAGTTGGAAATAACTATCACGGTCTGCTTTTGCACAGTAATGTGCGTTGGTTGTCAAGAGGGAAGGTGCTTAGCCGTTTTGCGACTTGCCTGAACGAAATCCGGACTTTCCTTGAAATGAAAGGGATTGAGCATCCTGAGCTAGCCGAAACTGAGTGGCTCCTCAAGTTTTACTATCTCGTGGATATGACTGAACATCTGAACGAGCTCAACGTGAAAATGCAAGGCATTGGAAATACAGTGTTATCCCTTCAACAAGCCGTGTTTGCTTTTGAAAACAAGCTGGAGCTCTTTATCATGGATCTTGAAACAGGTCGTTTACTACATTTTGAAAAACTGAGACAATTTAAAGATGCATGCACAGCAAGTGAGCCCACTCAAAACTTTGATCTCCACCAGTTAGCTGGCTTCACATCCAGTCTCCTACAGTCATTCAAAGCACGCTTTGGAGAATTTCGTGAGCACACTCGTCTTTTTAAGTTCATCACCCATCCAAACGAGTGCTCACTGAACACAGCCGACCTGAGTTACATTCCTGGTGTCTCCGTCAGAGATTTTGAAGCAGAAGTGGCTGACCTGAAGGCCTCAGACATGTGGGTGAATAAGTTCAAGTCACTGAATGAAGATTTGGAAAGAATCGCACGACAGAAAGCAGAGTTGGCGAGCAAGCACATGTGGACAGAAATGAAAAAACTTCAACCCGAAGACGAGCTGATTATCAAAACTTGGAACGCGCTTCCTGTCACAAACCTCACACTGCAGCGTGTGAGTATTGCTGTATTGACCTTGTTTGGATCTACGTATGCATGTGAGCAGTCATTCTCACATCTTAAAAACATCAAGTCCAACCTACGATCACATCTAACGGATGAAAGCCTCAACGCTTGCATGAAGCTTAACCTCACCAAGTACCAACCAGACTACAAAGCCATCAGCAAATCCATGCAGCACCAGAAGTCCCATTAATGGTGAGTATTATAACAACATGATTTAAAAGAATAAATTCAGAGGCTTATTATACTCACATTTAGTTGAATTCAGTCTTAAAATATATTATATGGCTCTCACTGAAATAGATTTCCAAATATTTTGCTTTAATGGCTCTCTGAGTCAAAAACGTTCCCGACCCCTGCTTTAAGACATCGCGAAAAACAGTAAATTTCCTGTTCGGAATGATTTTCAATTTTGTTTCACTGCCAGGCAGACGGACTGAAGCTGTTGCTGTACAGCGAGTGTGAATGCACTTTCGAGACGAGACTCCGTGCAATTCGCCAAATTCAGAGCCAAAGTACTGCCAAACCGCAGGATGGTGTTCCGATTCATGTTCTGCAGTGCAACCGACACAAACTTCAATTTAAAATAAAGCAACGTCATTTCCTCAATCATAAACTGACATCTGACAGACAAACAGAATGAACAAGCCGGTAGGCGGACATGGGTAGTCAACTACCCAATATAACCTGATGCGATGGGCCCATTTGATGAGGAATTACCTGAGGATTAAGTACAAGAAAATTCATGATTCCAGCTTCAAGGGTTAATGCTGCAGATTGTTTTTTCGTTAAAATACCCCCACATTTAGAGGTTTTTCGGCCGTTGCTCGGCAACGGAGGGGTCCATAGCAACAGTTCTTTCTCACAAATAACTAGGACATACCATGAACCTACCATACCAGTTTCATGTATATCTGACTCGTAGTCTCTGAGATATAACGAACTTCGTTTTTTTATTGTTTTCTACCAGGGTTCATTCAAAGTCTATCTTCTCCGACAGTTTTCATAGGATCCGGCTGGAAATTTTTGACAATATGGCTGAATGTACTGCCCACAGTCGCTCGTGGCCTGATTTTTGATTTTCGAAAGAATTATTTTTTTTATAATTTTTTCAAAAATTTAAAAGTCCCGTTGCTAGGCAACGGTGGTGTCCGTAGCAACGGTTCTCATTTGCACACAACTCGGTCATGGTGGGAACCTACCAACCAAGTTTCATCGAAATCGCCATTGTATACACTGAAATCGCCATTTTAAATACCGATAAGGGTCGAACAAATCTCAAAAAAAAAAATTTCGACTAGATCGACTACCCAACAGAGACGGGAAAACTGATAATAAGGGTAGAACAAATTTAAAAAAAATATATTTTTTTTTTGTTTTTTCGACTGGATCGACTACCCAACAGACAGACAGACAAACATATCGACGGAAAAACTGATAATAAGTGTAGAACAGATTTCAAAAAAAAAATTTTCGACTGGATCGACTACCCAACAAATTGCTCAACGTGACTCTGCACTCACTAATGTGTGGAGTAAAGAGTAAAGCGGCACACGGGTTGGCCAGGGATGGGATTTGGCCCAAGTCTTCCACGAACCGGATGGCCAGGCCTGCCGTTTGACCGATAGTATCACATGATTTGTAATTTGTTCAGGCAATATCATCGAGATCCTTTGCGAGACACCGGGGGATCGTGGAGTCCAACAGCATATTATGTTAACAGGCTTGATGTTCATCCCAGGAACGACACACCGATTCAACGCTCCGTTTTTGAAAAACCCGAGAGTTTCCCGCCAAACCCATTCCACCGAAAATATGAGGATGATTTTATTTTTAAAAAGGATATTCCAATTGGAGTTGCGTTCAGTCACCAAGCAGCTTACCAGCGCTTGCTAAGCCTTATCCTTATCAACGCTCCTTATCCTTATCCAATAAGTTCCTTATCAACGGTTTCCAATGGAGTGCTTAAGCGACTTGGCGAGCGCTCCACAAAAAACTTGGTGACGAAACACACCCTTGAAGAGCAAAGCAACCGAGTCGACCTTCACATTTGTAAACCAGACCGAGGTGGTTGTGTTCGAGTCCTGCCGTGAGGTGGTTGTGTTTGAGTTCTGCCGTGAGGTGGTTGTGTTTGAGTTCTGCCGTGAGGTGGTTGTGTTCGAGTCCTGCCGTGAGGTGGTTGTGTTTGAGTCCTGCCGTGAGGTGGTTGTGTTTGAGTCCTGCCGTGAGGTGGTTGTGTTTGAGTCCTGCCGTGAGGTAGTTGTGTTTGAGTCCTGCCGTGAGGTGGTTGTGTTTGAGTCCTGCCGTGAGGTGGTTGTGTTCGAGTCCTGCCGTGAGGTGGTTGTGTTCGAGTCCTGCCGTGAGGTGGTTGTGTTCGAGTCCTGCCGTGAGGTGGTTGTGTTCGAGTCCTGCCGTGAGGTGGTTGTGTTCGAGTCCTGCCGTGAGGTGGTTGTGTTCGAGTCCTGCCGTGAGGTGGTTGTGTTCGAGTCCTGCCGTGAGGTGGTTGTGTTCGAGTCCTGCCGTGAGGTGGTTGTGTTCGAGTCCTGCCGTGAGGTGGTTGTGTTCGAGTCCTGCCGTGAGGTGGTTGTGTTCGAGTCCTGCCGTGAGGTGGTTGTGTTTGATTGAATTGTGTTCTCTGGTGTGAACTTGTACAGTGAGGCACGCACTGTACAGCAAATACTACTGTACGTACAGTTTCTCAAGGTTTTATGAACGAACTCAAAGTATTCCACTACCTGCTGGAATACCGAAGGACTCGTGAATCTTGTGACTCGAGGCCGCCGGGATCCGGGGGCGAAGCGACGCCGAACATCGTCGAAAGGTCCCACATAGCCGGTCAAGAGCGCGCGACGCCATCACAAACGGCGTGAGCGTCCATGACAATCACTGCTCGTGGATCGGGAAACAATTACCACACTAATTATTATAAATACATAAATATCTATGGATACGTCGCTGCAGGTCATTTCAAATCGAGTAAGTTTGTGAATTTTTTTTTACTTATTCAGGAACATGAGGAGACCAACGCGTCATAAATTTACTCTATACACCGACCGACAATAATAAATCCGAATCCGAGCTTACACAAATTAGTTGATCATTTTACTAAATGTAACATCTGTAATCTGTTTAATTACACATGTATCCTATTTATTGTAAAAAAATTTTTTTTGCGTTTTGGAACGAAGGGGTGAAGCGTGACGTCACACGCACGTAACGCGGCGGCCATGTTTGGCGGTGCTCATTGTCATTCACAACACATAGACCGCGGTGTAGCTACCGGACGCCATCTTGGTTAGCATTAGTGATCAAATATAAGCAACTTTATAATGGGCAGAGTGAGTAGCCGAGAGAATGTACATACTTGCTGCAGGCAGAGTTATTAATCAATGTGTGTGCCGTCCCTCCGACGGACATAAAGCTGTCTTAACTACCCTTAGGTAAAACTTCCCTCGGCCAACTCGATTAGAACGTAAAATTAATGGTGGCCGTTAACAAAGATACACTGGTTAATCTCCCCTCCAAAATACGTGTTAATCCACACATAAAAACTGTTGTAAACCAATTTGCAACCTACAAACAAATTGATTGACCAACAAGGTTCAGATGATAAATGTCAAATAAAAAGCTGCGACACTGCAGTGACATTGTTCCGGATTTGGAAACCTTTTGCACACAGACAGACAGCAGTCCGCGTAGCTTAGTTATTTCGATAAGTATGTGTTTATAGTTAGGGTCCCGTCCTTCTGTCTAATGGGAATTTCGTGTGTGTTGTGAGTTATTTTATAGTTAGGTGTATTACATCATCAACAACAACAACAACAACAACAACAACAACGGCACCGTCCCTGACTCAACCGTCGCCATTGCCGACGTGTTTTTGGCTGAAGACGTGGGCGGAGCCTCAATCGCCTCAAATCCGACTCCGCCCCAGAAAGGTGGGAGTTGCCCCGCCTACCGTGGCCCTGTCCAATGAGGGACGGCCACGCATCGCGCGATGGAACCATCCAATCAGGAGGCGAGTGGCGAGGAAAGAAACTTGTTCCACCTCAACAGAGTAGAGAGTGATCGTGGCGATTACAGAAGGTCTGCGGTCTTGGTGGCTTCGTTTCGTTCGTGGGCCGTGGACTTCGGGTCGTGGGTTCGAGTCCTGCCGTGGTGGTTTGGAGTTGGTGTGACCGCACGAGGTGGGAAGGTACCCCGGCCCGGCTCTACCGAATAAAGACCCACGGGGGTCCAGTTCGTGTGTGTGTGTGTGTGTGTGTGTGTGTGTGTGTGTGTGTGTGTGTGTGTGTGTGTGTGTGTGTGTCCGTCCGTGTCCGTGGGCCCCGTCTGTAAGTAGAATCGTTAAGTGCCTTGTTCATTGCACATTGCATTTCTTTATTCGTGATAACTCTGCTGTGTCTCCCTTCCCGATTATTGCCTATTGTAAAATAAACCTCCGTGTTAAATGTTCCAGTTCATTGTTCGTGTTTTCCTTCATTGACCCAGCACGGTGTGCGTTTGAGAAAGAGTAAGGCCGTTCGTGCCGGAAATCGTTCATTTGGACCGACGGATCTTGGTAATCCCCGCTCGGTAAACGGTCCGTTCCGCCGGAGGTCCGTCGAGGGTGTGGTTTTCCACGTGAGTTGGACGACCTGGGTACTTGGGTATATTGAAATTAGGCAATTTATCCTACCCCACGTCGTCGAAATATTGGCGACCACGGTCTGCTAAGGCAGTGGTTCTCAACCTTTTGGAGCCGCGACCCCCCCCCCAAAAATTTAAGTTGGGGGTTCGCGACCCCCCCCCCTCCCGACTCACACTTGAAACACACTGCAGTGACGTCACGGAGCGCATAAAAAATCCACAGTGCCTAGAGCACATTGGTCAACGCCTAGGTACTGCTAGCTGTTAAAACTAAACAGAACTAAACTAAAATGGCATCACAAATTAATTATTTACAGTCTGATGTATAACACAGTAAAAACAGCCAGCCACATTCATAAAAAAGGCTTCTGTAATTGCAAAGAGCGGTATGTAG
This sequence comes from Eptatretus burgeri, assembly GCF_056783735.1. Classification (NCBI taxonomy): domain Eukaryota; kingdom Metazoa; phylum Chordata; class Myxini; order Myxiniformes; family Myxinidae; genus Eptatretus; species Eptatretus burgeri. Next base: position 85,517,199 of record NC_140966.1, read on the forward strand.
CCTATTTATGCACGGGACACAGACTGGAAGCTTGAGCGACCCTCTGCTGCAGACAGAGGTTACTATCACACATGACAGCTACCAGACGTACACAAACCTTGCATTACTGACCAAAAATATGCAAAAAAAAAAACAAAACAAACAATCAATTTGGCTTTAAGTACAGTTTTAAATTTTATTCAAGATCCGACAGCACAACTCATTGTGAAGGAGGCAACAGGACTGCTTTACAAACTGATGGCAATAGGCTATTATCATTCATTCTCATATAGCTGGGCCTGCAAAACAGCTTTAAGCACAGTGCAAATACCTTTCAGTGTCCCTACAGGCTTATTATTCACAGTTCTTATAACAGTTATGCCTGTTGTAGGCTTGTAGCCTATTATCATTCATCTCATTTTGCATTTTCCCCTTTATAACAACGATTATCAATGGGTTTTCAGTTTTATTTTTTTCAGATTGAACACTAATTCAGATAATACTGACAATAATTCATATAATACTGACTCACGATATTTGAACACAATAACACACAATAATTCTTTTTTTTAACAGTTACATCTGTGAAGGCACAGGCTTATATTGTCAGATAGTATTCACTTACTCATTTTAGTGGGATGGCTGGGCCTGTTTCTTTGAACAAAGCAGCTGTATTCTTGGTTTTAAGCTGGAGACTGCAACACGAAGATCATCCTCAACTATAATGAGCCGTGATCTGTATTTGTTCTTGATAAATATCAGTGAAGAAAAGGTATGTAGATCCAAATGGAATAAGTATATCAATTGCAGCCTTTGATAGTCCTGGGTATTCTGCAGCCACTGACAGCCAGAATTCCTCCAGTGTGGATGAGGCAAAAGCAGTCTTTAATGTGCGGTCAGAGGAGAGGTCCAAGAGCGCATCCTCAAGCTCCGATGACAGGTGTCGGTCAGAGGAAGTGATGAAAGGCTGGCGTATCCAGTCGTTTCTCTCTGGGGTGTCGTCTTTTGGGAAGTACCTATTGAAGTGGCCAAGCAGGCTTCTGAGGTGAGTAGCAATAAGTCCTTTTATTGTTTGGATGCTTATGTCAAATTTGTCCGTGAAGTCCTCAAGCTCAGGGAACATTTCCACACTGCCTTCTTCGACTCGCGCTGCCCACCGCTCAAGCTTCTCAGTAAACGCTGTAACCTTGTCAGAAAGCGTGAGGACATTGGTGTTTGGGCCTTGGTGAGACAAGTTTAGACTGTTCAGTTTATCAAATATGCCTGTCAGATATGCAAGGCCAGTAACCCATGTGGGGTCGGTCAGGTAGGTAGTCAGCGAGGGGGGGAGCCGCAATCTGAGAGGAAAATGCGAACCTCCTCATGCAGTTCAAACAGTCTGGTTAAAACTTTCCTCCGTGATAGCCATCTGACCTCTGTGTGAAATAGTAGTGATTCGTGTTCCGATCCCATTTCCTGACTGAGTGTGGCAAACAGTCTGGTATTCACCGGACGGGATTTGATGAAGTTCACCACTTTAATTGTTGTTTGGAGAACATTGCGGAGTTGTGGCTCGAGGTTCTTGCTGGCGAGGGTCTCTCTGAATAATGCAATGAGTGAATTTTACATGTGGCGCCACTTCCAAAACTTTAGCTTTCAGTCCCCTTCTTGTCCCCTGCATGGCGCCAGCTCCATCTGTGCACACAGAGATGCAATTTTCCCAACTGAGCCCCTGCTCGTGCATTTTACTGTCCAGTTTGTTAAAAATGTCACGACCGGTGCAAGTTCCTTCAGGTGTCGAGCAAAACAACATATCCTCGTACATTTTCTCCTCGTAGCTGTATCTTGCAAAAACAAGTAACTGTGCATCATTGTTTCGTCAATTTGGAGGGAAAATCTTCCACTTTTCTTCACTCGGTCAATGAGCTGCTCTTTAATGTAGTTGGCAATTTCACCAATGCGCCTCGCCATTGTGTCATGAGACAGTGGAATAGTCTCAAGTGTGCTAGCTCTTTTTTTCACTATGCATAGCTCTGGTCATTGCAATCGCTGCTGGGTGGATCAGGCTCTCTGCAATAGTATGGGGCTTTTTGGATTGAGCAACTAGGTATGCCACTTCATATGAAGCCAACAGGGCTTTGACAGGGATTGTAGAGTGCTCACGTACAGTCGTCTTTTTGGCTCTAGTTCTCCCTCCTTACGATGAAAAAAATCTAATGGTTTGTTAATGTAGGACGGGTGTTTGGTTTGTAAATGTCTCCAATCTGGCAGACGTTTTTGACAAGCCACCGATCCATATTCAGCCACCTTGCAGTAGTTAGCTAGCGCTAACCTTGACTTTCAGCACCCGCCACTGTGCTGCGCGCTCTCACTCTTTCACACTCTGACACTCTCACACACACTCATTTCACTTGCTGCTCAAATCTGTTTCATAATGACTACATTATAACATTGGTATGGGAGATTTAATTGAAAAATCATTTTCAAAAAATATTTATGAATTTCTTAATTTATTTGTTTTGACAACCTTCCCGCGACCCCCAGGTTGAGAACCATTGCGCTAAGGGACCCGTGAACTCTGACTTATCCGAGTCACGACCTAAATTCCGGGTGTTCGGTGGGAGATGACTCCACTGCTCCACCTAATGGTCATTTATCGCCACCGAACCCCAGCCCACAACAATATTTCAGAGTAAAACTATGCTATTCCTGTTCATCAGCATATAACCATGTTCAGTAACCCATTGAAGCAGTTTATTACCGCACAAAATGGCGATTTTAACATTGATTTGGCTTTTTCAATCTGGAACACGTTCAAAACAAACTGGATCAGCCAAATGGTGCTAACCAAGATGGCGCCAGTCACGTGACCTCAACCTCACGGCGGCGGTGACACTTTTCACGGGTTATGAGCATTCCATGTATTTTCATGACTCACTCGACAGGTGATCTTGTTCCAAGCATGCAACACCACCTCCGAACACCTTTTATTGGGGTGGTGTATACATAACTGACAGCTGCCTCAATCGCTCCCAAAAATTTAAAATAAACAAATAAATAACCCGGGTTACATGTATGAAGCAAAAACATACCTACTGCTTACAAATAAAAACATCTCACTGCACTGTAAAACATGGGGACAAGAATACCACACTGTAAATAGTGACTTGTAATACCCTCTCCCACCTGGAGGGGGTGCTACAAGATACACATTTACAGAGAGAATTTGCATCCTCCTCCTCCTCCCCCCACCCTAACCACCCCAACGGCAAAGATAAAAACATGCCAAAACATTAACTGGGGTCATACTGATCATATATGGCGAGTCTGGACGTAAACAGCTAAGAACTGTAGGAGTAGTGCCGCACCAAACAAACAAACACAGGTCCATGAGTTAGAGCAAGGACAAGGATTTTGGAACAGGAGTCCGACGACGTCCTCTAAATACGTGGCGCTCCAGCGACTGAGGCTTGCATCATAATACAAGGAACTTGAATACACTATTTTGCCCATCATACCTGTGCTATATCGACATATTAATAGAATCTATAAATTTATCGACTTGATCTCATTGTGGGGAGGAAAGCAGTCACAGGGACATCACCGGAGAGGTTTTCCTCATTGGGAGTAGGGTGAAGAAGATTTTAGGTTGAGGAATGAACAATTCACCTTTTAAAGAGGAGTCCCACACATACATCACAATGCATGTGCACAACCACCCGTTTACACCTAAACTCGCAGGTAGCTTGGATATGCAGTGAGTGTGACAGTTTCTGTAGTATCTCATGATGCAAGTGAAGCGCATTACTCCATTACATGGGGTAATGCACTGCATTACTGCAGTAAAGTGTGGATGAGCCTGGGAACAGGGCTTCATTGTTAATCACAAAGACAAGTTCATGGTCAACGTCCAAGATTACATGCCTGGTGTTGGCTTAATGGTTTGGGTGGTGGGCTTGGGATCCTCAGATACAGGGTTCAACTCCCCCTCAGCTGTTGAATTAATACCAGGTGGGGTTGACTCTGCCTGTTATCTTTCCGAGGTCGGCAAAATGAGTGCCAGCTTGCTGGTATCCTGTGTCGGAGTGGCGATCCGTCCAGGATTGTAACCAATAGCCAAGGAGACTGCTGAGGTAGCACCAACGCTCTGCACAGAGTATGGTCCCGATGGATGGATCCAAGATCATCAGTGACAATAGTGATGGAACAATAAGCAAAGGAACAAAAGATGCATTGAATAATTTTTATTTCTAATCTGGATTCCACCCCCTCACCCCACCCAAAAATTGTACAATTTTTGGCCCCAGACAGCAGAAACTGCCCTGATCCACAGGGATAATTGATTGTCCAAGGTATTCTAAGGCAGCATTATTAACCTCCTTCAATCAGTCTGTGTGTGAGCATGCACATCTGCATACAGACCAGATTTATTATAAATCGTTCATTCTTATATCAGGGCTGAAAGGAGGGCCAAGAGATACGCACACTTGCCTATAAGCCGTCAAGCCTGGGTTTGAATCCCGACCCAGCCATAAACCCATTCTGATGTTTCACAGGCAGGGTGATCAACTATGTGTATGCCATCCCTCATCTGGACGTTAAACAGCTGCCCCATCAGCCAACATCAGTTGATGGATGTTAAAGATCCCACGGTGTCCTTCATGGAGAGTAGGCGAGCCATCGTCGGCACCATGAACAAATTCCAAATCCTGTCCTAACTACTACTGAGGAGGCAATGGCAACCCACCCAACATGACACTGGCCGAGAAACTGCTTCAGCAGAACCAACACCCTGTAGTGGGGCAACTTAGCTAAATCTAGCATAACAATTGTGCATTTTGTGAGGAAAGCACCAAATTTGGCACACTAGTAGCCTATCGTATTGTTACGGTTGTGGAAATTCGCATTACACCATAAAGGGTCCTCAGGTGAGATATATCGGTAAGTTCATGTGTAGTTAGCCCAAACCCATTGTATAGAGGGAATATATGTGATCCATTCGGGCTGCGACGCTTCAGTTAGTCGTTTTTATTTTGCTGTAGTTAATTTGGTGCAAAAACAACAACGAACATCGCCACAACCAACATCTCAACGATCACGCCATTCACTACACGACCCCACTTTCCACAACTACGCCACCACATCTTCGCCACTCACCATTCAACGAGCACCGTGCGGGAGCGTGCAAGAACAAAAACCAACAACACTTGTGGGGTTTTCCCGCCTAATTTCCCCGCCTGATGCTTCCGCCTGAATCCCCCCACCACGCTTGGTGTGAAGGGGAGGGTGCGGCAGCTCGCTCCCGATTGGTGGTGCACGGCTGAGGCGGTCGGAGTGGGGGAATGCCCCCCTTTGAGAGCTTTCTGGAAACGCCTCGAAGGAAGGAGGAGCCAAGAACGGCGCGGGGCGGAGCGAAGGGCAGAGCCGGCCCCTACAAAAAGGGTGGGCGTGAAGAGTCGTTGTTGGTTGGTTGGTTGTTCCCTTGTCCCGGTTGGAAGCAAGAGGCTCTTGGTTCGTTCAAGCGATTGACAAAAGGCGTGGACGTGAAGGTCGACGAGAACGTCGTTCCTTTTCCTTTTCCTGTTCCCTTGTCCCTGAAGGGGAATTGTGGAGAGTTGCGGTGATCGTCCCTGGTAGGAGGTTCTGTTCGTTCGTCCGAGCTGTCAGGCGGACGACACGAGCGACGCGCGGCACGAGCTCGCGGACCACGCCGGAAGGGCTCGGAGTTACGGTCGCCAAGGACTCGACGCGCTCAGGGAAGTCGCGACTTCCATTTCTTTTGGGTTTTGTGTAAATGTGTGTGTGTGGCGCTAGTTTGGTCAAGTAGAACTGTTCAAGTGTTGTAATAATTATATTCGGTTTTAACTCTTTACCTGCTTCCTTTTGACTGTGTAATAAAGTGCTTGCTTGTCCGATTGTTCCCCGTTTTGCTTCGTCTTTTTCTTTTATTGAATCTCCATCTTGCATCACGGAAGGGATTCATAGTGGGTTTCAACATCCTGGTAATTAATCGGAACCGTCAAGGCCGACAATAACTCCACTCTGTTATCCCTGTAATACGGAACGAACCGCTTAAGCGGTTCGTGTCCGGAGTCGGCCTGTGACGTGGTCCCATCCCTCGGCAGATTACCCGTGCGAATACCATAGGTATATCGACTTTCGGCAAGTTACCCTATCTCACGCGGGTGTACTGCGTGGTGGTGGTGGGGTTAAACCTCCACCCGTGACTAGCTCCTGGCGGTAGTTCCCAGAGGGTCACGACTGAATTGTCCGTTCCGGTGGGCGAGGCGGCCGCCATTTGAGTCAAGCGGCCGATCGCACGCCGGCGGGCGCGAATTCGCAACAGTATTATGAACAGATTTGGATATTGGGCCATCTCAATTTTTGATGGCAGTGGAAAATGGCTGCCACAGCCATCAGCGGCTGAATTTGAGATGGCCCAATATCCAAATCTGTTCATAATATGTTAGCCTACTAGTGTGCCAAATTTGGTGCTTTCCTCACAAAATGCACCATTGTTATGCTAAGTTGCCCCATTACTGGAACACAGAGTATGGTACATCGGATTAGAATATTAGATTAACTGTAATTTATATATGTCGGTGAGGATCTGTATTGCAAAATGCTGTTGTGTGAATGCAACCTTTTCATCAATGAACCTAGTCTTTGGCAAACAATCAAAAGAAAGTCTGGACAAGAATACACAGATGCGATATCACAAATTCAGTTACAAATAAAAGTAAAATCCAGTCATGTCTCTCATCATTTTCCAGTATATCTTGGTGGTCTCTTCTCACGGAATGCAGCCAGGCCTTCTTGACGATCTTGTGTTGGAATAACCTGGGAATGGACCCGAACAGTCTCTTAGAAATCACACGCTCGTGAACCAGATTTATTATAAATCGTTCATTTTTATATCAAGTACAACACAGTACTGCTGATGTTTTTTTTCATAAATCTTTTTAAACAGTGATCTAGGCTTTGTAGAAGTTCTTGGACTTGTATTCACACTTAGGACAAGGACTTGATGAATTATTATCCGTGCCCTTTAATAAAATTACAAGGAGCATTAAGACATGATAGTCAAAATCAAAAATAAATAACCATTTTTGTTTACTTTATCGGTAAATATGCACACATTGCAGTGTTTTATTATTCATTTATTTTTTTACAAGATATATGGCTCGTAGTAGAGCACACAAGCGCACGCACACAGACCTGAGAGCACCCATTCCACCTACTGAAACCCACAAATGGAGACAACAACCAACAACACAGATATGACCATACAGATGAACATAGGTGACAACACAAGACTGTTTGACAAGACAAACACAACCTCTGAGCTTGGAGGAAGTGCCGTCACTTCCCGGGGCACTCTGGGGGTCAGAGACATCACAACAATGGCGCCGCCTTTCTCATCGCGCTCAGCGGGGCATTTCTTCAGGAGGAATTTCCTCCTCTCCGTGGATGCAAACCGATGGGGGATTGTGGTAATCTTATCCTTTTAAAGGCTGAACCTCAAGCAAGGAAGCAGCACGTACCATTTTAAAATTGTTTGGTGGGACTCGGCCGGGGTTTGAACCGCCCACCTCCCAGACTCAGAGTGGACGCGCTAACCATTGTACCACCGAGTCTGAGTTTGGCGTTTTAATGATGACAGCTTCAAGGATTGCATGGAAGATTTAAGAAAGAGGTGGTCAATGCTTTGTTACAACTACAGAGAGCATAGGGTGATTTGGGTCAGTTTGAGTGCAAGAGGCAACAGGAATCAGCAGAACACTCCAGTTGATACCACAGAGATGATGATTCTTAAATATTGTGCAATAACCTAATCAATCGTTTTACTCATCTACGGACCAACTCCATATTTACCCTCGCGACAATGTAACTGAAACATTAGGTGGTGCATTGTGTTTAGGGTGATATTGACGTTTGTATAACTAGTATTCAATTTGGGACAAATCTTTTGTTATTTGACTCTGTCATGTTTGTCGAGGTGAGATGTTAATTCTAAAAGTTGAATATAGTAAAAAAAAAAAGATGACACGTATTAATGCTGTAGTTCGACTTTTAAGTCATGTGGAACGATCGCAAGAGTTTGGGAAATTTCTGGTCACTTCCGGATAATGAATGATCTAGTGTTAACAAGCAATTCCTAGCGGAATTGGGTTATAGAACTATCTAGTAACTTGAGAGCTCAGAGAACACCTTGCAGTCGAGAGATAAATATAACAACATAACTACAGGAAACATGAAATACAACTAGAAATCATCTGAAAATGCAAAGCCCATTCATGTCTGCTTTGTATTCGCATGATTACTTCTTCTTCTGCCGCAAGCTAAACACGACAAAAACAGCTAAAATTAAAACTGGTAAACCAGTAATCCCAGGCTTCAAGGCGTGCATCCGACGTCAAAGGACTTTAATTTGCACTGAGTCTGCAATGGGGTCTCGCTACGGTGTCCCTAATGTTATATCAATGAAGGATTGTGAAGCCGATAGCAATACATGATAAAGAAAGAAATTTCAAATTGGACAAAGAGGCTGATCAAATTTTCAAGTCCCGAAAAAAGTTCAATAACTACACATTTGCTTATTAATGTAAATGGCGAACTTGTAGGACGTTAAACGATCTTCCAGAATGTGCGGTCACTATAGCTCTATCTTCTTTAGGTTTCATTTTACGACATGTCAAAAATGGGTGATTTTAAACTTTGGGGGGCTCTGGGGCCTCACTGGGGTGAAATACAGAATGGTATAAAAATACTTGGAGTCCGCTGTTTATGTCCAATCTAAATGTCATTAAATTTTTTTCAACTCTCATTTGCATATTTGGCATATTTAATGAGGCGAATCGACATCATTTTAATCATAAAAATTATGCAACGATTTCGACCAAATTAACAACTTAACATTCCCATGGAACATCGCAAATGTGTGCAAAAGATTGAGGCTGTCGGATTATCCCTTCTGGAGAAGAAGATGTTTTTAGGTTTTGGAGAAAATCCAATATGGCCGCCAAACCACGTGACCTACATCATTAAAATTTTCAAAGTATACACTTCAGGTGGAGAGTTATTACGGTGTTAAGTTCATTTAATTTCATGTAACCGTTATTTTAATTTTCCGACATTTCAAAAATGGGTGATTTTAAACTTTGGGGGGCTCTGGGGCCTCACTGGGGTCAAATACAGACATGGTATAAACATATTTGGAGTCCCATGTTTATGGCCTATCTAAATCTGTCATTAAATTTTTTTTCAACTCTCATTTGCATATTTGGCATATTTAATGTGGTGAATCGGCATCATTTTAAATCATATCAATTAAATAACGATTTTGACCAAATTAACAACTTAACATTCCCATGGAACATCAGACGTGCGCAAAAGCTTGAGGCTGTTGGTTTATCCGTTCTGGAGAAGAAGATGTTTTTTCGGTTTTAGAGAAAATCCAATATGGCCGCCATACCATGTGACCTACGTCATCAAAATTTTCAAAGTATACACTTCAGGTGGAGAGTTATTCCTTGGTTAAGTTTCATTGAATTTCATCCAAGCGTTGTTTTCATTTTATGACATTTCAAAAATGGGTGATTTTCAACTTTGGGGGGCCCTGGGGCCTCACTGGGGTCAAACACAGACATAGTATAAACATATTGGGAGTCCCCTGTTTATGGCCTATCTAAATCTGTCATTAAATTTTTTTCAACTCATTTGCATATTTAATGAGGCGAATTGGCATCATTTTAAATCGTATAAATTAGATAACGATTTGGACCAAATTAACAACTTAACATTCCCATGGAACGTAGCAAATGTGTGCAAAAGTTTGAGGCTGTTACTTTATCCGTTCTGGAGAAGATGTTTTTAGGTTTTGGAAATAATCCAATATGGCCACCATACCACGTGACCTACGTCATCAAATGTTTCAAAGTATAAACTTCAGGTGGAGAGTATCGTGTTAAGTTTCGTTGAATTTCATCCAACCGTTTTCCCTCCAGATCCGCCACAAAATCGGTCAGTAGAATAACTATAATAATACTAACGAATTCAATAGGGCTTCAGCCAGTCGGCTTGAAGCCCTAACAAGACGAGCATTCAGTAGAGCGCATACCTCCACCGTGTAATGCCTGATGCACAAGAACATATCAGGACCAATACATTTTTGAAAAGTCATGCAACACAGTTTTTTGTTTTTGGCACCATCTCTCAAAGGTGAAGTATCAATATAAAAAAATAAATAATTCTCGTATCCAGATCCGGATTTTCACCATAATCAAATCTATTCACTCTTGCCACACACCCAACCTGTCCACCAAGTTTCGTCCGAATCCGTCCAGAACGTCTTGAGATATCGTGCTATAAATTACTTTAGCCCCATCTCTCAATGGTGAAGAATCACTTGTTCTGAATCCATTCCAGTGTTGTTTTGGCTGTACGCTTTGGGTCATTGTCCTGTTGAAATGTAAATCTTTGCCGCAGTCAAAGTTCTTTTGCACTCTGAAACAGGTTATCCTCAAGGATTTGCCTGTAGTTGGCTCCATTCATTGTTCCCTCTATACTTACAAGTCTCCCCGTCCCTGCTGCTGAAAAGCATCCCCATAGCATGATGCTGCCACCACCATGCTTCACTGCAGGGATGGTGTTTCATGGGTGATGAGCTGTGCTCGGCTTCCACCAGACGTAACACTTTCCATTCAGGCCAAATAGTTCAATTGTCGTCTCATCAGATTCCAGAATCTTTTGTCTCATGCTCTCAGAGTCCTTCACGTGCCTTTTCACAAACTCCAGGCATTCTGTCACGTCCATTTTTCTCAGGAGTGGTTTCCATCTGGCTACTCTCCCATAAAGCCTAGGTTTGTAAAGTGTTGCAGAGACTGTTGTCCTTCCAGTGGGTTCTTCAATCTCAGCCAAGGAACTCTGTAGCTCTGTCAGAGTGGTCATCGGGTTTTCGGTCACCTCCCTGACCAAGGTCCTTCTTGCCCAGTTTGGTTAGATGGCCCATTCGAGGACGAGTCTGGGTAGTTCCATATTCTTTCCATCTCCTATTGATGGAGTTCACGGTGCTCTTGGGAACTTTCAACACTCCAGAAATTGTTTTGTACCCTCCCCCATATCTATGCCCCCTCACAATTATATACCAGAATTTTACGGACAATTCCTTGGACTTCATGGTGGAGTTTTTGCTCTGACATGCACTGCCAACTGTGTGACCTTATACATGAAAGGTGTTTCTTTCTAAATCATGTCCAATCAATTGAATTGGCCACAGGTGGACTGTAATCAAGTTTGAGACATCTCAACGATGAACAAAGGAAATTGGATGCACCTGAGCTCAATTTGGAGTGTCGTAGCAAAGGGGTTGAATACTTATTGACTCGAGACATTTCGGCTTTTCATTTTTAATGAATTTGTAAAAATTTCAATTTTTTTTTTTATTCCACTGATATTATGGGGTATTGGGTGGAGATCAGTGACAAAAAAAAACTCACTCAATTTAATCCATTTTAAATTCAGGCAGAAACACAACAAAACGTAAAAATAAAAATAAATCAAGGGGTGTGAATGCTTTCTGATGGCACTGTATCAGGAATAAACGGCCTTAACCTCGCTTCACTCAGCCTCAGCTAAATTATTAAACATCCCTAATTATTCTCACGTTGTTGTAGAGTTGAACAAGGAAGCTTATTGGTGCAAGTCTTTCATGAACCGGCTGGCCAAGTCTGATGTTCAACTGGAGACAATTTGGACAGGAATTTGCAACTTGTTCAGGGTGCTGTCGATAACCCACCTAGTCTTCACAAAAGGCATCATGGGAACGTCTACCAACTAAATGAGGCACCTGCTTAAACATCATTGTGAAGGATCGCAAACTTTGTGAGACAACGCTCTGCTGCGAACCCTTAACAGTTTATATCTGGATTGAGAATCAAACCCAGACAAGACAGGACAAAGGTAAATGCACTACCTCTTTACCATCCCATAAAAACAGAAAGGAAGATTCTTAAACAACCTAAATACAGAAAGGACAGTCTTGGCATCCCATTCCAAAGGATGGCATAATCCAATATAAATAGGCATGCTATTGCTGACACTGTAATAGGATGGCAATCACAAGTGAGATTTGACTTTATTGGGGAACAAATTCATGACCAGAGAGGTCAGAGGCAAGTAAGCTTCCAAATGAGCTATGTGGGGTGTTCAAAAAGTTCCCAAAATGAGATACTCATCATAGGCCAAGAAACAAGATTTTCTTATTCTGCAACATTCAAGTGGATTTAATGACGAAGAAAAAAATTTTCTAAAAAAAATAAATAAATAAATAATAAAAGCTTGTTTATTGAAAATAAAAAATTGCATTTATTGAAGTACAGTGCCGTCAACCCTCAAATATCACAGATTGTCATATCATGGATTTCGACCAATCGTGCGCAACCCTATTGTGTTCAGATTTAGTTATCACGGTGTTTCATTTCAGCCAATCGCAGTTTTTGAGAAAAGATGAGTCAATGTTTGCATCCGCGTGTATGATCATGTCCCATGAGGAGCCTTTTCTTGTTTCTTGCGCACCGTTAATTGTAGTAACTAGACGAGCAGACAGGAACAAAGCTAAATTTAATAATGAATCGTCATCAAACAGGAAATGACAAACGGACATCCTGTAATACTAGTTAATTAACACAACAGTTAATAATGGCACTCAAACATAAAACAATGGACAAAATAAATTGTGCCAAAAGGCTGAGAAAGGTTATGACATTGTGCAAAAAAAAAAAAAAAGTCAGTCGTTAGATAGGTCGGCAAGAGGTGAAAGTGTGGCATCTGTGGGCCACCATGACGGGATTAATGAATTGAATGCGTGGTAAAAGTGAGTCAAATATCCGTGCAAATGTTCCTGACAGCAAAGCACAAAAGTGTTTTCCAGTCCTGTGATCCTAAATATTGAAAGCATAGGAAAAGCGCATCATATATGGATCGAGGACCAAACTGAAAAAAAAATGCCTTTGAGTGAACCAGTGTACACAAGAGAAACCACTGCAGGTTTCCCAACGATTCCACGAGGAACCCGGGACCGAGCTGATCCAAAAGCCATTGCAAGCTCTACATCCACATCGTTCGACACTCCACCCTCCCACCAATCGCAGTGTCATCATCCAGAGCTAAGTCTCGTGCTTTCAATTCATAGCAGAGTACAGTACAAGCGAGCTCACCCACATCGCTGTTTTTGAAAAAAAAATAATAATGATAACATCACCACCACCTCACTGTTTTGGAATAAATTTAAAAGGTAAAAGTCTTGTGTTTATTACCTCCGCCACTGAAGGTGAAGGTTATGTTTTCACCCCTTTCTGTCTGTTTGTTTGTGAACAGGATATCTCAAAGTTGTGGACGGATTCGGACTAAACTTGGTGGACACGTTGGGTGTGTGACAGGGAAGAATTGATTCAATTATGGTGAAGATCCAAATCCGGATCTGGATACGAGAATTATATAATGTTTAAAGTGATTCTTCACCATTGAGAGATAGGGCCAAAAACGATATAGTACTGTTACGGCTGTGGAAATTCACAGAACACCATAAAGGTCCGTAGTTCAGTTAGATCGATAAGTCTGTGTTCAGTTAGATTTCCCCACCGTTGTTTTATGGGTATTATTCGTGTCACAGGGCTGTGATCCTTTGAGGTCGGTTTTTCTTTTTCTATCGTTATTTTGGACCAACCATACGTCAACAACCAAATCACCACAAACAACATCGTTCCCCTTAACCACAACGCCAACCACGCCACCATCACCATCACCGCAACCACGATCGCCTTTACCGCCCACCACAACCAAATCGCCACCACTAACATCGTTCCCAAACGACCACAACCAAACCACCACCACCTTCACCCCTTTACCTCCACAACCGTCAACAACTCCACACCACAAACATCGCCTCACCTTCGTTCCCAAAACGACGACATCTTTGCGCCAGCAGCGGCGGGATCCGATCAAACGGTATCGCTGCAGGCAGAGGCAAGGGTTCTCTCGCCGTGCAGCGTTGGTGATTTCAACCACGTCGACTTGCTCTCCGGGAGGGGTCGAACGTCAGAGCGTTGGCGATTTCAACCATGTCGGCTCGCTCTCCGGGAAGGGTCGGAGGTCAAAGGCTCTGATTCCAACAACGTCCACTTTCCGCGCAGGGTCAAGGGTCAGAGAGCAAAGGCCAAATCTCGTCTCCCCGGCCCTATATAAGGGTGAGCAGAACGGAGCTTCGCGGCAGTCTGGAGGGGTCGGAGAGCCGAGTGGAGCCCGAAGTCTGGAGAGAGTCAGTCGGGGAAAGCCAAGGAGCTGCGTGGAGACCACAGCCGGGGAGAGCTTGCCAGCGCCAAGGCACTCCGAGGTAATCGGACCTCGGAACAGTTCGCGCATCGCTGAGGAGCGGCCGGGGTTGTAAGAGCATCAACTCTCATAGAGCATCAACTCTGACAGAGCACTAAAAGACCCGTTCGTTCCTCTCAAACCGCGTTGCCGGCCGGGGCCCGGATCACCTCGCCTTGGCAAGGCCGCAATCAGGCGCGGCTGTCCTGGTGGCCGTGGGGAGCAGACGTCGCGACCTGCCCATCGTCGCACCACGAGGGTGCGGGTAAGCCGCATCGGTCTCGCGAGCCCATTCGGAAAACCTTGGCTCACGCACGATAAAGGTCCACGGACCCTGTCTGACACTCTCGTCGATGAGAGTGGCCCTTTCCTTTTTGAGTGAATCTTGTGGTGCCGTGTCCTGACAAGTAAAAACTGTTAAGTGACTACATTAATAATAACCATATTCGGTTGTAGTGCTTTCCCTTGCTTTTGTTTGCCTGTACATACGTGCACGTGTAAAATAAATGTGCCTGGTTTGAATGTATCCCGTTCGTTGCGTCCTCTTCCTCCAATTGAAAATGCCATCTTGCATCGCGGAATAAATAGTGGCGTTTCAAACACTCGTTAAATAGAATCGGATCCGGCGAGGTCGGCGATAATACCCGCTCGGTTATCAGTGCAGAACGGAACGGACCGCTTAAGCGGTTCGTATCCCAAGCCGACCTGCGTCGAGGTACGGCTGCCCGGTTGGCTCCCTGTGCAGGTACTTAGGTATATTGAATTCCACGAGTGACCCGATCTTGCGTGGGTGGACAATTTGCACGGCCGTGGTGGGGTTGAAGACCCACCCGTGACAGGGTTCCGGCGTTAGCTCCGGAAAGTCACGACTGAATTGTCCGTCCGGTGGGCGACGCAGTTGCGATTAGAGGTACGCGGCCGATAGCACGCCGGCGGGCGCGAATTCGTAACAGTACTGTATAGCATGATATTTCAAAAATGTATTGGGCCCGATATGTTCTTGTGGATCAGGCATTACGTGGTAGAGGTATGCGCTCCACTGAGTGTCCTTCTCGTTTTATACTGTATTTATTTTATTCACATGTTTATTTCAATGTTGAAATGCATTATTTATATATATATATATATATATATATATATATATATATATATATATATACATATTGTTATGTTTGAGGGGGGGTATGCATTCAAAGGGTAATTAGGATGTTTAATTAGGTATGCCATGCTGTTCGAGTTTACCAGGATCTTGATGTAATAAGTAGCAATTCAGTGGTGATAAGTCGTCTAGTAAATGTCCATTTCTTCAAGGGGGAAATGATAATTGTCACGTAATTATATAGGGACACGGGATAGGGTAAGTGTGTCTGCGTAAACCCCTTTTAGTATTCTCTGGAGGCTTGCCGTGACGTCACAGGACAGTGCTGCGGATGGCTCCGCCCCGTGATCATGATTGGCGGAAGGCGACGGCGGTGGGCCAATAAAACGGCTCGATTGGAAGTGACGAGGACGGGAGGATGAAAAGGTTCTGTTGGGGGTCGAAAATGAAGAGGAAGAAGATCGGTACCAAAAGACTGTTTTTGGTGGAAGTTGTTGTGCTGGGAGCGTGCTTGTTGTTGCGCTGATTCGATCCTGTTTTTCATAGTGTCTTGGACCCTTGCTGAGCCTCGTGCCTCACCTTGGTTGGCTCTGGGGTTCTGCTGGCTCGGAGTACGGGGTCGAACGGCGGGCGGACCTGCCTCCCTCTCCTGCTCGCAATTTGGCGCCAGAACTGGTTCCCTGGCGGCTGTGAGCGGACTTGGGCCAAGACCAGGAGGTCGACAGCACCACGGTTTCTCCTGCCCCCCTGACGAGAGCAAGGCCAGCTCGTCCAACGCCAATCCAAGGACTATTGCGTCCACACCACGGTCCAGCCTGACCACCAGGAATAGCTGCGGTGTGTGTGTGTGTGTGTGTGTGTGTGTGTGTGTGTGTGTGTGTGTGTGTGTGTGTGTGTGTGTGTGTGTGTGTGTGTACCTGGCGCCTTCGAGGGTTTGAGATTTGTCTTTTCATTGGAATTGTCTGTGTTTTCCCCACGCCCGATCCCACACCATCCCGTCAAATCGCCCCGGATCCCTCTTCTTGCCGAGTCTTGTTATTTCTGGTTAGAGGAATAAACGTTATCAACTTGGTGAAAAGCGACTCGTGCCACCTTCCTCGTCCCGTTTGCGGTAGAACGATTAGAACTGCCATCTTTGGGTTATAAATAAATAAACCGCCTCCATCGTTTCGGCTCATTCTACGTTGGCGGGTCTGTTCAAGTCCCGTGGATGTCACAATATATATATATATATATATATATATATATATATATATATATATATATATAAACATGTTTATTTCAATTGTCATGCGCCGTCTTCTGGCTGCCGTCGATCTTCCTCTACATTTCCTTGTAGCCCAGGAACCGAACCCCCCTTTTCCCAATGGCCAATGGCCTTCGGTTTCTACGATCATGGTTTTAACTATCGCGGCATATTCCAGGAACCAAACCCTTACTGTATTGCGTAATCTGGTTTTGGGAACCTTTTGAACACCCCTCGAATACTACTGCTGTCCATCAGCATTCAGCTTTGTCTTCCTTGTCGGTCTCCCATCAAATCATGCTCAACTCTGATTAGCTTGAAAGATATGACGGTATTGGGTGCATTCAGGTCGAAAAGTAAGAAGCATATTTAAGTTGCACGTTCACTAAAATAAAGTTATTTGAGGCAATGCAAAAGAGTTCAATCAATAAGATTAGCCTGATTGGGTAAGTGATGTGATGGTTAGTTAACAAAAAAAAAATCTTCAAGTAGTGATTTTCAATTTCGATTGCAAGTGTTGTGCTGGGCCCACAAAAATGGGCCAATATAGAAATCAGTATTGAAAGGGGTGCAAGAATGTTACCTGTGCGTAACACATCTCTTCTATCGCTAACCCAGTGTCGAGATCGACCTGCAATAAAAAGGCAGAGAAGGGAAAACAAAACAAATCAATACGATGAACATTAATTTGTTGCCCTTTCTATCTGTGAGTGCTGGCGATAGCTCGCCTATTCTTCACAAAGGGCACCGTGGGATCTTTAATGTCCTCCAATTAGTAATCACAGACGGGTACACCCAGCTCAACGTCCGTCTGAGGGACGGCACACAAATTAAGCTTAGAATGCATTGCCCTGCCTGCACAACACCAGCATAACTGTTTATAGCGGAACAGATTTAAACCAAGTCTAGACAGCTCAGAGGTAAGTGCACATACCTGTAGGCTCCCTACCAGGCCACAATTAACAGGAAGCAGAAAGAAAAGTGTGAAGTGTCCTCACTTCTGAGCTATGTAAAATAAATGAGTCTCCATGAGACCAGGTTTCTTAATTTTTTTGTTAATCCTTAATTATGGGCCATCTTCACCAAAAGAGAGAGGCGAAAATGAAGAGAAGGAAGAGAAGTTGATTTATGAAGGTGGTTTCCAAAGAGGAGAGGAAAATGGAGTATAAAGCATCAACGTTCGGCTCTTTTAACATCGGCTAAGCTATAAATGTCAGGCTCCAAACTTGCCAAATCTACTTACCTCAACACCTCTGTCTATCGCTGTCTTGGCCATTCGCACAGCAAAAGGTCCCTTAAGAAAAAAAGCAGTTATTTTTGAACAAGATCTTTTGAGAATTATGTCAACAAATTAAAATCGAAATAGCACAGGTTAAATCAGAACATAATGATGAAAACAATGTACCAGTACAAAGGATTGATTCTCAGCATGTGAAAAAGAGCTTAGCATCATCCATATTGTCCACCCTGTGTGTCCTCTCCTCCTGATCTGTTCAGTGTTTTCACTCTCCCATGAGCTTTGACTGCATAGAAAAATAAATAAAATCAAAATCTCACATTACTATCGTGCCGTTAATAAATCCCGTCTGGCTCACTAATGACATTAGGCAGAGGTGGTAATATTCTTACCTCGCCTGCTCAAGCCTGCAATCCATACTTTACGGTTGACTCTCAAATTCCCTCAGGGCAACTTGGGATGATGCCAAGTACTTTTTTTTAAATTTATTTTATTTGTGCAGTGTCAAGGCTCAGGGAAGAGCTAGAACGTACAACAGATCAAGACGTAAGAACGAAAAGAACAGTAGAAAAAAAGGGGGGAAGGAGACAAACTAACAACAGGGTTGAGGCACAAAATAGAGGGAGATTTGGAGAAATAATGAATGCGAGGAAGAGTAAGGGCAAGGGGAGGGACGCAGGTGTTGAACAAGATGGATACAGGTGTAAACTTTCAATCACAGAAGTTGAAGTACTTCCTCATAAAAGTAGTTAGACCCTCATCCGTTAAAGAGGAACAGATGAATGACTAGAGAACAGAGAAAAGACAGCAAAACTCATAACGAGATTGACGTTTAGGCATACCTGTGTGGCAATTTCACGTGCTATACGCAGTGCCGCTGCGTAGGCCGCATCTCCTGTGGGTTGCTGAGGGACTGCTTCAGCAACCAGGCCAATTTTATGAGCCTCCTCACCATCAATGACACGGCCTGAGAACACCAGCAGCTTGGCACAGGCAGCACCTACAATCCTCGCCAACCGCTGTGTGCCACCTTGGAGAAAAACAAACAAACCACACGATGAACTCAGTTTCCAACCTCATTGACCACAATGCCCATTTAAACTCGAACGGCTCTCGGTGGAGCCCATACCTCCACCAGGCTGAACACTTTTCGTTTTGTATCCCAATGATAGGTTAGGGATGAGAGAGTAGCTAAGGAGTTTGCGAACAGGCTGAGTGGACACTTGGGGGGTCTGGGTGCTTTGGGGGGTCCTGAAGAGTTGTGGAGTGCCTTCAAGACCACCGTCATTGATGTTGCCGGTGGATGTCTTGGAACTCCCCGCAGGGCAAAGAAGAATTTTGTCTCTCAACGGACACTGGATACCATTGACCAGAGTCGCAAGGCCAGGCTGAATGGCAGAGCTGAGCTGTTCAGGGAGCTGAGGCGTAAAACTGTATGTGCACCGAGGGTGGACAAGGAGGCCTATGTGCGAGGAATCTGTGAGGGGGTAGAGCATCACCTGTGGACAGGTGATTCTCGTCCCGCTTACAGGGGAATTCGCGCATTGCGTTCATGAACTTCATCCAAGTTCATTGGTGGTTCCGGTTCCGGGTTTGGAGCGACGAGAGGTCTCCTTAGGGGCTCTCTGCTGACGTTCTCAAAGTTAAGTTTCCGGTCGTTATTTGTCCCGTTTTAACTGTTTCATTTTCTCACCTACATGTTACTATGTGTTCCTAGTTCGGTTTTGTTTCAAAAATCGTGCTATTTTATGAGTATTTTTGTCGACGTTCTTACCGGGTGCTCGAGGCCTACCGGTTCCACTCGGTGTTCGATCGTTTTTTTTTTGTTTTTTTTTTCCTCCCCATTACCTTCAATTTTCATCCTCCCCACTTTCCTAACATCCCCCATTCCCCCAACTAATCTCTTTCTTGTCTCAAAATAAATAAAAATAAAAATAAAAAATACCCAACAACAACAACGATAACACGCCAACCTTCTCCCGATTATGCTTCTTCTTCTTCTTCCTCGATTTTTTTTTCTCCACTTCCATGACCAAATCTGTTGAACTCTCTCATACATTAATATTAACAACAAAAACGATCTTATGCTTCATCTTCCTCTCTCACACATGTGGTACTCTTTACTGTTTCATAATGCACTACTCTTCTGCTATTTTAACAGACTGCTCTCATTTCGAGCTCTCCTTCATTCCTTGCCCAAAAAAAAAATCCAACTATTACAGCGCTTCTTCTCTCCATTCTCTGAATTCGCCTTCATTGCATCCATCAAGAATTGTGTTAAATCGCATCTCTGACCTAAAACTTTTAAAAACCACAGTTTGCCATGGATGTTTGCTTTCCATCAACCATTCTTTTTTTCCAACTTCAGTGCCAACTCACCCCTCACCCCTCACTCTCACTCTCAAAGCAACCATCCCACTCTTCTCCCTCCAAGCCTCCCTCTCACCTCTCTCAAAAATTCCCCCCTCACTCATCCTTCTCAAAGTTACCCCCCCCTCTCATCCACCAAGCTGCCTCCCTCCACTGCCCTCTCACCTCCATCTCTTCACTCCACCTCCTCAAATCCTCAACTGCCTTCTTCCTTGTCTCTTGTCCCCCCTCTCCCCCAGCACCACAGAGCCTTTTCTCTTCCTCATTCAGCCCCCTCCCCTCGCTATTCTGCAATACCCCACACTCTTTCAACAACCCTCCTACCCTCCCCCTCCACCCCCTGTACCCAAAGCCTCCTCCCCTACCTCTTCCTTAAAAGTGTGGACCTCAAATATCCGGGGCCTTCGCACAAACCTTTCAGATCTTTCCTTACAGGTTGCCACTGACAAACCAGACATTATCTGCCGAACAGAAACTTTCCTCTCCCAAGACGTGTCTGACTCCCAAGTATCTCTCCCCGGTTACTCCCTCCTCCGGAATGACAGACCTGAGCCTCATCCTGGTGGAGGTGTTGCTCTCTTCATCAAAGACTCTATTCCTCACTCTCCATGCACTGCTCTCACTCCCCAACACCCCCAGGAATACCTCTGGCTTCGGCTTCCCCTCCACTTCCACCTCATGTTTATATGTGTACTGTACCGTCCACCTAACAGTGATGACTCCATCTACACCTCACTATCCGAAAACATGGACCATCTTCTATTTTCTCATCCAAACTCTCTCTTCCTCTTATGTGGTGAATTGTCATCATGCCAGTTGGCTAGGTGTGGGTACCTCTCTCCCCTGCCATGGCACCTCAGCAAAAGCTTTCTGAGACTCATTAGGACTGACTCAATCGGTCAACTTCCCGACCCGGATCTCAACCAATGGTACTCCATCTCTTCTGGATCTGATTTTGACAAATTTCCCTGACAATATCTGCTGCTCTTCCTCTGCTCCAATCGGTTCTTCTGACCACGTCCTCGTCAAAGTGGACATCTCTCTGGCTGTTATCAGAGAACCAGCTCACTGCCGTCGAGTCTGGCATGGTCTCCTCGCAGCCATCAAACTTACAGACTGCTCTCCTATCACTACTTTCTCAAACATCAACTCATCCTGGGAATTCTTTCAAAGAAACTTGCTCTCCCTCATGCACAGATTTATCCCCTCTCGTGTTCAGTTGTCCTACCCTTCCTCCCGGCCTTGGTTTACTGAAGCTTGTGGCGAGGAAGTTGTCCTGAAACAACTTGCCTTTGCCTCATGGAAAGCAAACCCAACTGAGGGCAATCTCAGTTCCTTCCAGAAAGCTCGGAACAAGTGTGTATCTACCTTCAGGAGAGCCAGGAAACAACATCTTTCTCATCTCAAGTCTGAACTCTCAAACCTCTCTCCCTCCTCAAAATTCTGGTGGCGTTTAATCAAATCTGTTTCTGCTGTATGTTCCCCCTCCAATCCCCTCCCTTACCTAAAATGGCCGCACTGCTGATACCGCACGTGATAAAGCTGAATGTCTAAACTCGGTGTTTGCAGCTAAATCTTGTGTCCTAAACCCATCACTTTCTCTACCCACTTTACCCAGTCGCACCCAACTGTCCCTGGACTCTGTGTCCTTTTCTCCTGACAAGGTGGAGAGCTTGCTTTCAAACCTCGAGTCAAATTCTGCAACCGGTCCAGACGGCATCAGCCCACGTGTCCTCAAAGCCTGCTCTTCTGCTCTTGCTCACCCTCTCTCTGTTCTATTCACGCTCTCATTTGCCCAAGGTCATCTGCCATCTGCTTGGAAATCTGCTAACATCACTGCCCTGCATAAAAAAGGTGCAAACACAGATCCCTGCAACTACAGACCAATCAGCCTTCTCCCAATCATCAGCAAGGTTATGGAATCCATCATCGCTTCAGACATGAAATCCTTCCTCTTCTCCAATGGCTTGATTTCCAATCATCAATTTGGTTTCAGACCAGGTCACTCTACCCTGGATATGCTGCTTCTGCTCTCCCATCAATGGATGGAGGTCCTCAATGCCAGACAGGAAATCGGAGCCATATCCCTGGACATATCACGTGCTTTTGACACAGTCTGGCACCCTGCACTACTCACCAAACTCTCTTCCCATGGTATTCAAGGCCATCTCCACTCATGGCTCGCAGACTTCCTCTCCTGTCGCAGTCAACGTGTGGCCCTAAATGGAGTTCTTTCATCCCCTCTTCCTGTGCAAGCTGGAGTGCCTCAAGGTAGCATTCTGGTCCCTGTTCTTTTTCTGGTTTTCATCAATGATCTCTCGGACTCTCTGGAAAATCCTCCATTTCTCTTTGCCGACGACTCCACCCTCTGCCGTACCATCTGTCATCCCTCAGACCGGCAAGCAGCAGCTTCTTCGCTCACTGCAGATCTGGATAAAATCACAAACTGATCCAACACGTGGAACATGTCTTTCAATACAGACAAATCTCACACTCTCACTATGTCTCTTCGAAAGGACCGTTTAGAACCCCCCCCCCCCTCATCCACTTTCTCAACAATCCTCTGGAAGAAGTCTTTTCTTTCAAGCTTCTGTGTCTCACTATCTGCCATGACCTTTCCTGGGAAAGTCACATTTCCAACCTCCCCTCAAAAGCCAGTCGCCAACTGGGAATCCTCCTTCGTGCAAAATCCTTCCTCGGCCCTCTTGAGCTCCTGACCACTTGCAAAGCTTTTGCCCGTAGCCTGATGGAGTACTGCTCTCCCCTCTGGGCTGGTGCTCCTGCCTCCCACCTTTCTCGGCTTCACGCTGTCGAAACCAGGGCATTTAAGATCATCGGCATCTCCCGCAATGAAGATGAGTCTTTGGGCCTCTCACTCAATCACCGCAGGTTGGTCGGTGGTCTTTCTGTCTTCTACCGACTCCTCTCCAGCCTTGCCCCCCTGCTCTCTCTGCGATTTGTCCCCACCACATTTCCACAGGGCGCTCAAGGTCCGCCAACAACCCCCTTCTGGTAAAACTACCAAAATCACGAATCACTGCTCATCTTCACTCTTTCATTCCTATTTTTTTTCCACCTTTGGAATAAACTCCCACACTCTCTTCAATCCCATTCTTCCCTCCAGGCTTTCAAAACAGCTGTTCACCACCACCTCTTATCTTCCCCCATCCAAATCCTTGATCTTTTCTACCCCCGATAATCCACCCAAGCCCACTTCCTTCAATTCCCCTGCTTTCCTTCCTGAAAGTCCCTGTAATGTTCATCTTCTCTTCGCCATGTTCCCCGTCCCATCCCCATCCCTCTCCCTTCCACAGTTCACCTAATGTGTCTGTTCCACACTGTTTTGTCCCTTCCACTCCTGCCCCTCTTGTCTCATGCCCCCTTGCTGTGAGTTGTGTGTTAGCTCTCATACGAGCCTCGACAAGGTATACAAAAAAAAAGCCCATCCCTCTGAGCACTGCAGTTAGAGCAGAGTGGTAGGCTCTTGACAGAGGAGTCTGAAGTGAAGGCCCGCTGGGCCGGTTACTTTGAGCGGTTGTACCAGGTTGATCCCCCAGCTGTCGAGTTGGATGTCAAGGGTGTTACAATACCTGTTGCTGACCCTCGAATCAACTGTGGTCCACCTTCGCTTGTGGAAACACCAGTTGAAACGGGGCAAAGCTCCAGGGATCTGTGGCATCCATGCTGAACTTCTCAAGGCTGGTGGAAATGTTGCACTTGTGTCGTTGCATGCAATTTTGTGCTCTGCCTGGAACACAGGCATCATCCCAACTGATTGGAAGAGGGGCCTTGTTGTCCTCTGGAAAGGGAAGGGTGATCGCCAAGACTGCAACAACTACCGAGGGGTGACGCTGCTCTCAGTGCCGGGCAAGGTCTTTGCTCGGATTATTCTCGATAGGGTTCGCCACCATCTGCTTGAGCACCAGCGTCCAGAGCAGTCAGGCTTTACACCAAAGAGGTCAACGATTGACCGTATCCTTGCTCTTCGTGTCCTCACCGGACGCAGATGAGAGTTTCGGCAGGGGCTGCTTGCAGCCTATGTTGATCTCTGTAAAGCGTTCGACTCAGTGAATCAGGATGTCCTCTGGAGGATTCTTGGTCTTCGTGGGGTGCCACCAAAACTGATCGATCTGATGTCTGAACTCTACTCTGGTACTGAGAGCGTGTGAAGTGTGGTGGTACCATCTCTGACTTATTTCCAGTTGTTACTGGAGTTCGTCAGGGGTGTGTACTGGCCCCCACACTTTGACTCTGGGTCGGGCCTGGGGAGTCATGGGTCGGGCCTGGGGAGTCATGGATTCACTGGATCATGGGGTGTGGCGCTGCCGGTACCTGTGTGGGAGGACGAAAGTCCGAGTCTTCAGGTCCTTGGTACTTCCAGTCTTGCTCTATGGATGCGAGACTTGGACTCTGACCAAGGATCTGAGATGGAGACTTAATTCCTTTGGTACCAGGTCTCTTCGGAGAATCCTTGGCTATCGCTGGTCGGATTTTGTGTCCAACGAGTGGTTGCTGAGAGAGACTCGGATGAGATTTGTAACCTGCATCGTCCGTGAGCGTCAGTTGCGGCTGTATGGACATGTGGCTCGTTTTCCTGACGCTGATCCTGCTCACCAGATTCTCTCAGCGAGGGAGTCTCATGAGTGGAGGAGGCCAGTGGGCCGACCACGTGCCTCTTGGTTGCAGCAGGTTGACCATCATCTCAAGGAGATGGGGATGGGCCTGGAATCTGCCTGGGGGATGGCCAGACGGAGGCCCCTGGAGTACCGGCGGAAAGTGGACGCAGCGACGCGCTGTTCTGGCACATGCTCCCATACCTGACCTGATAGGTTAGATCTGAACCAAAGTCGAATCAGCTTCTTCGTCTCACCTAACCAACTCATCCACCTATTTTTTGTTTTGAAATATCATGCTCGATATAGTTTTTAGCCAAATCTCTTTATGGTGAAGAATCACTCAAAAAAAATTATCGTATCCAGATTCGGATATGGATTTTCACCAAAATCAAATCAATTCGTCCTTGTCACACACCAAACCTGTCCACCAAATTTTGTCCAAATCCATCCACAATTTTTTTCAGGTATCCTGCTCACAGACAAACAGACAGACAGATGGGGATGAAAACATATCCTCCGTCTAACTTCGGTGGTGGACTCGAGGCCAATTTTTTGGCCACTCCACACGTGCAGGACTAAGTACCTCAATTCCAAGTTCCACAAAGACCATCACTGGACCAAGCTAAGGGCGAGAAGAAAGGAAGGATTTTCTTTCATGAAATTTCCCCTTGTCTGTATTGAAGTCCGTGTGTAGAGGCATTTTGACTTGAAGTTTAATTTATCTCACGTTTATTACATTTTGCATTATCCCCTTGTAAATATTTCTATTGTCATTAAATTCTCGTGTTTATTTCAAGTTGATGTGTCCGTGTATTTGTTGTGGGGATCGAGTATGAAGCCTCCTGCTCTGTGCTTCCTCGTGCCTCCGTCGCTCCGCCAGTGCCACACCCCACCCCTCCCACGCGAGTTATAATCTCCGAGGATCAACATGTCCGCCTCCAAAAGAAAACCGCTCGGTTATCTGGGCTGGCGGTGTTAACCGCCCGTCACTACAAATTGGGTTGGGGGGATTAACCTAAACCGCGCAACACCGCGACAATACACACACATATATATATATATATATATATATATATATATATATATATATATATATATATATATATATATATATATATATATATATATATATATATATATATATATATATATATATATATATATATATATATATAGGAGAACAAGTATTTGATACACTGCTGATTTTGCAGGTTTTCCCACTTACAAAGCACATAGAGGTCTGTAATTTTTTTTTATCATAGGTACACTTCAAATGTAAAAGACTGAATCTAAAACAAAAATCCTGAAAGTCGCATTGGATGATTTTTAAATAATTAATTTGCATTTTATTGCATGAAATAAGTATTTGATCACCTACCAACCAGTAAGAATTCCGGCTCTCACAGACCTGTTAGTTTTGTCTTTAAGAAGCCCTCCCATTCTCCATCATTACCTGTATTAATTGCACCTGTTTGAACTCGTTATCTGCATAAAAGACAGCTGTCAACACTCAATCAATCAGACTCCAACCTCTCCACAATGGGCAAGACCAGAGAGCTGTCTTAGGACATCAGGGACAAAATTGTAGAGTTGCACAAGGCTGGGATTGGCTACAGGATAATAGGAAAGCAGCTTGGTGAGAAGGCAACAACTGTTGGTGCAATTATTAGAAAATGGAAGAAGTTCAAGATGACAGTCAATCTCCCTCGGTCTGAGCCTCCATGCAAGATCTCATCTCGTGGACCCTCAATGCTAATGACAAAGGTGAGGCATCAGCCCAGAACTACACAGCAGGACCTGGTCAATGACCTGAAGAGAACTGGGACCACAGTATTGTGACGTCCACGGGACTTGAACAGTCCCGCCAACGTAGAATGAGCCGAAACGATGGAGGCGGTTTATTTATTTACAACCCAAACATGGCGGTTCTAATCGCTCTACCGCAAACGGGACGAGGAAGGTGGCACGAGTCACTTTTCACTGAGTTGATGATGTTTATTCCTTTTTATTATTACCAGAAATAACAAGACTCGGCAAGAAGAGGGATCCGGGGCGATTCGACGGGATGGTGTGGGATCGGGCGTGGGGAAAAACAGACAATTCCAATGAATATACAGTTCTCAATCCCTCTAAGGCGCCAAGCACACACACACACACACACACACACACACACACACACACACACACACACACACACACACACACACACACACACACACACACAGTAGCTATTTCTGGTGGTCAGGCTGGACCGTGGTGTGGACGCAACTGTCCCTGGATCGGCGTCGGACGAGCTGGCCTTGCTCTCGTCAGGGGGGCATGGGAAAACCGTGGTGCTGTCGACCTCCTGGTCTTGGCCCAAGTCCGCTCACAGCCGCCAGGGAACCAGTTCTGGCGCCAAGTTGCGAGCAGGAGAGGGAGGCAGGTCCGCCCGCCGTTCGACCCCGTACTCCGAGTCAGCAGAACCCCAGAGCCAACCAAGGTGAGGCACGAGGCTCAGCAAGGCTCCAAGACACGATCAAGAATACGATCGAATCAGCACAACAACAAGGACGCTCTTCGCGCAACAGCCTCCCCACCAAAAAAAAACACGATCTTTTGGTTGTAATCTTCTTCCTCTTCCTTTTCGACCCCGAACAGAACCTTTTTATTCTCCTGCCCTCGTCACCTCCAATCGAGCCATTTATTGGCCCACCACCGTCGCCTTCTGCCAATCGTGATCATGGGGCGGAGCCATCCGCTGCACTGTCCTGTGACGTCACGGCCAGTCTCCAGAGAATACCAAAAAGGGGTTTACGCAGACACACTTACCCTATCCCGTGTCCCTATCTAATTACGTGACAATTATCATTTCCCCCCTTGAAGAAATGAACATTTACTAGACAACTTATCACCACTGAATTGCTACTTATTACATCGAGATCCTGGTAAACTCGAACATCATGGCATACCTAATTAAACATCCTAATTACCCTTTGAATGCATACCCCCCCTCAAACGTAACAGTATTAAAGAAAACCATAAGTTACACACTACGCCGTCATGGATTAAAATCCTGCAGCGCACGCAAGGTCCCTCTGCTCAAGCCAGCGCATGTCCAGGCCTGTCTGAAGTTTCCCAATGACCATCTGGATGATCCAGAGGAGGAATGGGAGAAGGTCATGTGGTCTGATGAGACCAAAATAGAGCTTTTTGGTTTAAACTCCACTCGCAGTGTTTGGAGGAAGAAGAAGGATGAGTACAACCCCAAGAACACCATCCCAGGGTTGCGTCAGGAAGGGCATCCGGCGTAAAACCTATGCCAAATCAGTATGCGGATCATAACGGATGATCTGCTGTGGCGACCCCTAACTGGAGCAGCCGAAAGACGAACAACAACATATATATGGAATGCAATTAGCATTCCCCCGATCTCCATTGGACATAGTCCTATAAACACACACACACGGTTTCTGTGTGAAGCTTTTCTTTTATTAAAACAGGCAAAAAAACAAGTGTTCTCAAAAGTTTCACCAATGATAGATTGTATGGAAACCACATAATGGGCATAAAAGTGAATAACACATGCAAAGCAAAGGTTAGTTAATCAAGAAAGCAAGGGCCTTTTCAGCACTGATGTATGAAAGAAGTTTTTTTTTAAACTATCCATATTTCTTAATCAATTGTTTATTCTCATTTCTTAAACCTCTCTGTCTGTCTCTCTCAAATCTCACATCCAACATTAACTTGATTGGCACACTAATGGCTTAACGGGGCTCCACTTTCACGAGTAGAAGTAGGTGTGCTGGAGGAAGAAAGAGGGTGATCGGCAGGACAGAGAGGGCAGAATTTACCACAAAATTATTTTGTAGACAAGTTACGGTTCGTCATTCAGGTGAGTGGGTGAAAAGGCTCAAATTACCGACCACAAAGTATGGCTAATCCTTTATTCTTGGTCGTTGCATCAGCATCTCTGTGGCGCCCGTGACCTCTACTTCAACCACCCAAAGCCCCGCGGTGTGGCTAATAATAGTTCTTTTTATTTTAGGTCATGTGCTATAACGTGTGCTCAATCTGCAGGGTGGTCGTTGGTTAACTGGGTTACTGAAGGTGGTGGGTAGGAGAGAGGGAGCTCTGAATCAACTTTGGACAGGCTATCAGCCTGTGCCAGTACACAAGGTTAAGAGTAAAACAACTTCCATAGCCAAATCGAGCTCAAGTTAACTGGATCCACATGGGTAAGCAAGGCCAATTTTATTTTCCTCTCCGTATTTTGGCTCATTGTAAACCTTTTTATCCTCAAAGCCACAACGTCAGCCAATACTGTTCAGCCCTCTCAACTGCCACCCATGGCCCCTCCTTTGCGGATAAAGTCCATGACCTAAATACAAAGCGCAACGCAGCAAGGCCTGCTGTATGCCGACAAAGCATGGTTCTGTACAAAAATCCATGACATGTAAAGCCAATTTGTAGTCTTCACTTGATGATTCCTGTTTGGCAAGCAAGGTGTTTAAAAATCACAATTTTTTTATTGTTTGGAGAACGAGATGAATGTGGAGGAGTTGGAAATCACATTTGCCATGCCGGTTGCGGTAATCATTCCATCATTATACATGGCGATGGTACAGGTGAGGTAAAACCAACTTATATAATAATCTTACCAGCTCCTGGAATGATTCCAAGCCTCGTCTCGACAAGTCCGATTTTGGCCACATCAGCTGTAAAACGCACAGGGTATGGGGGAATATCTTTATAAAGCCTGATAATCACACTACAGTATTACAATGGTTTCCAAAGTAAAAGTAGCAATAATAATGACATCATATAAATTCCATACACACATGGTTAACATTGGCACCTATTGCTTTTAAAGTCGGTACATCGATCTGACAAACTTGGGAATCTCCTGATTGCCTTGGCTTGTATCCAAAGGTAACAAAATATGCACACTTACCAGCAACCCTGATATCGCATGCCAAAGCCAGCTCCAACCCTCCACCAAGAGCTGCACCGTCTATTGCTGCAATCGTAGCCATGGGCAGTCTTGCTAAGGTAGGGTGGGACAGTAATAAGAAGAAGAATCAATTAATCATCCTGGTGTGGTCATGGAATACTACGGACAATGTAATACTAGCAGCGGTAATAGAGGAGGTTGTGAGTTCGAAACTGGGTCCAAGCAGCTCTGCAAACCAAGTTTTGACACAATTTAATTTTTTTTATAAAACCCAACTGGTTCACTCATGACATTTATGAAGGGGCTATCCGACCTGCCATGCGTATAATACCAATGGAACCAATCCATACATTGTAGATGGCACCAAAATACTTTCATCAAATATTCTGCCACCTAAGGAAAGGCCCCTCCCCACCAGGAAGTACTCTTCCATCTGCCCCCCCCCCCAACCCCAACTCTCCCCACAGTTAGCCCCATATATCTTGAGAAATTCTCCCCTATGCTACTCCAACAGCACTCTGCTCAACTGCTCACAACTCCACTGCAGAGAGAGCATGTGTATTCATGATGAAAATCATTTCGGTGTATAATGGCCCATATACCACTTCAATGTTGCCACTTCATGGAGGACAAACCCCCAACGTATATGATCCCATAATCATGACAAACCCACAAAGCTCATTACAAAATTGTTGTTGGAGGAGTTTTTAGTTTTTTTGTGACGTTTCAGAACAGAAATTCAGAAACAAATTTAATGCGGTCCAAGGAGAGGTTTCATCTTGACATCAAAGCCTCCTCCACTTTCTTCTTTCTTTCACTCAAATCTGGAAGGTGAAATGCAATAATAAACAATTCAATTATATTACGAAAAAGATTGTTCAGCCCCTCAATCAAACTTTTTTGTGAGGGGGGGGGGGGGTGTTGCAGGATCGTCGAGAAAGGATAGAAGTCAAACAATCCCAACAGTTCATCCAGAACCAACAGCAACTCACCAAAATCACTAACAAAGCCTCGCAACTTCGAGACAAATGGCGCAACTTCTGAGGCAGACATCTTCGAGCGCTCCTTCAGGTCTGCTCCTAAAAGAGAGAGAGCAGAGTTGAGATAAATAAACCAATATTCAAACGGTGTTGTAAGTGAAGGTTGCAGATGAATCAGTACACGGTATATGGATAGAGTCTGTTGTGGATGAATCTGTATACCAAACTGTTTCTGAGGTCATCATTTCACATTACTATGGTCTTCCATCAAATTTCACATCTATCTAATCTCTGAGCTATACCACTAAAACAAAGGACTAAAAACAATTAAATGATTTTATGGATGGAGGTCCTCAATATCAGACATGAGACCAGGGCCATCTCAATAGACATATCTCATGCTTTCGATACAGTCTAGCATCACAACTGACACTCCAAACTCTCTGCCTGTGGCATCCAAGACCAATTACACACATGGCTTACTGACTTCCTCTACTCTCATAGTCATGGTGTGGCTGTCAATGGAATCCTTTAATCTCCTCTAACCATCAAGGCTCAAGTGCCCCAAGGCAGTGTTCTGGACCCAGTCCTATTCCCAATCTTCATAAATGATCTCTCTGACTCTGGAAAATCCCCTTCATCTATTTACTGATGACTCCACCCTCTGCTATGACATCCCTCGTTCATCAGACAGGCAGGCTGCAGCCTCACATCTCTCTTCAGACCTTGACAACTTCACAAATTGATCAAACACTTGGAATATGTTTTTCAATCCTGACAAATATCACACTCTCACCATCTGTCTCGCCTAAAGGACAATCTGACAAGCCCCCACAAGTCCCATCCCCATCTGCAATCTTAACAATCCTCTTGAGGAAGTCCCCTTCTGGTGAAACTCACAAAATCCAGATTCACTGCTCACCGCCACAAATCATTCGTTCCTCTACCCCCCCTCCGCCCCCCATGTGTAACTAACTTCCACACTTTCTTCAACCTCATTCCTCTCTCCAGGTCTTCCAGACAGCTGTTTGCCACCATCTCTAATCATCCCCCAACCAAAACCATGATATTTTTCAACCAAAGTTAACTCTCACACGACCAAGCCCACCTCCTTCCTTCCTTAGTGTTTCCTTCTGCATCAATCTTGTCCACCCCATATGCCCCTTCCTGCCCTCATTCCTCCCCACACCCACAGTTTGTTCAAGTCTCCCTCTATTTTGTCCTTCAACCCCAATGTTGGTGTTTTCCCCCTCTCTCTACTGTTCCTTTTTTCTGTTGTCTCCTGATCCGTTCAGTGTTCTTTCTAGCTCTTCCACGAGCCTCGATTCTGTATACCACATATATATATATATATATATATACATACATATATATATATATATATATATATATATATATATATATATATATATATATATATATATACATACATACACGAGGTGTGTTCAGAAAAGTATCCAACCTTAATTTTTCGTGCGTAAACCAATGAAGCTAGGGAGGCGTGGTTTGGTGCACGTATGTAGGCGATCCTAATCCGTATGCGTGAATATTTTCCCACCTGCAGAAGCTGTCAGTCGCCGACAGACCGCCGATGAGTGAGGAAGTGCAAGTGAGCGCCGTCGGATTTTCGTTTTTGACAAAATGATAGAAAAACTTGAACAACGCTACCGCATCAAATTTTGTGTAAAGCTTGGCGATTCCCAAGTGGAAACGATCCGCAAGATTCAACAGGCCTTCGGGGATGAAACAATGGGCACAACACAGATAAAAGAGTGGTACAACCGCTTCAAAGATGGTCGCACATCAGTGGAAAGTGAAGCACGTTCTGGGAGGCCCTCAGCATCCCGAAATGAGATCGTCATTGACCAAGTGAGGACCCTGCTGATGCAGGATCGTCGAATCACCATCAGAGAACTTGCAGACGAGGCAGGCGTCAGCATTGGATCCGTTCATTCCATTGTGACTGAGGATTTGGGCTTAAGGAGAATCTCAGCGAAGTTCGTGCCAAGGCTGCTAACGATCGAGCAGAAGCAACTCCGTTTGGAGATTGCACAGGACATGCTGGAGACTGAACAGCGATCCCAACTTCTTCAACACAGTGGTTACTGGCGATGAGACCACAGTGATCCGTCATTTTGTCAAAAACGAAAATTCGACGGCGCTCACTTACACTTCCTCACTCATCGGCGGTCTGTCGGTGACTGACAGCTTCTACAGGCGGGAAAATATTCACTCATACGAATTAAGATCGCCTACATACGTGCACCAAACCACACCTCCCGAGCTTCATTTGTTTACGCACGAAAAATTAAGGTTGGATGCTTTTTGAACACACCTCGTGTGTGTGTGTATATATATGTATATATATATATATATATATATATATATATATATATATATATATATATATACATACATATACAGTCATACCCCGTTTATCGCGGGGGTTACGTTCCAACCGCCCCCCCCCCGCGATGAATGGACGCCACCCCCAAAAAATGCTTAAAATGCCTTTTTTTTATAAACGCGGTGTATAAACACAATTGGGTTTGTTTTCTATATTGTGAATGTTAAACGCTGTGCGGTTTTTTTTTTTCACACGATTGGGTTTGATTTATATCGAGTGAATATTTAACGCTGGGCGGTGTGTAAACACGATTGGGTTTGATTTATATCGAGTGATTATCAAACGCTGGGTGGTGTATAAACACGATTGGGTTTGATTTATAGAGTGAATATTTAACGCTGGGCGGTGTGTAAACACGATTGGGTTCGATTTATATCGAGTGAATATTTAACGCTGGGCGGTGTGTTAACACGATTGGGTTCGATTTATATCGAGTGAATATTTAACGCTGGGCGGTGTGTAAACACGATTGGGTTTGATTTATATCGAGTTTATATTTATAGCGTTATAATTTATTGCTTAAATAATTTATATTTTATATATTATTACCGCGATATACCGGGGGAATCCGCAGAAAAAAAATTAGTTAGGTTCCAAGGGAACACCCGCGATGAAGCGGGGGCGCGATAGGTGAACCGCGATATAGCGGGGGATTACTGTATGTATATATTTCCATTGTCCTTGTCACACATAATTATACTGTTACATGGAAGGGGGGATGTTTGGTCCAGAGTTAAAATGTGCTAAGAATAGCTTGGTCCGTGTGCTTGAGTAGGTTAGAGTTACAATTGTAACAGGGACCTTTCAGAAGTAAGTTGTATTGTATAACGTGCACTGAGGAGGTGGTGGTTGCAAAACATAGAGAAGTTTAGAGTAAGTTGCATGTGTTAGGCTTTCTGTTCAGACAAGAATAGGTGAGGGACTTGTGGCACATGGAACAAAGGGACTTGGAAAACACAGCGAGGTTAAAGTGGAGTGGACCTTATCACGGGCCATTTTGGCCAAGGAATGTAGGCCAGGATGGTGCAGTGAGCTGTGGAGCCCTAGAGAGGGGTGGGACAACTGGAGTGAAGTGGCGCTGCCTGCTGCCAGTGAGTAGCAGAGGGCTGTCATGGGCGGTCTCAGTGGAAGGTTCTGGGAGGAGTTCGTGTGAGTGGACATAATCCCTGGCAGCCTCCCAGGGCAGTGAAGCCACCTCTCTTCATTTCCTGGCCTCTCTCATCACCATCACTCCTCATTTCCATTGTCCTATAACACACCAACTGCATGGTGCCATTACCATTGACGAGACAAGCTTGTACCTACAAAAGCCCTCACATGCATTTCCCCTTTGCTCTGGAGTGAGTCTGGTATTTTTGTGGCCACTAGTGGGATCTTAGTTTCACTTTGTATCAAGTTAGTGTATTCCTTTCTTCCCATCTGTGTGTCTTTTGACAGCCAGGTCTATGCTGTTATTTAGTCTCGTCCTCCTCATCGCGATATTCATTAGGTCATCTCTATCATCTCAATAGAGATGACCTAATAAAGCCAGTCTTGAAGTCTGTCCGCCCGTCCGTACGTCCACAATCAAACCGAGTGGAGACAAATAATGGATAGATGTCTGAGATTTGGAATGGATAGATGTCTGAGACATGCACAACGATATAACTTTCAAGGTCGAGGTCAACATCACGAGGCTGTCAAAGTTGTGAAAATCGACGATTTCAAATCGTATCTCCTCCCTCATTTATCAAGAGAGATCAAATGCTATCAGTCATTCAGATACTATGGACTATTATCGAGAACAACACGAGCCATTTTTTTGAACTTTGCTCTCGTTCCGATTTTATAGCCCTTCAAACTTCGCTCTGATTCCCCGTATGGGCAGTTCATAAAGTACATACAAAAATAAAAGTATTAAATTAAGAACCGGAACTCTCCGAGACAAATATTACATTTGAAGCTTTTGTCAGATTTAACCAAAACAATGGAACACAAGTTTATATGCACACTTACTTTCATTTATGACATTAACATTGTCTTGAATGTCAATTTGTACTTTTATTTTCATAAATGACGTGCTGTGATATTAAAAGAAAAAGGTAAATTACACTGCTCGGGACTGCATTGTCATGATTTACAAACATCGGTTCATAAGGAACTGCTGGGCTTTGCAAGTGATTAGCGATGTATGAGGGGGGTGGGTGGTTTAAAGCCCACGTACAGGCTGCGTACAGGGGTGGGTGGGTGGTACGACGGCTGCATACATACTTTATGAAAGTAGTGTCGGACTACATGAAAGCGTTTCAGAAGATGAAGGTGAGCCTGTCGTCATCACGAGGAGGAAAAATATCCCCGTTCACAGGAACATTTTCGACGTGATGTTGAATCCATGGACGTCAATAATTGTTCCATATTACTGTATTACCATAGTTAATAATTACTGATGCATTTGAGATAAATCTACAGTTCGTTGTAATCTTCAAGTATTGTGATGTGATATGAGACGCATATGGGGGCGGGTGGGTGGTCACTAGCCTGCATACAGAGGGGGGTCGGTGGTTTTGAAACCCGGAAGTAGAGCGTACGTACTTTATGAACTGCCCCTATTCCAGTCTGGCACAGAGTTACTTTAGACCTCTGGCAGAGATGACCAGCACTCCCGCTCGGGGGTATTTTTTGATAATAAGCTCTAAATTATGAGGAACATCCTCCTGCCTTCTTGCCTGAGTGTGTGCTCAGAACCACCCGTTTTGGAATAAGATAAACCAACCTTGGTGGGGGGTGGGGTGGTGATATTAAATTGTAATCGGTCTCCTGCTATTAGAGCGTGGACAGGGACACAAATGCTGTCAGCTCACAGCGACTTTAGTAAAGATAGTTTGGCCATTTGTGGAGGTCTTAGACCTCCGGCACAGAGGGTCTGCATTAGCGGTACTTCTGGTGTGACAATATGTACAACTTGCTCCATGAGTAATGTCTAAAATAGTTGGAAATATGGCAAGTCTGAATTTTTCCCATCAGGAATTTGGATGGTTGTGTCAGACAGAAGGGGTAAGTGGGAGCAAGGGGTGAAGGGAGAGCCTGTTCTCTGTCAGATGTGTGTTTATATAAATATTGTGCTCACATTTTAAATTTCAAGCATTATGAAAAAGATCAGTGGTGTGACTGAGAAGTTAACATCATTAACTCACCAGCACAAAAGATGCCCGGAACATCGCTGCGAATAATTACTGCACGAACCGATTTGTCGTGCTTCACCGATTCCATTGCTTCATAAATCTACAACACATGCAGGATCACACATCAGCCTGTGGGGAAACTTTCAACACACATCAACCTCCCTCAGCTTCAATCAATACAAATAACAATTGTTAAACAGACATTTCTACAACAACAACCATCAAAGCTCCAGACAGCCACCAACAGACCAATGAATGGCTTTATGATGATTGGTATCAACAGTTGTGTGGATAGGTTTTCCCAAACACATTGTTACCCAGAAACTCACTGATCGGTTGAGTGATCAAATCCATGCCTCGAAAATTAATGAGCGCAAATAACCAGGCTGAGGCCCAAAGACAAGTGTAACACAACGAAGCACATACATTGAGGCCGTTTGTGGGAGCAGATATGATGATTACTATTTTTCTGCAATTACTTTTCCTTTTATCAACGAGCCAAATGATAGGTGGTGTCTCATCACAAGAAGATATATCACAAATAATCGTACATCGTGGTTAAAGAAAGTCACAGATTCACCGAGGTCTTAAAAACTTGCCGACACAATAATTTCTGAGCTGTACGTTTTAAAACGACAATTGCTAGGAGAGTCAGGAAATGCCATGGGAGTCAAGAAAACAAAAGCGATCAGGCCTCTACATACGACTTCAACTGGCTTGGTGTTTAGGACTAGTTCATGCAAAATCATGGTAACATGCAAGTACAATGTCAACTTCCCTTTCATGGCAATATTAAAATCCTGAGCTCCTTTGCCGATTCGGTTTTTGCATTTTCTGTCTTGTTAAATACATAATTTGCTGTGCTGTCATTTGTATGTGTCCTATTCACAAAACATTACCAAAATCCGTGTTGATTTCTCTATTTTTGCTACATGGTTGAATGATCACACGCTTTTAAAAACTTTCCTTTCACTTTGATGTGTACAGACATCAAATCTCTGAATATGAAGCAGCGACGAAACAAAAGAGCTCATAGAACATGTTACCTCACACAATATTTAAGTAAATACTTCGATTGAAATAAAATCATGATTTTCAAGATAGTTTTAAAATAACTAAATAAAATTTAAAAAAAATAAAAAAATAAAAATTATATATATATTATATATTATATATATATATATATATATATATATATATATATATATATATATATATATATATATATACATATATATATACATACACATACATACACACATTAGGGTGTTCCAAAAAAATGAAAGTTTGATTTTTGCTGCTCCCCGATTTTGCCTTTGTTCCAATACCCCATAAGAACATAGGTAAAAAATAAACAAAATTCCATGATATTTAGGGGTTCCTCAAGTTGGCACAATTATGTCCATTATGGAGACTGCTGTGGTTTTAAAAAATATCAAACAACCATATTAATTGTGAAGTGTACTGCGTTGTGCATATTCGACGGCAAGTTGTCAGTTACAGTTTGGCAAATTTCAACAATATTGTGCCAACTAGAGGAACCCCTAAACATCCTCCAATCTGCTTCATATTTGATGTGTATGTTTCTACTGTCAAATGGAACAAAGGCACACCCAGGGAGCATGAATATTCATACTTTTATTTTTTTACCCCCTATTATGAAGCATCCATATTATATATATATATATATATATATATATATACATATACATATATATATATATATACATATACATATATATATATATATATATATATATATATATATACATATATATATATATACATATATATATATATATGTATATATATGTATATATATATATATTTATACATATATATATATATACATATATATATACACATATATATATACATATATATATACATATATATATATATATATACATATATATATATACACATATATACATATATATATATATATATATATATATATATCACACCCGTGTCCAAAGGAAGTGGTTCAGTTTGGAATTTTTAATATGAAACGCAAAGTTAAACAAATGAAACCAATTAGAACAAGTCTGAAGATGACGATGGTTCACGCGCGGTATTTGACGATGTAGATTGTTTCAGAAGTCAAGGATGAGACAATGTGATAATGTTTGACCAAGTTATAAAAATGATCAACATGATGTGGTACGAGTGACAGGTTATTAGCTGCAAAATGTCGAAAACCCGGTTTCGTTCAACAACTTAAAAAATTTGACCTTTGCATAACCTTGAAAGGTCACAAAACAATGTTGTGGACATTAAAATAAGGAAACAGGATACGTGCTATAGCTTAATGGAGTTAGTTCGTCGAAGAAGGTCGAAAACCCGGTTCGATTCCCACAACTTCGAAAATTTGACCTTTGTGATCTTAAAGGTCAAAGGTCAAGGTCAAAGGTCAATTATGACCTTTGGTGCAAAACTTCCTCTGGAACATTCCAGGAGCAATATAACGTCATATAGGCTATATGGCATATCACACTCCTCAGATAATTATCCATACTTTGATGAAATCAGCGTAAAAGCAAACTTGAAGGGGGCGCCACGGGCAAGGTGTTCGAGACAGAGCAAAATGGTTTCAAGACTTTAGGTGGGGAATGACTTCAAGATTATACATAAAAAATATTGTCATCCCAGCTCTCAAAGTTTTGGCAGTCGTATGATTTTTATGTCAAAATTCGAAATTTTCTAAGTTCGTGACCTTGTGACGAAAATGAAAAATCGAGCTCCTTGGGGCTATGCAGGTGCCATTGGGCTAACCAAATACTGAAACCCCTGCCAGATTCGACAAACCCCTCAGAGAAGATGGATTTTTATGTCAAAATTCGCAATTTTCTAAGTTCATGACCTTGTGACAAAAATGAAAAACAAAAAAAAATTAAAAAAAAAAAAAAAAAAAAAATCGAGCTCTGTGGGGCTATGCAGGTGACATTGGGCTAACCAAATACCGAAACCCCTGCCAGATTTGACAAACCCCTGAGGAGAATATGCAAATTGAAATTGGCTACCCCCCAAAAACGCAATTCGCAATTTTCTAAGTTCGTGACCTTGTGGCCTTGACCTTGGGACGAAAATGAAAAATCGAGCTCTGTCGGGCTATGCAGGTGACATTGGGCTTACAAAATACCGAAACCCCTGCCAGATTTGACAAACCCCTCGGAGAAAAAAAAAATTTGTCAAAATTCGCAATTTTCTAAGTTCGTGACCTTGTGGCCTTGACCTTGGGACGAAAATGAAAAATCGAGCTCTGTGGGGCTATGCAGGTGACATTGGGCTTACCAAATACCGAAACCCCTGTCAGATTCGACAAAACCCCTCGGAGAAGATGCAAATTGAAATCCGCTACTTCCTAAAAACATGTTATTTGGGCGTGGCTCCGCCCATAATGGGCGCACCACGCCCATTTTCAGGAAAACACAACGAGATCATGATATAAACCTCCCACCAAAATTTTATCAGGATCGGATCAAAACCCACGGAGCTATGCTCGGGACAGATAGACACACATACAGACAGACAGACACACACACAACAATAACGAATATAGTGGTCACTTGTTTTTTTTTCGTGAAAAATATTTTTTCGTGAACCAATTATCCTTTGGAACCAATTATAATTACCCTTTGAAACCCTTCAGAAACCTTTAGAACCCTCGATAATTACACACAGTGGGTAGAAAGGTTCTTCTTTTTCATTTTGGACAGATCGATGGAAGGAAGGACATATCAAAGATTGAAGCAGTCTTATACACCACCTTATTTAACATGTCAAAGTACTGCTAAACTGGAAGAAGGCGATTTGTGTTCTGCAGTGTTCAAAAGTACACAATTCAATTTAAATACAATAAAGATTTTTGAGGTCGTATTTTAAAAAAACCAAAATAATTCCCAGAATTTATCACCCTTTCGCAGTGTCTCATATACCACCCCATCTCGCATGTTGCCTTAGTACTTCATGCTACTGTTTGTGTCCTTTATGACATTCTTAAAAAGAGTAAGTTTCCTGTTTGGAATGATTGAAAATTTGGTTTGACTGCCAGGCATATAGACGAAGTAAAAAATAAAAAAATCTCACTTCTCTCTGCGCATTTATATTGGGACTAATTCAGAGAGAAAGTACACTGTTAAACAGAAGGTTTGTTTTCCATTTTTATATTCCGATTCGTGTTCAAAATATAACATTAAATTTAAATCAAGTTGTTCCTTGATCATAATAAATTGAGGTTTTTGGACAGACAGACAGACACAGACAGACATATATGAACCAATTGCTGAACTCCGCTTTTC
Organism: Eptatretus burgeri; assembly: GCF_056783735.1. Lineage (NCBI taxonomy): Eukaryota > Metazoa > Chordata > Myxini > Myxiniformes > Myxinidae > Eptatretus > Eptatretus burgeri. Next base: position 85,557,877 of record NC_140966.1, read on the forward strand.
GCTTCACGTGTGCAGGGTAACTCGAATGGCACTCGGTAAAGCGATTACCTCCGCCAGCCTGAATATGACATGTATCCCACTGATAAGCCGGGTCTGCATCTGGACCTTAACAAAAATCGAATTGGTTTGTTCTCGTCACCAACCCAACTCATCCAGCAAGTTGTGTATCATGCGAAATAATCGCTTTTGGCCCCATCTCTCAAAGGAGAAGCTGCATAAAAAGCCACACAACGTAAGCTCTTTGCCGTTTCAAACTCTATCCTGGTTCCTCAACAGCTGCAGACATTCACAAGTAGCACATACATGAGAATTCCAATGCTACGCACCCCCTCAGCCACCGGACCTGTTTAATCACTTATTGGCAAATCATCAGCGACAGTGTAGACACAAACATGCACCACCGATCGAGGTTCCGAAGCATGTACCATGTGCAATGTCAATAGCAGTCATCACATGAATAACAAGACCCAATCATGTCTCTCAAAATAATATGATATTTTGGGAACCATTATTTTTAAATAAGTGAAATCTCAAAAAATAAAAAAAATAAAAAAAAAAGCTAGGTAGGAATGACATTACGATGCCACAATATGACATCACAATCCTCTTATGGATTACCATCACTACATCTTTTGACATTTTACTTTTGTTGTGGGATTGTGATGGATGAAGAGGAAGAATAAAGAAGAAGAACAGCAGCAATGAAGAATGACACCACATTAAGATGCCACAAGATGACACAACAATCCTCTTCTGGTTTGGCATCACGATATCTTTTGACATTTTACTTTTGGTGTGGGATTATGATGGAATGTCACCTCGATATCACCTTACAGATAGAGTCCATTATCGCTAATCAAACTTTGTGTCCAACGAGCGGTTGCTGAGAGAGACTCAAATGAGATTTGTTCACTGTATAGTCCGTGAGCGTCAGTTAAAGCTGTATGGACATGTGGCTCGTTTTGGACAAGCTGAGTCTTTGAGCCTCTGACCCTCTCACCGCAGGCAGGTCGGTGGTCTTTCTGTCTTCTACCGTCTCCTCTCTAGTCTTGCCCCCCCTCTGCTCTGTCTGCGATATGCCCCCCCACCCCCCCCCATATTTCCGCAGGGCGCTCAAGGTCCGCCAGCAACCCACCTCTGGTAAAACTACCAAAATCACGAATCACTGCTCACCTTCACTCTTTCATTCCCCTTTTTCCCCACCTTTGGAATCACTTCCGGTTCCAGGTTTGGAGCATCGAGAGGTCTCCTTAGGGGCTCTCTGCTGACGATCTCAAAGTTAAGTTTCCGGTCGTTATTTGTCCCGTTTTAACTGTTTATTTTCTCACCTACATGTTGCTGTGTGTTCCTAGTTCGGTTTCGTTTCAAAAATCGTGCTCTTTTGTGAGTTTTTGTCGACGTTGCCTTACCGGGTGTTTGAGGCCTAGGCTTGAGGCCGACCGGTTCCCCTCGGTGTACGATCGTTTTATTTGTTTTTTCTCCCCATTACCTTCAATTTCTATCTTTCCCTCTTTCCTAATGTCCCCCATTTCTCCCAAATAATCTCTATTTCTTATCTAAAAAAAAAATTAAAAAGCTAACCTTCTCCTATTCTGCTTCATCGCCTCTTCTTCTTCTTCCTCGATTTTTTTCGACAACACTTCCATGACCTAATCTGTTGAAAACTCTCTCAAACATGAATAATAATAATAACAAAAACGATCTATATATTAATTCTGAAGGACCAATTTTGTGCTCCTCCTTGCGGTCGCGTCACGTTTTTCTCGGTACTGTGACCTCGACTGAAAGAAGCTTCCTACCTGTAAGAGTGCATCGCACATAGTGGCAATAGACAACTTTAATTCTGAAGCAGAATAAACACTTTTCGTTTTACATTCGTTAACATAGCAACGTGTGACGTCACCGCTGAGAGGCGTCAGGATGTCATGACATCATCGGTCATTCGCTGACGTCATTACGTCTGTCGTCGACAGACCGTGACCGCCGAGAGGTGTAATTCCACTCCTCGAAAATAGCGTCTGCAATGTAAAACCCTCTTCTGCACATGCTGACTACCTCCGAATGTGAATTTGACACAAAATAATGTAACAAGAAACATTGTATCTTCTATATATTAATACTGAAAGACCAATTTTGTGCTCCTCCTAGCGGTCGCGTCACGTTTTTCTCGGTACTGTGACCTGGACTAAAAGAAACTTCGTACCTGTAAGTGCATCGCACATAGTGGCAATAGACAACTTTCAATTCTGAAGCAGAATAAACACTTTAAGTTGAGACAGGGGCGAGGAGTGAAGAGGCGGGGGCGGGGGATGAAGAGACGGGGGCAGGGAGTGAAGAGGCGGGGGGCAAGGGAAGCAAGTTCTTGGGCAGGGGTAAGCAAATCGAAAGCGGGAGACGGGGGAAATGGGGCGGGGGATGAGTGGGCGGGTGCTAGGGTGAATTAGGCGGGGTTGAGTGTGAGGAGTTGGACAGGGGCGGGGGCAAGCGGGGCAGAGAATCAAGAGACGGGGGGTGGGGAGTAAAGAGGTGGGGCGGGGCCAGGGTAATTAAATTTTTGGGTGGGGTGAAGCAAATTGAAGGCGGGGGGAATGGGGCAGGGGCGGGGGTTGAGTCGGCAAGCACGCCCTGTCCAGTCCATGTCCCTCGAGTGTGGTTGAGCTGGTGGTGGTGGTTGAATGAACGGAATCTGTCTGATGGGGTTTCGGCTAGTATCTTGTAATGCTTCATCTTCCTCTCTCACACATGTGGTACTCTTTACTGTTTCATAATGCACTACTCTTCTGCTATTTTAACAGACTGCTCTCATTTCGACCTCTCCTTCATTCCTTGCCGAAAAAAATCCAACTGTTACAGCGTTTCTTCTCTCCATTCTCTGAATTCGCCTTTATTGCATCCATCAAGAATTGTGTTAAATCGCATCTCTGACCCAAAACTGAAAAAAAACCCCCAGTTTGGGATGAATGTTCACTTTCCATCAACCATTCTTTTTTTCCAACTTCAGTGCCAACTCACCCCTCTCAAAGCAACCATCCCACTCTTTCCCTCCAAGCCTCCCTCTCACCTCTCAAAAATTCCCCACTCACCTTTCTCCCACCTTTCATCCCCCTCAAAGTTTCCCCCCTCTCATCCACAAAGCTGCCTCCTTCCACTGCCCTCTCACCTCCATCTCTTCACTCCACCTCCTCAAATCCTCAACTGCCTTCTTCCTCCTCTCTTGTCCCCCTCTCCCCCAGCACCACAGAGCCTTTTCTCCTCCTCATTTGGCCCCCTCCCCGAGCTATTCTGCAATCCCCTACACTCTTTCAACAACCCTCCTTACCTCCGCCCCCTCGTCCCTTGTCAAACCCTCCCCCCCCCCACCCCCTGCACCCAAAGCCTCCTCTCCTACCTCTTCATTAAAAGTGTGGACCTCGAATATATGGGGCCCTCGCTCAAACCTTTCAGATCTTTCCATACAGGTTGCCACTGACAAACCAGACATAATCTGCCAAAAAGAAACTTTCCTCCCCCAAGACGTGTCTGACTCCCAAGTATCTCTCCCTGGTTACTCCCTCCTCCGGAATGACAGACCTGAGCCTCGTCCTGGTGGAGGAGTTGCTCTCTTCATCAAAGACTCTATTCCTCACTCTCCATGCACTGCTCTCACTCCCCCACACCCCTAGGAATACCTCTGGCTACGGCTTCCCCTCCACTCCCACCTCATGTTGAGATGTGGACTGTACCGTCCACCTAACAGTGATGACTCCATCTACACCTCACTATCCGAAAACATGGACCATCTTCTATCTTCTCATCCAAACTCTCTCTTCCTCTTATGTGGCGACTTCAATTGCCATCATGCCAGTTGGCTTGGTGTGGCTACCTCTCTCACCTGTCATGGCACCTCATCAAAAGCTTTCTGCGACTCATTGGGACTGACTCAATCGGTCAACTTCCCGACCCGGATCTAAACCAATGGTACTCCATCTCTTCTGGATCTGATTTTGACAAATTTCCCTGACAATATCTGCTGATCTTCCTCCGCTCCAATCGGTTCTTCTGACCACATCCTTCTCAAAGTGGACATCTCTCTGGCTATTATCAGAGAACCAACCTCACCGCCGTCGAGTCTGGCATTTCACTCAAGCCAACTGGCAGGGTCTCCAAGCAGCCATCAAACTTATAAACTGGTCTCCTATCACGACTTTCTCAAACATCAACTCATCCTGCGAAGTCTTTCAAAGACACTTGCTCTCCCTCATGCACAGATTTATCCCTTCTCGTCTTCAGTTGTCCTACCCTTCCTCCCGCCCTTGGTTTACTGAAGCTTGTGGCGAGGCAGTTGTCCTGAAACAACTTGCCTTTGCCTCGTGGAAAGCAAACCCAACTGAGGGCAATCTCAGTTCCTTCCATAAAGCTCGGAACAAGTGTGTATCTACCCTCAGGAGAGCCAGAAAACAACATCTTTCTCTTCTCAAGTCTGAACTCTCAAACCTCTCTCCCTCCTCAAAATCCTGGTGGCGTCTAATTAAATCTGTTTCTGCTGTATGTTCCCCCTCCATCCCCTGCCTTACCTCAAATGGCCGCACTGCTGATACCGTACGTGAAAAAGCTGAATGCCTAAACTCGGTGTTTGAAGCTAAATCTTGTGTCCAAAACCCATCACTTTCTCTACCCACCTGTCCCTGGACTCTGTGTCCTTTTCTCCTGACAAGGTGGAGAGCTTGCTGTCAAACCTCGACTCAGATTCTGCAACCGGTTCAGACGGCATCAGCCCACGTGTCCTCAAAGCCTGCTCTTCTGCTCTTGCTCACCCTCTCTCTGTTCTATTCACCCTCTCATTTGCTCAAGGTCATCTGCCATCTCCTTGGAAATCTGCAAACATTACTGCCCTGCATAAAAAGGTGCAAAAACAGATCCCTGCAACTACAGACCAACCAGCCTTCTCCCAATCATCAGCAAGGTTCTGGAATCCATCATCGCTTCAGACATGAATTCCTTCCTCTTCTCCAATGGCTTGATTTCTGATCATCAATTTGGTTTCAGACCAGGTCACTCCAACCCTGGATATGCTACTTCTGCTCTCCCAACAATGGATGGAGGTCCTCAATGCCGGACAGGAAATCCGAGCCATATCCCTGGACATATCACGTGCTTTTGACACAGTCTGGCACCCTGCACTGCTCACCAAACTCTCTTCCTATCGTATCCAAGGCCATCTCCACTCATGGCTCGCAGACTTCAGCTCCTGTCGCAGTCAACGTGTGGCCCTAAATGGAGTTCTTTCATCCCCTCTTCCTGCCCAGGCTGGAGTTTCTCAAGGCAGCGTTCTGGGCCCTGTTGTTTTTCTGGTTTTCATCAATGATCTCTCCGACTCTGGAAAATCCTCTTTATCTCTTTGCTGATGACTCCACCTTCTGCCGTACCAGCTGTTATCCCTCAGAGCAGCAAGCAGCAGCTTCTTCTCAACCGATGGTACTCAATCTCTTCTGGATCTGATTTTGACAAATTTCCTTGACAATATCTGCTGATCTTCCTCCGCTCCAATCGGTTCTTCTGACCACATCCTTCTCAAAGTGGACATCTCTCTGGCTATTATCAGAGAACCAACCTCACCGCCGTCGAGTCTGGCATTTCACTCAAGCCGACTGGCAGGGTCTCCAAGCAGCCATCAAACTTATAGACTAGCTCCTATCGCAACTTTCTCCAACATCAACTCATCCTGGGAATTCTTTCAAAGAAACTTGCTCTCCCTCATGCACAGATTTATCCCCTCTCGTCTTCAGTTGTCCCACCCTTCCTCCCGCCCATGGTTTACTGAAGCTTGTGGCGAGGCAGTAAGTTGTCCTGAAACAACTTGCCTTTGCCTCGTGGAAAGCAAACCCAACTGAGGGCAATCTCAGTTCCTTCCATCAAGCTCGGAACAAGTGTGTATCTACCCTCAGGAGAGCCAGAAAACAACATCTTTCTCATCTCAAGTCCGAACTCTCAAACCTCTCTCCCTCCTCAAAATCCTGTTGGCGTTTAATCAAATCTGTTTCTGGTGTATGTTCCTCCTCCATCACCTCCCTTACCTCAAATGGCCGCACTGCTGATACCGCACGTGAAAAAGCTGAATGCCTAAACTCGGTGTTTGCAGCTGTTCTTTTTCTGGTTTTCATCAATGATCTCTCCGACTCTCTGGAAAATCCTCTATATCTCTTTGCTGATGACTCCACCCTCTGCCGTACCATCTGTCATCCCTCAGACCAGCAAGCAGCAGCTTCTTCGCTCACTGCAGATCTGGGTAAAATCACAAAGTGGTCCAACACGTGGAACATGTCTTTCAATCTGGACAAATCTCACACTCTCACTATGTCTCTTCGAAAGGACCGTTTAGAACCCCCCCCCCCACCATCCACTTTCTCAACAATCCTCTGGAAGAAGTCCTTTCTCTCCAGCTTCTCGGTCTCACTATCTGCCATGATCTTTCCTGGGAAAGCCACATTTCAAACCTTGCCTCCAAAGCCAGTCTCCGACTGGGAATCCTCTGTCGTGCAAAGTCCTTCCTCAGCCCTCCTAACCACTTGCAAAGCTTTTGTCCATAACCTGATGGAGTACTGCTCTCCCCTCTGGGATGGTGCTCCTGCCTCCCACCTTTCTCGGCTTCACGCTGTAGAAACCAGGGCATTTCGGATCATCGGCATCTCCCGCAATGAGGCTGAGTCTTTGGGCCTCTCACTCAATCACCGCAGGTTGGTCGGTGGTTTTTCTGTCTTCTACCGTCTCCTCTCCAGCCTTGCCCCCCCATGCTCTCTCTGCGATTTGTCCCCACCACATTTCCACAGGGCGCTCAAGGTCCGCCAACAACCCCCTTCTGGTAAAACTACCAAAATCACGAAGCACTGTTCACCTTCACTCTTTCGTTCCTCTTTTTTCCCGCCTTTGGAATAAACTCCCTCACTCTATTCTTTCCCATTCTTCCTTCCAGGCTTTCAAATCAGCTGTTCACCACCACCTCTTATCATCCCCCATCCAAATCCTCAAACTTTTCTACCCCCGATAATCCACCCAAGCCCACTTCCTTCAAATTCTCTGCTTGCCTTCCTGAAAGTCCCTGTAATGTCCATCTTCTATTCCCCATGTTCCCCATCCCATCCCTCTCCCTTCCACAGATCTCCTAATGTGTCTGTTCCCCACTGTTTTGTCCCTCCCACTCACGCCCATCTTGTCTCATGCCCCCCTTGCTGTGCTTTGTGTGTTAGCTCTCATACGAGCCTCGACAAGGTATACAAAAAAAATAAACTCCCTCACTCTGTTCAATCCCATTCTTCCCTCCAGGCCTTCAAAACAGATGTTCACCACCACCTCAGATTGTCCCCAATCCAAAACAATGATCTCTTCTACCCTTGTTTACCCCCCACAATACCCCTTCTTTCAAATTTCCAGATTTCACAACTGATATTACTTCTGCATACATCTAGTCCACCTCATGCATACTCTCCTGCTCCCCCCCACTCCACCCTCCATTCCTCCTCACATTGTGCCATGTCCCACCATGTCCCACCGTCGTGTCCACGCCATGTTGTGTCCCACCATCGTGTCCATGCCGTGTCCGTCTAAACATGTTATTAGATTGGTTTCATACTTGTTTCAGTTGATTTGGGTGATGGCTTGGATATGTATCACTTTTGCAATGGTTCTGTCCAGTGTCCATTTCCCCTCTCCTCACGATCCTGGGCTTGTTTGGTTTAGTCCACATTTACATTCGATTTATCTTCATAATATAACGATTAATGGTTTAAACGTTTTGAAATTTTGGGTTGCATGCATGAGCCCAGAGACAAAGTAACTTCCTTGCGTCGGAATCAACATCATGGCTTCAGCAGTTATTGAGGTCAGTCGGGCTTCAGTTTTACATTGTTTTGAGAGAGGAACAAAAACAAGAAGAAATACAAATTAGCGATTTTGCGATCTCCCGATGTGGTACTTTCGCGATGTATCCTGGTGTCCTTTTAAGTCTTGGAAGTTCAGAAAACGCTTGAGAATAAAACGTATGGCTTTTAAATGCTTATTACTTCACTCTTTTGGAGTTTATGAGTGTATCTTTGTGGATACATTGGAATGGTTGGCCATTTTTCCCCATATCATCGCTCTATACTGAGTACTATCATAATCCATGATAATGGCTCCCAAATCATACACAATCTTGACACAAACTCTCTTCTCTCCCATAAAAAATTTCAATAATTGCCAAAATTTGGAAATAGAATTGTGTTCCATGACTTTTGCCTCCGATCCAAAAATCATACGACTGACTTGCCTGATGCCCAGATGTTATTGCATAAATGTGCCGAATATCAAATAAATCCGTCGAGTCATTTTAGGGTCAGCAGTTCTGGACGGACTGACAGCACTCAAAATATAAGCCCCCAAATGGGCTGAAATCAGGCTGGGGGCTAAAAAAAAAGGTATGCAAGAATGAACGATTCAAAGGTCTTGGTTGGGCATGCTGTATTAAACAGCTGGAGATCACCCATAGGCTTTCAGTGCAACTTTCCTCGTGGATAAGAAACATGAGCTTACCCACATGGTATAATTTGATCAAGCGATAATAATAGTTAACCTTCAAATAGCGTGGGGGTTAGGTTCCTGGAAAATAACACGATAGTTAAAACCACGATCGTGGAAACCAAGGACCAATGGGAAAAGCGGAGGTTCAGTCCCTGAGCTTCGAGAAAATATAGAGGCAGGTGGACAGCAGTGAAATAAACACATAAAAAGTGTGTGTGTGTGTGTGTGTGTGTGTGTGTGTGTGTGTGTGTGTGTGTGTGTGTGTGTGTGTGTGTGTGTGTGTGTGTGTGTGTGTGTGTGTGTGTGTGTGTGTGTGTGTGTGTGTGTGTGTGTGTGTGTGTGTGTCCTACATCACTCCAAAACAATAAAACTTAGCAGCCTGAAACTTTGCATGTATATTAAAAAAAAACTCCAAGGAAGTGCAAGAGTGAAAATTGGGTGCTTGGGTTAATTTGAACACCCCATTTGAAGATAATTAATAGACTTATTTAATTATATCCTGAATGAGGCGATCCTCTGCCACCTCGCCGTCTGGGGTCTTAAGGTGTTTCCTAAGTAACCTCACTGAGGTCTGAAGCCACCATGTTTTTTGGCCTGCTCAACCATGCATCGACTTGGAACAGGCCACAACGATTTCTTAACGATAAAGTTATTTTTCTCACTTTCCTCACTCATATTATTGAATGCTTATTCATCATAGCTACGAATTGCTGTGCATATCACCATTGTAAGTGCTGTAGTTTTCAAATTAGGAGCTTGAAGCAATTTCATGCATTATATGATACGATTTTCCATGATCTACTCTCACAGACTAATTAAAGTATTGTTGCGAATTCGCGCCCGCCGGCGTGCGGACGGCCACGTAACTTGGATCGCGGAACGTCGCCCACCGGACGGACAATTCAGTCGTGACCCTCCGGGAACTATCGCCCGGAGCCAGTCACGGGTGGGCCTTTCGACCTCACCACAATCGTGCCAATCTGCCACCCGCGTAGGACAGGGTTGTTCGCCAAACTCGACCTACCTAAGTACCCACGCGGATGGTAAACCGTGCGATCGTACCTCGCCGCAGGTCGACTCCGGACACGAGCCGCTTGGGCGGCCCGTTCCGTACTATCGGGATAACCGAGCAGTGTTATCGTCGACCTCGGCGGTTTAGATTAATTACCGGGATCTTGCACCCGCTACGAACCCTTTACGTGAAGTAGGATGGAGAGTCAATGGAGAAAAGACGAAGCGAAACGGGAAAGCAGTTCACACAATGTACATTTATTTCCCGGCACACGGAGAGCACGTTTATACAGCCATACAGTCAAAATGCACATATAGTAACCAGAACAATAAAAGCAACAACGACGCAGAGTTAATACCGACTACACGCACACACAGCAACACTTATACAGATGGTGCCAACACACATTTACATAAAAGCAAAGAAAAGAAGCCACCCTCATAGACAATGGGGCAGACAAGCCTGTAGGCCAAACGTGTGTGTGACCTGGAGGAGCGGCTAGGTCCGCGAGACCGGGGGGGGTCCTACCCGCGTCCTCGTGACGCGTTGGCGGGCGAGCCGCAAATGTGGCCGTGCGGCTGTGCCCCGACTCCGTGCTCCTTGGCGGGTTTCGTTGGCACGCCGTTTGGAGTGGGGTGGGAACGGGGCCCCCTTTTGCACTATCTCAGTGCGGGGGAAAGGGGGAATTGTTGATGCCCTGGGGGAGGGGAATGGCTGGCTGGCTTGGGTCCCGAGACGAGTGATCCCACACCGCGACCTCGTCGCCGACCGCCGTCCGTCTTGCCTCGGACCCGAGCTCCCTTGCTTGCAGTTCCACCGCGACTCTTCTCCGTTCCGCACTCTCCTCACCCGACCGACCCGACTCTCTTTTCCAAAACTCTCTCGGCGACTCCAGAACCCAACTCTCTTCATTCGCCTTGCGCTTGCCTTCTTGTAGGCTGGCAGGAGCAGCTAATATGCAAATATTCGGATCAGAATGACCTCGGGGGCGGAGCCACGCTCGCCCATTGGTCGGAGGAAACGGGGGCGTGTTGAGTTTTTGATCCAAATTTTCCCTCGGAAAGGCCGCTATTTGCGCTCGCGGCTCGGTGCGTTCGGCATCAATTGCTGAACGGGCCCGAGACAGCCCGACGTTCAGTGTTCACAGGTGGTGCGGGAATGGCCGTAGAAGGAGAGAGGTGAAGGCTGTGGAGGGTTTTCGGTGGTGGTTTAATGGTTATGGTGCCGTTTGGGAATGGCGGTGGTGCGATGATGTGGGAGCGTAGATGGTGGCGGTGGCGTGGTTGTTGTGTGATGGCGGTTGAGACGTGATTGGTTCAAAATAAAGATAGAACAGAAAAAATGGCTAACAAAGCGTCACAGCCTGGATGAATCACATAAATTCCCTCTATACAACGGGTTTGGGCGAACTACACATGTACCTATGAAGATATCTCACCTGAGGGTCCTGAATGGTGGTTTCCGAATTTCCAAAGCCGTAACAGTATATACTGTATGATGGAAATATTGTTTCAGTTTTGAGGATTGGATATCATCCAGACTAAATAAGTGTCGAAATCTGGAGTGAAATCTGATAATTTAAATAAATAACAACTCTTATAACTAAGCCGATATACCGATTTCCTTTAAGAAAGCAAGACTATGTTCCCTGCTTCTTAAAACATAAACAAGAAAATGTGAAATTTCCAAAGCATTAAACTTATCTTTTTCAACAGTTTGGAGAATTATATTGAGTGAACAAAAAAAATAAAGCAGCTTCATTGAGCGATATGATTTAATGCATTCACTGCTGGACCTCATGCCCTGTCCCCCAGAGGGACTGCTTGTCCACGGCATCTGCCAGATCTATGTCTATATTTTGGAGGTTTCGTGAGGTGCTCTACTGGGAATCAAAGCAAATCTTTTGAAAAACGGCCATTTTTAAATAAAGTTATAACATTTGCGCGGGATCAATGTCCCACATAACGCGTGCACAGACGAGCAGGCAACATGGTGCACTGCTTGCTATGTATATTTCACAGGCAATTAAACTTTGTGATGTCTCCAGGGTTGTCCACATTAAGCATCAACTCTTGTGTGGACAAGTCATTATTTCAACAAATTCATTTTATTTCATCAATTGCAGCAGACAGTGAAGACTGGCTTTAAAGTTAAAGGGATCCGATATGGCATGCAGCCACAGCCTGGCAAGTCGTTCCTTATCAACCACTGAATTGGAGTGCTTGCTTAAGTGCTTAAGCCACCTGCTGAGCGCACTACATCATTCTGAGCGAATCTTTAAGTCCACCTCTTCAAATCCTCAACTGCCTTCTTCCCCCGCTCTTGTCCCCTCTCCCCCAGCACCACAGAGCCTTTTCTCCTTCTCATCCGGCCCGCTCACCGAGCTATTCTGCAATTCCCCACACTCTTTCAACAACTCTCCTTACCTCCCCTCCTCGTCCCTTGTCCTATCCTCCCCCTCCCCTGCACCCAAAGCCTCCTCCCCTACCTCTTCATTAAAAGTGTGGACCTCAAATATCCGGGGCCTTCGCTCAAACCTTTCAGATCTTTCCATATAGGTTGCCACTGACAAACCAGACATAATCTGCCGAACAGAAACTTTCCTCCCCCAAGACGTGTCTGACTCCCAAGTATCTCTCCCTCCTCCGGTATGACAGACCTGAGCCTCGTCCTGGTGGAGGAGTTGCTCTCTTCATCTATTCTCCTTACCTCCCCTCTCCTTACCTCAAATAAGACTCTATTCCTCACTCTCCGTGCACTGCTCTCACTCCCCATCACCCCAAGGAATACCTCTGGCTACGGCTTCCCCTCCATTCCCACCTCATGTCTATATGTGCACTGTGATGTGCCTAACATCCACCTAACAGTGATGACTCCATCTACACCTCACGATCCGAAAACATGGACCATCTTCTGTCTTCTATCTTCTCATCCAAACTCTCTCTTCCTCTTATGTGGCGACTTCAATTGTCATCACGCCAGTTGGCTAGGTGTGGGTACCTCTCTCACCTGTCATGGCACCTCAGCAAAAGCTTTCTGCGACTCATTGGGACTGACTCAATCGGTCAACTTCCCGACCCGGATTTCAACCAATGATACTCAATCTCTTCTGGATCTGATTTTGACAAATTTCCCTGACAATATCTGCTGCTCTTCTTCTGCTCCAATCGGTTCTTCTGACCACGTCCTTGTCAAAGTGGACATCTCTCTGGCTATGATCAGAGAACCACCTCACCGCCGTCGAGTCTGGCATTTCACTCAAGCCGACTGGCAGGGTCTTCAAGCAGCCATCAAACTTATAGACTGGTCTCCTATCACTACTTTCTCCAACATCAACTTATCCTGGGAATTCTTTCAAAGAAACTTGCTCTCCCTCATGCACAGATTTATCCCCTCTCGTCTTCAGTTGTCCTACCCTTCCTCCCGCCCATGGTTCACTGAAGCTTGTGGCGAGGAAGTTGTCCTGAAACAACTTGCTTTTGCCTCATGGAAAGCAAACCCAACTGAGGATAATCTCAGTTCCTTCCATAAAGCTCAGAACAAGTGTGTATCTACCCTCAGGAGAGCCACAAAACAACATCTTTCTAATCTCAAGTCTGAACTCTAAAACCTCTCTCCCTCCTCAAAATCCTGGTGACGTCTAATCAAATCTGTTTATGGTGTATACTCCCCCTCCATCCCCTCCCTTACCTCAAATGGCCGCACTGCTGATACCGCACGTGAAAAAGCTGAAAGCCGAAACTCGGTGTTTGCAGCTAAATCTTGTGTCACAAACCCATCACTTTCTCGACCCACCTTTCCCAGTTGCACCCAACTGTCCCTGGACTCTGTGTCCTTTTCTCCTGACAAGGTGGAGAGCTTGCTGTCAAACCTCGACTCAGATTCTGCAACCGGTCCAGACGGCATCAGCCCACGTGTCCTAAAAACCTGCTCTTCTGCTCTTACTCACACTCTCTCTCTCTCTCTCTGTTCTATTCACCCTCTCATTTGCTGAAGGTCATCTGCCATCTGCTTGGAAATCAGTCAACATTACTGCCCTGCATAAAAAATGTGCAAAAACATTCCCTTGCAACTACAGACCAATCAGCCTTCTCCCAATCATCAGCAAGGTTATGGAATCCATCATCGCTTCAGGCATTAAATCCTTCCTCTTCTCCAATGCCTTGATTTCTGATCACCAATTTGGTTTCAGACCACGTCACTCTACTCTGGATTTGTTGCTTCTGCTCTCCCAACAATGGATGGAGGTCCTCAATGCCAGACAGGAAATCGGAGCCGTATCCCTGGACATATCACGTGCTTTTGACAGGGTCTGGCACCCTGCCCTGCTCACCAAACTCTCTTCCTATGGTATCCAAGGCCATCTCCACTCATGGCTCGCAGACTTCAGCTCCTGTCGCAGTCAATGTGTGGCCCTAAATGGAGTTCTTTCATCCCCTCTTCCTGTCCAGGCTGGAGTTTCTCAAGGCAGCGTTCTGGGTCTTGTTTTTCTGGTTTTCATCAATGATCTCTCCGACTCTGAAAAATCCTCTTTATCTCTTTGCTGATGACTCCATCTTCTGCCGTACCAGCTGTTATCCCTCAGAGTGACAAGCAGCAGCTTTTTCTCAACCAATGGTACTCAATCTCTTCTGGATCTGATTTTGACAAATTTCCCTGACAATATCTGCTGCTCTTCCTCTGACCACATCCTTCTCAAAGTGGACATCTCTCTGGCTATTATCAGAGAACCACCTCACTGCCGTCGAGTCTGGCATTTCACTCAAGCCGACTGGCAGGGTCTCCAAGCAGCCATCAAACTTATAAACTGGTCTCCTATCACGACTTTCTCCAACATCAACTCATCCTGGGAATTCTTTCAAAGAAACTTGCTCTCCCTCATGAACAGATTTATCCCCTCTCGTTTTCAGTTGTCCTACCCTTCCTCCCGCCCTTGGTTTACTGAAGGTTGTGGCAAGGCAGTAAGTTGTTCTGAAACAACTTGCCTTTGCCTCGTGGAAAGCAAACCCAACTGAGGACAATCTCAGTTCCTTCCATAAAGCTTGGAACAAGTGTGTATCTACCCTCAGGAGAGCCAGAAAACAACATCTTTCTAATCTCAAGTCTGAACTCTCAAACCTCTCTCCCTCCTCAAAATCCTGGTGGCGTCTAATCAAATCTGTTTCTGGTGTATGCTCCCCCTCCATCCCTCCCTTACCTCAAATGGCCGCACTGCTGATACCGCACGTGAAAAAGCTGAATGCCTAAACTCGGTGTTTGCAGCTAAATATTGTGTCAAAAACCCATCACTTTCTCTACCCACCTTACCCAGTCGCACCCAACTGTCCCTGGACTCTGCGTCCTTTTCTCCCGACACGGTGGAGAACTTGCTGTCAAACCTCGACTCAGATTCTGCAACCGGTTCAGACGGCATCAGCCCACGTGTCCTCAAAGCCTGCTCTTCTGCTCTTGCTCACCCTATCTCTGTTCTATTCACCCTCTCATTTGCTCAAGGTCATCTGCCATCTGCTTGGAAATCTGCAAACGTCACTGCCCTGCATAAAAAAGGTGCAAAAACAGATCCCTGCAACTACAGACCAATCAGCCTTCTCCCAATCATCAGCAAGGTTATGGAATCCATCATCGCTTCAGACATGAAATCTTTCCTCTTCTCCAATGGCTTGATTTCCGATCATCAATTTGGTTTCAGACCAGGTCACTCTACCCTGGATATGCTGCTTCTGCTCTCCCAACAATGGATGGAGGTCCTCAATGCCAGACAGGAAATCCGAGCCGTATCCCTGGACATATCACGTGCTTTTGACACAGTCTGGCACCCTGCCCTACTCACCAAACTCTCTTCCCATGGTATCAAAGGCCAGCTCCACTCATGGCTCGCAGATTTCCTCTCTTGTCGCAGTCACCGTGTGGCCCTAAATGGAGTTCTTTCATCCCCTCTTCCTGTCCAGGCTGGAGTTCCTCAAGGTAGCGTTCTGGGCCCTGTTCTTTTTCTGGTTTTCATCAATGATCTCTCCGACTCTCTGGAAAATTCTCTATATCTCTTTGCTGATGACTCCACCCTCTGCCGTACCATCGGTCATCCCTCAGACTGGCAAGCAGCAGCTTCTTCGCTCACTGCAGATCTGGATAAAATCACAAACTGGTCCAACACGTGGAACATGTCTTTCAATCCGGATAAATCTCACACTCTCACTATGTCTGTTCGAAAGGACCGTTTAGAAAACCTACCCATCCACTTTCTCAACAATCCTCTGGAAGAAGTCCTTTCTCTCAAGCTTCTGGGTCTCACTATCTGCCATGACCTTTCCTGGGAAAGCCACATTTCAAACCTCACCTCCAATGTCAGTCCCCGACTGGGAATCCTCCGTCGTGCAGTTTTTCCTTGGCCCTCCTGAGCTCCTGACCACTTACAAAGCTTTTCTCCATAGCCTGATGGAGTACTGCTCTCCCCTCTGGGCTGGTGCTCCTGCCTCCCACCTTTCTCGGCTTCACGCTGTAGAAACCAGGGCATTTCGGATCATCGGCATCTCCCGCAATGAGGCTGAGTCTTTGGGCCTCTCACTCAATCACCGCAGGTTGGTCGGTGGTCTTTCTGTCTTCTACCGTCTCCTCTCCAGCCTCGGCCCCCCCGCTCTCTCTGCCATTTGTGGTGGCCCGTGCTCCGCCAACCCGAGCAAGTGGCCCCCCTCCTCTTAATTTTCCCCTTCTCCTCTCTCCTTTTCTCTCCCCCCTCTTTTTCTCTCCCCCCCTCTTTTTCTCTTCCCCCCCCCATCGTATTCACGTCAGTGAAGCGATGGGTGGTATTTGCTGAAGTAAAATAAATGGAAAGCATGCTAACATTGAAATAAACATGTACAGTATATACAAAAACTACAAAATAAATTGAACAAAAACACAAGACTTTTACCATTTAAATTTACTACAACACAGGGAGGGTAAGAACATTACGTACTCGCACTGTACTCTGCCGTAAATAGAAAACACAAGACTTAGCTCGGGATGATGCTGTTAAAGGGTGGAGTGTGGAGCAATGAACAGGGAAGGTGATTCAGCGATCAGAAAAGCAGCATTAGCTTTACGACGAAGTTTTCCTGCAGCGTTGCCACAACGGAGAAGGGTAACACGATCTTTTACCACCGAACGTTGAACTCCAATCTTTCCTGCTTGGCTTGGAAGGTACATTATCCTCTTCCAGAATAATCCCGTCTCATCAGTGTTAAAAACCTGCTGCAGCATCAATCCCTTCGCCTCAATTTGTTTCTTGAGTTGCTGTTGAAAATGTGTTTTTAAAAATGAAACATTAGAACGGGGGTTTGAGTCCAGTTGTCAGGAATTAAAGCTTTAGGAATGGCAGTTTAAGTACGGCTGTTGGAAAATGAGGGTTGGGAATAGGTGCTCAAGTACAGGTGTTGGAAAATAAATAAGGGTTTGGGAATGGGTGTTGGAAAATAAGGGGTTGGGAATGGTTGTTTGAGTACAGGTGTCACAAAATGAGGGTTTGCGAATTTGGTTTGAATACGGAGTTGGAAAATGAAGGTTTGGGAATGAGGTTTGAAGGACAATGAAGGTTTGGGAATGAGGGAGAGTACAATGGGGAAGATTCCACCTGAAATTGTTGGCCCCGTAATGGCGGCCCACAGATGCAAACTTTCACCTTGATCCAACCGATCAAACAATTCTATCTTTTCACCCAATCTCGTAACCTTTCTCTGCCTTTTGGCACAACTAACTTTATCCATCGCATTACGTTTGAGCTCATTAAAAACAGTGCGTGAGAAACAACACAAGGCCCATAATGGGGGATAATCGTACATGCACGGATGCAAACGATGACTCATCTCAGCTCAAATACTTTGATTGGTCGAAATGTAATCCCGTGAAATGAAATCGGAACACAAAAGGTTGCCCGTGATTGGCCGAAACCCACAATATTAGAACCCGTGATATTTGAGGGTTTGCTGTACTGTCCTCATTCGTATCAGCAGGAGGCATCGTATTCTGGAGTAAGCCTCATCTTAACAAGAGAAAAGATACCATGGTATAATTCACAAGAGTACTCTTTTGGAGAGATACCATAGCAAAATAAATTTTCATAGATTTGGTAAATAGGACGTTGACAGATTGTGAAAAAGATCATGAAAAAAAAGAAACTAATACAGGAGCATCTCACGCCTTTTCACGATGCCTGAGCTTCCTTGTATTATCTTGTGACCATTGCACAAAGCCTCGCGGTGATCTCAACTACTTGGTACAAATATCCACAGCACCGTGTAACCCAGTTCCCTCGTAACCCAGTTCCCCCCCTCTCCATACTCACAGCAAACACCATGCTCCTGCTGAAGGCATTCTTCGCTTTTGGCCTGTTCATGCCAAACACCACAATACCTACAAAAACAATAAGCATCGTAATAACAACGATGAGGTAATGCAATACACAGCTATGTGATAAAGACATGCTTTTCAGGTGTTCAGCAACACCTGTGCTTGAGATGATGGTGATGTGAGAGCAAGGAAGTCGATCATGGAGTGGGATCGAGGGGTTGGTTATGGAATTGGGGTGTTGTGAGATTTCGTCAAATAGTTCAATTGCTTAGAAACGCCAGCACTGGGAAGTTTAATCAACCGTTTAAAACACAATGTGTATTTGTTTGTGTGATATCTGTCCCCCTTCAAAAGGATGATTTAAGAAGGGTTTTAAAAGCCAATCTTTTAACAAGACTGTGTGTTCACTCCGGTATATTTTTTTCAGGATTAAAAAAAAAAAACTCGAAAAACATTTTCCATCAGAGTAATTACGTCTCTTCTTCTGGAAATGTAGACGGTAACTTGCAACCGGGCTTCAATGGTGGAAAACAGAAGCGTTTTTAAAAAAAAATAACAATAAATACAAGGTGCAGGGAGGTGAAATTCGCTGCACGTGATGTGTAACATGCGCAAAGTAAAAGGAGTGTTCATTTACATACGCGTGATGTCTAATAAATAAAGAAGATACAAGTACACCTGACACGAGGCCGAGACTTCAGGCTTTTGCATGCTCATGAGGCTGTACCCTCAAAATGAAAGGTCCCAGAAGATAAAGAAAATAGGGTAACATTTTTACACGTCATGTTTTAAAATAATGCTTTTTCTTGCTACAAAACATCACATCTTCCAGTCTGAATATTTTGAATAAAATAATTCCAACCCTTCATTTTTGACAGCCTTTTATACGAGTAAAATTTTTCAAACACAGCCATTTTTTGTCCAACACTCATGGAATTGGCTGTAAATATATTACAAGCATTGCACCCTCACCTCCGAGCTGTCCAGCCTGGGTTTGAATCCCGACCCTGCCATAAACTGTCACCCTGGGTCTCACAGGCAAGGTGATTCAATGTTTGTGCCATCCCTCGGATGGATTTTAAACTGAGCGTCCCATCTGCCGGCATTAGTTGGTTGACATTAAAGATCCTACGGTGTCCTTGGCAAAGAGTAAGTGAGCCATCGCCCACATTCTGAACAAATTCCAAATTCCTACAATGACTGATTGCTGGGAAGACAACGGCAGACCACCAAACACACAACCCATGCCAATAAATTGCTTCAGCAATACCAACGCTATGTACATGCAGGACAAAGGTATGAAAAGATGTGTACTCTATTTTTACAACACTCTTTTACAGTGTTTTATCCCATTAAATGGCAAGTGGTCCCATAGTTGAGACATCGTCACATATAAAGTGATGAAAAGGTTTTTTTATTTTATAATCATACGTTCAAAGTTCTTGAAACTGCATCATCTCTACCAGGTTACATCACTGCCGTTAACTTTTACCCACTCGAATACCACACGGTGTAATGGGTACAAAGTACACAAACATTCAACACTCGCTCCTGATTAACAAATTTTTTTCGTCTCAAGAAAGAACTAATTGAACTACAGAGCTGCCATCGGAAATTGCTGATGGTTCCCGGTATAGCTAACTCATAATATTAGTTCTCCCTTGAAATTCTGCCTCATGACAACAAACTAATTTTTTTTTCTCCAAAAAGTGGGACGCCACAGACACTAAGACTTAGCGCCTCCCTTCGGCAAGCACAATGTTAAAACTAGAGGGGGAGCACTCGGGAGAGTGCAAAACCTCCGCCGCCAATACTGCTGGGTCACTCAAGTGAACCTTATATCTTATTCATTAAATATGATGTCAACAGTGCTGACAGTTATAGTTCTTTTCTCCAACATTTTTTTTTTTGGGGGGGGGGGGGTGGAAATCACTTAAAACAAGTAGAAATGCAAAAAAAGAAATCTAAATTTTGTTGAAAAAAAAAGTTGCAAAAAAATTTTTTTTCTCTAAGAATTATTTTGGGGGGGGGGTTGGAAATCACTTAAAACATGAAGAAATGAAAAAAAAAATTCTCTAACAATTTTTTTTTGGGGGGGGGACCAAGTCCAAAATTTAATGGCATGATCCTTGGACCATACCTAACCCCCCACCAAATTTCGTCGAAATCCGTCGAGGAGTTTTTCCATAATACTGTTCACAAACAAACAAACAAACAGAAAGGGGTGAAAACAGTAACCTCCATCCATCTTCAAAGATGGTGGAGGTTAAAAAACATTAAATAATGGGGGAAAAAATCAAATAATTTAAAAGAAGAAAGTTGAAAATTGGGGAAAAAATGAAAAGTAAATCATTGAAAATTGAATAAGTTAATATTAAAAAAAATATATATATATATATATATATATATATATATATATATATATATATATATATATATATATATATATATATATATATATATATATATATATATTGTTGCGGTTCTCGGAACTGCATGCATCCAACAGATATTGGTCCCAAGACAGGTATTCCATTATTAAACGTGTAAATAGCCCCTTCCCTTTTGTCTAGCGGGACAACAGGAGTGTGCGTTGCGATGATCTCACAGCAAGGTTTGCTTACATCATTTCTTCTTCATTTCGTCCCCACTCTTCTTTTCTGATTATATTCCTGAGGTAAATCTGAGCTATGTGCACCTCACTGTGAGATAGGTGCTCGCGGAGGCCAGTGCGTGCGGTGCCGCTGCGAGGAAACGATGACGCGCGGGCATTAACAGCGCAGAGCCCCGTTCCCAAGCGAGCCTTCAACCCAACGTGTGCGGCGAGTCATACAGTGCACTTGGTAGTTTGGGATTATGGACTCGAACTTCCAATGATCTGGGGAAGATTGCCGGCTGCATTAAAAAGGCATACAGATGAATATCTCATCAGAGGCTGCACGAATGGTGTTTTTCACAACACAGGAAACGCAGCCAGCATGACGCCCACGCTGCAGGAAACGTGTACGGAGGCCGATAAAGGCGACTCCACGCCACGTTGGGCGGGATGCGAGTGTGCGAAGTAAAAGCAGAGTGTTCCTCATCAACAAAATATCTGATACATATTGGTGTTCGCCCCACGCACACACCAGCAGAGTCGTGCAGACGTGAGCGCTGGCCACGTGCGTAATGGTGGAACCACGCACACTGTATCGAATGTGCTTGAAGGCAGACACGTACGCTGATCATGACTGTTATCGTACAAAGCAGGGTACGAATGCACCACTCGCGACTTTGTATCGTATTTCCTCAATATCTGAAACGTATCGGTGTTCACCCCGCGCACACGCTAGCAGAACCGGGCGAACGCGAGCACTGACCACGTGGGCCATGGCGGATCCGCACATACTGCGTGAAACATGCATGGATTTATCCATAACAACGTACCTTCGGCCCTCGCGGGCAGCAGCGGATTCCCCACGGATGGTGATCGTCTTCCCGTCTCTATGGCCAGCGAAGCTGCGATAGAGCAGGGGAATGTTGTCCAGTGCGGGCCACGTTGACGCATGCGTAGCAAGCGCATTGATCAGCACTGGTCAGACACCCGGGCAGACATGCGGGATCCTCGGCCGGTCGCCAGGACACGGACCGGGGGGTTTTGCGGGACGATTCGCGCGCCAAGTTCAGTGTGGGCGATTCGTGTCATGTCGTGGGGTCGGAGCGGAATATTTTCGCTGTCTGGGATGACCTTGCCGGAAACGGAGTGTTGCGGTTTCCGGCAAAAGTTAGTGGGCCGCGTGAGGGGTTGGGGCCAATCGGAGCGCCCGATTCAGGCGATGACGGGGTCCCCCCCCCCCCGCCCAACGCTGTGAGTCCTATAAAGGTCGGAGCGGTCCCTCCGCCTTTCTCTCGCCCTTGTCTCTCTGCACGACATCGCCACAACCCGCCTCTTGCTGCCGAGACTCCGCCTCGTCATCTCCGCCCACACGACGTTGACCCCACCCGCCTACCTGGTCCCACCTACCATTCCATCCACACACTCTGGACTCCGCCCCTTTTCCACTCAAGCCCCTCCTTCACGTCCACGGTCTCCACATGCGCTGCTGAAGCCAGAGACGACATGCCAGCTGTCGAGTACCGCACCATGGAGAATCCCCCCCCGACCCCCGAAACGTATTGGTGGTGCGTTCGTGCAATCAAGTGCAAAGGTACCGAGATCGTAGCCTCAACTCCTCTCCCTTCTTGTTTCAATACTTTCTCTTCATCAGGTTTTCTGTGTCTGTGTGTGTCCAGGCGCCTGTCTGCTTAAGTAAGACTGCAGAAGATCGTTATTGTTATCATTATTATTGTTATTATTTTCACGCTAAGTCTGCTCTGTCCCATTTTGTAAGTTGCCTGTAAATAAATCATTATTAGGAATGTCCACAGCTCGTTTTTGTGGTTTCTTCCATTGATCCAGCATGGTTCAAATCCTCGCTAAGCCGGGACTTTATTCCCAACGATCCGTTCCTTTTAGCCGGTACGTCCTTGGCAGTGTCGCTCGGCTGCATCCGATCCGGTAAGGACAAGGCGTACCGAGGGCGTGTTCCCCAGTAATTAAATCACGTGTTTAATTAGGCAACCCGATTAACCCATAGACGGGAGGACGCTAGGTTACGCGGTTGAGTTATTGGCATCCACGGTCGGTTAAGCGACCCGCCACATCACAGAATTATCCGTGTGCGACGGCCTACAATCCCGCGGAGTCTGGTGGGAGCAGAGATAGCTCCCCCCCCCCAGTGGTCTTCTCACCTGACCCCCGGCCCGCAACAATATATATTTGAAAAATTGAAAAAAAAACAAAGAATTGAAAATCAAAAAAAGTTTTTCTTTAAAACGTGGGGCACTGCGGACACGAAGACTAAACACTTAATGCTTCTCTCCGGGACCCATAATAACCTGAAACTAGTCTTGTTGTGTAGTGGAGCCCAATTCAATGTCAACACAAGAACTTTTGCACAATTTATACGCTTCACCATGGAGTTCAAGTCAACACAGTGTTGGTACACGCAACATATGTGATGAAAAATGAATCGTTTGTTAAATGTGTGTATGAAGCTGTTTATTACCTCTGCCACCGAAGGTGAAGGTTATGTTTTCACCCCTTTCTGTCTATTTGTCTGCGTGCACGATATCTCAAAACGTTGTAGTGACAGTGGGGAGAACAAGTATTTGATACACTGCCGATTTTGCAGGTTTTCCCACTTACAAAGCACGTAGAGGTCTGTAATTTTTATCATAGGTTCACTTCAACTGTGAAAGACGGAATCTAAAACAAAAATCTTGAAAATCATTGTATGATTTTTAAATAATTAATTTGCATTTTATTGTATGAAATAAGTATTTGATACATCAGAAAAACAGAACTTAATATTTGGTACAGAAACCTTAGTTTGCAATTACAGAGATCAAACGTTTCCTGTAGTTCTTAACCAGGTTTGCACAGAATGCAGCAGGGATTTTGGCCCACTCCTCCATATCCTTCAGGTTTCGGGGCTGTCGCTGGGCAACACAGACTTTCAACTCCCTCCAAAGATTTTCTATTGGGTTCAGGTCTGGAGACTGGCTCGGCCACTCCAGGACCTTGAGATGCTTCTTACGGAGCCACTCCTTAGTTGCCCTGGCTGTGTGTTTCGGGTCATTGTCATGCTGGAAGACCCAGCCACACCCCATCTTCAATGCTCTTGTTGAGGGAAGGAGGTTGTTGGCCAAGATCTCGCGATAAATGGCCCCATCCATCCTCCCCTCAATACGGTGCAGTCGTCCTGTCCCCTTTGCAGAAAAGCATCCCCAAAGAATGATGTTTCCACCTCCATGTTTCACGGTTGGGATGGTGTTCTTGGGGTTGTACTCATCCTTCTTCTTCCTCCAAACACGGCGAGTGGAGTTTAAACCAAAAAGCTCTATTTTGGTCTCATCAGACCACATGACCTTCTCCTATTCCTCCTCTGGATCATCCAGATGGTCATTGGCAAACTTCAGACGGACCTGGACATGCGCTGGCTTGAGCAGAGGGACCTTGCGTGTGCTGTAGGATTTTAATCCATGACGGCGTCATGTGTTACTTATGGTTTTCTTTGATACTGTGGTCCCAGCTCTCTGCAGGTCATTGACCAGGTCCTGCCGTGTAGTTCTGGGCTGATCCCTCACCTTTCTCATGATCATTGAGGCTCCACGAGGTGAGATCTTGCATGGACCCCCAGACCAAGGGAGATTGACTGTTATCTTGAACTTCTTCCATTTCCTATTAATTGCGCCAACAGTTGTTGTTGCCTTCTCACCAAGCTGCTTGCCTATTGTCCTGTAGCCCATCCCAGCCTTGTGTCAGTCTACAATTTTGTCCCTGATGTCCTTAGACAGCTCCCTGGTCTTGCCCATTGTGGAGAGGTTGGAGTCTGATTGCTTGAGTGTGGACAGCTGTCTTTTATGCAGATAACGAGTTCAAACAGGTGCAATTAATACAGGTAATGAGTGGAGAATGGGAGGGCTTCTTAAAGACAAAACTAACAGGTCTGTGAGAGCCGGAATTCTTACTGGTTGGTAGGTGATCAAATACTTATTTCATGCAATAAAATGCAAATTAATTATTTTAAAAATCATACAATGTGATTTTCAGGATTTTTGTTTTAGATTCCGTCTTTCACAGTTGAAGTGTACCTATGATAAAAATTACAGACCTCTACGTGTTTTGTAAGTGGGAAAACCTGCAAAATCGGCAGTGTATCAAATACTTGTTCTCCCCACTGTATATATGGATGAAATTTTATGGACAGGTTGGGTGTGTGACAAGGACGAACTGATTAGAGTTTGGTGAAGATCCGGATCCAGAGCAGACTACTAGAATATTTTAAGTGATTCTTCACCATTGAGAGATTGGGCCAAAAACGATATAGTTCTGTCTTGCATGATATTAAAAAAAATGTATTGGGCCCGATATGTTCTCGTGGATCAGGCATTACGTGGCGGAGGTATGCGCTCTACCAAGTACCCTTCTAGTTTTTTATGTTGTCAACCATCGCATGCATTTTCTGCTCACCTTCACTCTTTCATTCCTCTTTTTCCCCACCTTTGGAATAAACTCCCTCACTCTGTTCAATCCCATTCTTCCTTCCAGGCCTTCAAAACGGCTGTTCACCACCATCTCTTATCGTCAACCATCCAAATCTTTGATCTTTTCTACCCCCTATAATCCACCCAAGCCCACCTCCTTTCCTTCCTGAAAGTCCCTGTGATGTCCATGTTGTATTCCCCATGTTCCCCGCCACACATCTCCTAATGTCTCTGTTCCCCACAGTTTTGTCCTTCCCACTCCCACCCCACTTGTCTCATGCCCTCCTTGCTGTGCGTTGTGCGTTAGCTCTCACACGAGCCTCGACAACGTATACAAAAAAAAAAGGCTGTGTGTGCTTCCAAATATTAAATCGAGGGTGTCAATCATTTTGTGAATGCCATTTATTTTTATTTCCCCAATTTAAAAGGATATATTAAGTTGTGAATAATTATTTTTTAAAAGGTTCTGTAATATTAACAGTGAAATAAAGAATTGTGGAGCCAAAATACTTGTCAATTTCAATTTTTTTTGGATCCTCATGGAGGATCTCTAAGTCTTACTCACGTTGTTGTTCTTCATCTTCTTCTTGTGGACTTTTTTGTTTCACAGCCTAGAGTTTTCATCGAAACTTCCTGAAACTTGGCATATATATGTAAAAATACCCTGCGCAGATAGTTACCATCTCCGATTTTGGAAATTCTTCCGAGAAAAAAAGTTGACGTAATAATATCGCCGCTAATGGAAATCGCCTAAAAATTATCTCCGAAACTAGGCAAGCTTTTTGAATTCTGTTTGCGGGAATCAAGCCGGGCACATTAGCACAGATAATTTCTCGCAAACCTGATACATCACAATGACGTCATATTCGTTTTTATGACGTCATCATTAAGAGGACGAGGATCTTCGCTTATTTGAGCTTGTTCGAGAAAATTGTGAGTTGTTTGAAGGGAAAAAAAAAAGTGCAACGGTGCCAATCATTTTGGCCACCACGGTGTTGTAACATCAGCAAACAGTGCCGTGTGATGCGAATGGAGTTCACAAGCAAGGTCATATCAGGTCAATGGCAAGCTCGACCAAAGAAACCAGACACGAATTTAACAAAAGGTCTCCTTGAGTCCCGTATAATGACCACAGGACCGCACCTGGTCACATTCACGGTGATCGTGGCTCGGATGGTAAGCCGAGTGTGCGAAAGGCAACGACCTGAGTGCACTCACCCTGATCATCACCGTCCAAACGGCGAATGGCAAACTCGGTTCCCGGGTCAACGGTCGTCTTCTCGCTGCACCAGCGGCCCGGACCCACGGCCGCACACCTGGCCCCCCCTACAAACGCGGCGCGACTTGCACTCACCACCTGAGCCAACTTGAACATCGTGCTTTCGATTGTCAACCCGAACCGACTATCCCATTCACAGAACAACAACGCGAATCGCTGACTCCAATCAAAGCACGTGGGTTGTTTAACTTTGTGGTTGTTGTTGTTGTTGTTGTTGTTGTTTTTTAATATAATGAAATGTTACCGGAAACAATTATCGATGTTACCTGAGGAATTTATCTTCTAACTCAAAAAAAGCTCTCGATTACACGGTTATAATGGTTTGTAAACAGTGCGTTGCTTTTCCGGCCATGACATGTTGTCGGCTGTCAGTGGAGGGTTTTCAGATTTATCCCATAATGCCGTGCGCGCCGCCATGTTTGTTGCATTCACTTCCTTGGCATCATGGAGAATGAAACCCCCTCTGTTGGTGCAAATATCGACGTGAGCTTTGTAAACACAATATTCGATTTGACAAGCTCATTAATATATAAGTATTCCAACTTCAATTTCCTTTCATTTTACACCAACACGTGAGAAGGCGAAAAGGAGAAAGCATCAACCGAGCTATTCCATAAGCAGATATATATCTTTTGAAGAGGAGAGCACATTTTGGTTCTGGTTTCTTATAATGGATTCAATGCCACTGACGGAACGATATGTAGTCGGTAATACTGTCGATCTAATTGTGGTGCATCAATGTTCAGGATTTCAGGATAAAACGTTTAACCTCCCGCATTCCCCTTAAACCTACGTTCTCTCTTGTTTTATCCTTCCTTCAATTCCTCTTTTCTATTTTTATTTTCTCAACGTGAGCCTCGTACCGGGTGTGCATGTAATAAATAGATGGTCTCTGATATATTTGTCACAAATAATGTTTGAAAATATGAATACAAAATGGCTGATTTTACAAAAACAAGCTCAAATGAGCTAAGATCCTCGTCCTCTTAATGATGACATCATAAAAACTAATATGACGTCATTGTGATGTATCAAGTTTGCGATAAATAATTATCTGTGCTAATGCCCGGCTTGATTCCCACAAACAAAATTAAAACAGATTGCCTAGTTTCGGAGATAATGGTATAGGCGATTTCCATTAGCGGCGATATTATGACGTCAACTTTTTTTCGAGGAAGAATTTCCAAAATTGGACATGGTTACTGCCTGCGCGTGGGCTTTCTGCATATACATGGCAAGTTTCACGAAGATCCGATGAAAACTCTGGGTTGTGAAACAAAAAATGTCAAAAAATAGGAATGACGTCATAAAAATTGATATGACGTCATAGTGATGTATCATATGTGCGGTAATTCATCTCTGCTAATGCCCTGTTCGATTCCCGCAAATAGAATTCAAAAAGCTTGCCTAGTTTCGGAGATAACTTTTTAGGCGATTTCCATTAGCTGAGATATTTTGACGTCATAACTTTTTTTTGCTAGGAGGAATTTTCAAAATCGGAGATGGTTACTGTCTGCGCAGGTTATCTTTACATAAATATGCCAAGTTTCAGGAAGTTTCGATGAAAACTTATGGCTGTGAAACAAAAAAGTCCACAATAAGAAAATGAAGAACAACAACGTGAGTAAGACTTAGAGATCCTCCATGAGGATCTCAAAATCCTTAAATTTCATCACATTGTTGGGTTTATAAGTTTCTCTCAGTTGATAAGTTTCTCTTCTCTCAGTTTCCCAGATGCCCTCAATGGGGTTTGTTGCGATTACTATCTGGGATTTCAAAAACCCAGGAAACGAGGAATGCTTCATCGCCATCCAGACTGTGACATTATCAAAATTGAATCAAATGCCATACTCCTGAAGAATATGAGTGAACCTGAAGCAGTCCCTTCGGGTGGGTGCCTGCAATGTCCCATCCCAAAGAGAAGATGATCACCTGTCTCTGTTAACATCTGAACTCAACCATTTGAACATCGGTATGGCAGCACTCTCTGGGGTTCGGAGATCGGATTGTGGCAAGATCATGGTGGGTGGTTAAACCTCCTATTGGTCTGGTCACTCTGATGGTTACCTTGCCCAAGGAGTTGTGGCAGCTGCGTCCAATGAGCTGACTCCAATGATAATTGAGGTAACACCGGTCAATGAGCGTATTATGAGACTGAGGATTCTTTACTCCTTGGGTGTCGTTTCCCTGGTCTCTGTATACGCTCCGACTGAGGCGAGTGATCCCAACGTGAAGGATGCATTGTATGCCACGCTCGAGTCTGTGGTTGATCTGTGCACCAAGCGAGATACTCTTCTAGTCTTGAGGAATTTCAATGCATCGACTGGCATTGACAGTGATGTCTGTGAAACACGTGTCACTCCCCATGGGTCTGGAACTGTGAACCAGAATAGCACTAAGTTCCTTGACTTTGCAAGAAGTCGTGGATTTAGGGTGGCTGCTTCATGGTTTCAGCACTCACAAGCTCATCGCTGGACTTGATATTCCAATGCTGGTGGTATGGCAAGGAAGATTGACCATGTGCTCGTTAATGGGTGCGAGAGGATGATTCAGAACTGCAGGGTCGACTGGAGTGCTCAGTTCGTCAATACTGACCACAGGCTTGTTGTCGCAACTCTGAAGTTGCAGATTAAAACTGGTACCATCCCAGCCAAGGCTGGATGTTGGCAAGCTCAAAGATGAGAGCCGAGGAGTTTTCGAATAGGCTGAGTGGGGATTTGGGGGGTCCGGGTGCTTTGGGGAATCCTGAAGAGTCATGGAGTGCCTTTAAGACCACCATCCTTGATGTTTCCGGTGGATGCATTGGAACTCATTGTTGGGAGACAAAGAGCTTTGTCTCCCAACGGACACTGGATGCCATTGACAAGAGTCACAGGGCCAGACTTAATGGCAGATCTAAGCTGTTCAGAGAGTTGAGGTGTAAAACTGTATGTGCACTGAGGGTGAACAAGGAGGAATCTGTGAAGTGGTGGAGCATCACCTGTGGTCAAGTGATTCTTGTCTTGCTTACAGGTGAATTCATGCATTGTGTTCCTCCAAGCCAGTCCCTCAGTGTACTGCAGTTAGAGCGGAGAGTGGTGGGCTCTTGACAGAGGAATCCGAAGTGAAAGCCCACTGGGCTGGTTACTGTGAGTGGCTGTACCAGGCTGACCCACCAGTTGTTGAGTTGGATGTCAATGGTGTTACTATCCCTATTGCTGATGCTCCATTCAATTGTGAACCACTTTCATTTGTGGAAATACAGGCTGCGGTGAATCGGTTGAAAGGGTATAAAGCTACTGGGTTATGTGGCATCCATGCTGAACTTCTCGATGCTGGTGGAAATGCTGTACTTGGGTCGTTGCATGCAGTTTCGTGCTCTGTTTGGAACACAGGCATCATCCCAACTGACTGGAAGAGGGGCCTTGTTGTCCCTCTCTGGAAAGGGAAGGGTGATCAAACTGCAACAACTGCCAAGGGGGTAACACTGCTCTCATTGCCGAGCAAGGTCTTGGCTTGAATAATTATTTTATCGGGTTCACCACCATCTGCTTGAGCACCAGTGCCCAGAGCAGTCAGGCTTCGCACCAAAGAGGTCAACGATTGACCGTGTCCTTGCAATTTGGGTCGTGACCGAATGCAGATGATAGTTTTGACAGAGGGTGCTCGCAGCCTATGTTGATCTCTGCAAAGCGTTCGATTTTGTGAATCTGGATGCTCCCTGGAGGATTCTCAGCCCCTGTGGGGTGCCTCCAAAACTGATAAATCTCTGATTTCTGAACGATACTCTGGTACTGGTGGTGCTGTGAGGTGTGGTGGTTCCATCTCTGACTTATTTCCAGTTGTTCCTGGAGTTCTTCAGGGGTGGGCAATGCCCTCCACACTTTTCAGTGCTTGTATGGACTGGATTCTGGGAAGGATGTCAGAGAGATAAAGCTGTGATGCATCTTTTGGGAATGTTATCATCTTTGGCCTTGATTTTGCAGTCATCTTTGCAGACACTGGATATCCTTATGGGAGCCCTCAAGGTGCTGAATGAGGAGTCAGAACTGCTGGGATTACAGGTTTCCTGGGTTAAAAGGAAGATGTAGGCTTTCAATGACATCTTGCATGCTGCTATTTTGTCTGTTCCTGTTTGTGTTGAGGATGTTGAGGTCACAGAAAGATTCAGTTACTTTGGCAGTGATATTCATTTCTCCACATGTTGGGAGCCAAAGGTCGATAGACATCTGGACCGAGCCTGGGGAGTTATTGATGCACTGGATCATGGGATGTGGCACTGTCGGGACCTGTGCAGGAGGACGAAAGTCTGAGTCTTTCAGTCCTTCGTGCTTCCAGTCTTGCTCTATGGATGTGAGACTTGGACTCTGATCTGGGATCTGAGATGGAGGCTCAACTCTTTCAGTACCAGGTGTCTTCAGAGAATCCTTGGCTATCGCTGGTGAGACTTTGTGTCCAACGAGCGGTTGCTGAGAGAGACTCAAATGAGATTTGTTACCTGCATAGTCCATGAGTGTCAGCTGCGGCTGTATGGACATGTGGCTCGTTTTCCTGACGCTGATCCTGCTCACCAGATTCTCTCAGCGAGGGAGTCTCGTGAGTGGAGGAGGCCAATGGGCCAACCACGTGCCTCGTGGTTGCAGCAGGTTGATCGTCATCTCAAGGAGATGGGGATGGGCCAGGCATTTACCTGGGGGATGGCCAGACGGAGGCCCCTGGAGTACAGGCGGAAAGTGTACACAGTGACGCGCTGCTCTCGCGCAAGCTCCCATGCCTGACCTGTTTGTCTTCATAAGCTAGAATGCTGGAGGAATTGTTCAACAAATGCAAACTGTAGCCCAGCCTTAACTCATCAGCAAGTGTGACAGATGGGATCAGTGCTCTCGCACTGAAATCCTGAGCATCGGTTCTGCCTTCTCCTCTTTGCTTTTGTTCATATCCTTCTCAGAAGGCCATCACCTGTCATTGTGGAAAAAGGCTTATGTCACCTTTGTTCTCTTCGGGAAGTTCAGGCTCTCAAACTCCTGGGTCTCACAATCAGCCATGATCTTTATTGGGCAAACCACATTTCAAATGTACACTGAAACATTTCAAATGTACACTGAAAACATACATTCCCATGGTACGCTGAATCGTGTGGTGAGGCAGTTGCTCTGAAACAACTTCACTTGCCTTTGCTTCCCGGAAGGCAAATCCAACCAAAGGCAGTCACTGCTTTCAAACAAATCGTCAACAAGTGTGTGTGCACTTTCAGGAGAGCCGGAAAACATCGATCCAACCTCAATAATGAACTTATAAACTCGTCTCCCTCCTCTTAAACCTGGTGGTGCCTTGTTCAGACTGTCTCTAGTGTATGCTCCCCCTCCATCCCTTCCTCTCTTAATATGGCACCACAGCTGACTCCACTCGTGAGAAGGCTGAATGACTCAAATCTGTGTTTGCTACAAAATCTTGTGTCCCCAACTCCTCACTCGTGATACTTATCTTTCCCTGTCATAACCAACTGCTCCTGGACTCTGTGTCTTTTGCACCTGAGAAGGTGGAGAAGGTTATTTACACCGTTGACTCTGACTGCTGCTGGACCAGACTGCATTAGCTCACGTGTCTAAATACCTCATGTGTTGCTCCAACACATCCTCTCTCTGCCCCTTTCACCCTGTCATTTGTGCTAGGTCATCTTCCATCTGCTTGGAAATCTGCCAACATCACTGCATCACATAAAATGGTGGAAAACCTGATCCCCTCAACTACAGACCTATTAGCTTACTTCCAATCATCAGCAAGGTCATGGAATCGATCATCATAGCTGATAGGAAATCCTTCCTTCTATCCAACAACCTTAATGCAGATTTCCAATTTGGTTTCAGACCAGGTCAATCCACTTTGGACATGCTGCTTCTACTCACCCAACAATGGATGGAGGCCCTCAATGTCAGACATGAGATCAGGGCCGTCGCTCTGGACATATCTTGAGCTTTTGATACAGTCTGGTATCCTGCCTTACTCTCCAAACTCTCTGATTATGGCATCTAAGGCCAACTGCACACATGGTTTACTGACTTCCTCTACTCTTGAAGCCAATGTGGGGCTCTCAACAGAATCATTTCATCTCCTCTTCCTTTCATAGCTGGAGTGCCTCATAGCAGTATTCTGGGCCCATTCCTATTCCTGATCTTCATCAACCATCTCTCTGACTCTGGAAAAAACCTCTTACCTATTTGTTGATGACTCCACCCTCTGCCATGATATTTGTCATCCTTCAGAGGCAGGTGGCAGCCTCTTCCATCTCTTCAGACCTTTACAAAATCACAAGCTTGTGAAACACTTGGAATATGTCTGTCAATCCTGACAAATCTCACACTCTCACTTTCTCTCTCTGAAAGGACTGTCTGGCAAACCCTCCTGTCTACTTTCTTAACAATTCTCTTCCTCCTCTTTCATATGCAGCATAAGGCTGCTGTTTGCATCATTGGTTGAGGGCACAGTTGTGCCACTGACGCAATGCCCATATTACCAGTACACTGGTACTCATTGTGCTGACCTCGAAAGGATGACAGGCTGAGTCAACCCCACTTTGTGTTAATCAATGGAAAACTGGACCTCAAACTCAGGACCATAACATCCTAAGCCAGCCACCCAAACTGCTAAGCGCTAAGCCAACACCATGCCGACAATGCTCTTGAAGAAGTCCAGTCACTCAAACTCCTGGGTTTCACTATCAGCCATGATCTTTTTGGGGCAAACCACATTTCAAGTTGGCCTCCAAAGCCAGTCGCCGAGGCATCCTCCATCATACAAAGTCCTTCCTTGGCACACCTGAAATCCTATCCACCAACAAAACCTTCATCCACAGCTTCATGTAGTACTGCTCTCCCCTCTGGGATGGGTCCCCTTCCTCACATCTTGCTCAGCTTGATACTGTGGAAACCATGGCCTTCAAGATCATGGGAATCACACTCCATGAAGCTGAGTCTATGGGCCTATCACTGTCCCATCGCAGACAGGGTGATCTCTCTTCCCTCTACCACCTCCTTTCTAGTGTTGCGCCACTTGTTCTTTTTGTGCTTTTCACCCCCTCCCTCCCAGGTTTCTGCAAGATGCACATGATCCACCATTAACCCATCAACTTCCACCTTCTCTTCAATGTCATTCTTCCCTGCAGGTCATCAAGGCAGCTGTTCCCCATCTCAGATCATCCCCAGTCCAAATCCATGATATTTTCTACCCTTGTCACCCCCCCCCCCCACACACACCAAACCCTCTACACAAACCCAAGCCTTCCTTCCAGCTTTCTAGTTTTTCCCTCCTGAGAGTTTCCTTCTGTATCCATCCTGCCATGCATCCTTTCCTGCCCCCCATTCGTCCTCACACCCATTATTTGTCCAAGTCTCCCCCTTCAACTCTGCTGTTGGTGTTCCCCCTCTACCACCCCCTCACTACTGTTCATTTTGTCCTATTATGTCCCGATCCGTTCAGTGTACTATCTCTTCCACGAGCCTTGACTCTGTATTCAAAAAAAATCGGTCCCAAGACTGATCCCTTTAATTATTTTCCATTCATCACCACCTCCAAGGATACCATGTAAGTGGGATTCGCAGTTGCAGGTCATCATTGGTGGGAGGAGTGGTAAAAATGTCAAAATATTGATTCAACCAATCAATGTTATTTTTCACATTAATTTATAACACCCTGCCACACTCTTCTTATCCCCACTCCTCACTCAGGTTCTTGAAATGGTAAGTGTTGGTGTAGCGCAGGCATGATGGGTCGAATGTCCTCCTGTGGCTTGGTTCCTTGTTGTTATAACCACAATGTGTGCACTGGAGTCTAATATCCGAGACCAGCACAGATGGGAAAGACAGATTACTCCTATCCTGAAGGTCATTAATGAACCAGTTGGGTTTTTATTGACAATCCAGTCATTATGTGGGAATTCCACTTTGCTCCAAAAGCTTAACAAGCCTTTTATCATCCATACAATGTTTGTGATGACATATCAAGTACACATAAATATGCAGTTTGGGCTTTTGGAGAGATCGATCTGTTATTTAATAGATCAACGCATCGGTGAAAACTGCCATCCTGGTGTTTTGCATGCAGGGCGAGTCATCAGCCATTCATCCATTGGATGTACGTTCACAACTGGATGTCCCATCAGCTGCTGGCATTAGTTTGTGGACGTTAAAAAAAATCCCACGGTGTCCTTTGCGAAGAGGAGGCGAGTTATCACCGGTACCCTGAACAAGTGAAATTCCTGCTCCAACCGACAGGAGGCACTGAATCAGTGGCGCAGCCGTGCTCCCAGCAATGACGCAAACCATCAGGCACACGTTGCCAAGGAATGTCCCCAAAACCATCAGGCACACGTTGCCAAGGAATGTCCCCATTGAACATCACGCGTCATAAGTAAGAACAATGAGCATGTTTATTACGTTGCACACTCTTAAAGACAAACACTAAAGGCTGCATTTTGAATACGAAAAAAATAACTGGCAACTCAGATGTGTCTTCAACATTTCCAAAAGGGAGGGGGGAGAGGTGTGTGGGGGGGTTTTAGCAAACATGTGGTACAGTAACCTCTCAACGATCTGATGAGTGTCTGTTATTCCTTGGCTTTCTCATTGTGATATCAATGGGTTAATATGCAATGCATGGAGTGCAGGACTGACCTCAGTCCCACTGTTGAGTTCAAATTCCATCCCGAATAGCATTACCTTAAGTTAGCCAATAGTCCATCCCACTCACTGCACAATCAAAATAAATGGAACACAAGCTCGGTGCATTGCAAAGTGCGGTAAACCACCCTTTCTTTGAAAAAGAAAAACCCCTCAACCCACCTCCTCTTCACAAGGGGATATGTATAGGTCTGCAAGGAACCGTCTACATATTACATCCACAAAAGTACTAGAATGCTTTGCACCTCGCTCTGTGTATGCCCAAATCATCCTCCTACCCTCACCTTACTCCGATGGACTCCCACCCTCTCTATTGTCTTCACCTCTCTCCTCTCGTGCTTCTTTGTGTACGTAATATGAGGATAACCCCTATCCTTCATCTCTTGAACAAGCAACACAAATCAAGCAACTCTGTCCTTGAAAAGGCATTCTTGAATTAGTCCAAATATTCAAGCATGATTTTTAGTGCAGATGTTTGTATGAAGAGTTGGTAAGATTGCAATTTACCGAAGCATAAGAGCCAGATATATATATATATATATATATATATATATATATATATATATATATATATATATATATATATATATATATATATATATATATATATATATATATATATCACTGGATATATCTGACATAGAAATCCATTCCCCACTTTCAATAACCGACACCATAGCACGTACTGAGCTTTTAAAATTGAAAAATTCCAAAATATTGACATTTGGGGGAAATACACAACTTAAGGTTGTGAAATCCCATGTTTTAAATCATTGAAATTATTATCCAACAAGATGCGAGCTAACCTTGAGCATACATTTATTGTGACCAAGAACCTTGAGCCTTCAACCAATGCAAGTTGCATTTGTGATTAGCGAAGGTTTGGACAGTTTTCTGGTGAATGAAACCAGTGACATAAAAAGGTACACTCAATTGGTCGAACCATGAGAGACGATATAGTCTTTTTCTTCCAAAATATGTCGGAGAACTAAAGCTCAGAGGTACGACACAGTCAAGACAAAGCACGACAAGGAGCGGTTGTACTCATGCCTTCAGTGAAAAGCCATTTCAATTGAGCCACTTCTGCTGAGAGTGTATTCAGTTCACTCCGAAGCCTCTCGTTTTCAGTGATCGTCACGACACTGTGGTTCAGTTCCTCATTCACCCTATTCCATCTCTCGTTCACCCCACAAACTCCATTCCTCGCCTGATTCCTTCCACACTGTAGCTTCAGTGGTTGTGATCCGCCAATCTCCATTTGCGGCCAGACGGGGCCAGTTATCGCCATCTCTGCGTCGCAAGGCCTTGAAGCAGGAGGATCACAAGTTGCGGCCATTTTGAACCGTAGCTTATGTGGCAAAGACATCTTCTTGCCTTCATAGGGGCTGCAGCAGCGGCCTCTTTCGCTTGGCTGTCGCAATACAGACACTGGGGTGGCCATCGCTCCATTAGCGATTGACGATGGAGGCGATGGAGGTGGCACCATTCCTACTGGTGAGCCCTCGGAAGCTGAGCTGCCGTAAGCTGAATCACTGGAAGCCGTCGGCGAGTTTGGTTCATTATTTCCTGTGCCAGCAATGTCATGGCTTTCTCGATCATCTCGAAAAAGGTACACTGGACTAAGACTTCTGCAGGGGCTTCTCGATGAAGCGTACTCTTCACCTCTATTGATGAGCGAGTCACGAGGTCGCCGTGTCACTGCAAATGTCAGGCTTGTTGTGCGTGCTGCTGGTGGTTCAGTTGAGGCTTGTGTCAATCCAAATCTGAATTTCAGGGCAGAAAGCTCAGCCCTAAGGCAGGAATTTTCTTCAAGCAGACCAACAACCCGACCCTCAAGAACGAGGTCATTTAGACGACGCTTTTCCCGTGACCGCTTTGCTGCTTCATTGTTCTTCCGACGCTTATCCCAGTATGAAATGTCCTTCATACTGTCTGGGATAAACTCTCGTTTCCGCCTTTCTCCAACACCTCCTTTTCCGAGGCTTGGTGAGTGAAGAACACCCCAGGTGGTGTCCCAGCCTTGGCCAATCACACTTTGTCGGGTTTCACTGCAGGTGTCAGCGAGCTCAGGACTTTGCACATCCATATTGACTGATATGACTGTCAGATCAGACGAAAAAAAATGTTAGCTTCTTCCAAAAAATTTAGATCAAAGAGAAAAAGAGAAAACTTTTAAGCTTTCATACAGATTATTACAATTTACGAAAATTAATATTGCTGAAGATTGAAGGGAGGGTGATCAAAAAAAGTCGTTAATGTCAAAGAAAACGTAAAATGAGTAACATTATAGGAATGATTGGGGTAAAAAATATAAAAAAAATTCCAAACACGACTTGTGTGGGACGATATATTTATTACGTATACAAATGTGGAAGTTTTGACCCCTCCCATAGTATGTACTACGTATGGACGAGCCGGAGCCTGCCTCCAACACCCTACACCATCACATGCATATGTAATAAATATATAACCGCTATTGAAAAACAAGCTTCTTCTACACTATTGCACAATGCAGATTTACAATAATAAACTACTTACTTTTTCCTCCAGAACAGCAATTATAAACTGTGATCAGTAAATCCATGGCCTAACATAGAATATCGATTAAACTTTCTACAACAATTTAAACTAAACTGACCTTTAATCTCCTATTTTTTTTATGAAAATCCACGGACTTACTGATCAAGTTTTTCAATAATATGTTCCTGCCTTGAAACTTTTACAAGTCTTGCAATGGTGCAGTCCGTCTAAACTTCACATCCGACAAAACAATTTGTGAAAACAAGAAAGGTTTTGCAGTAATGGATGAGCTTAGAGTATAATTACAGGTTTTTTACATTGGAACTACAAGAGAACAGTGGATGGAACACAGAAATTTGAAGAAACATGACAGAGCCATATTGAGGGATGAAACAGAAATTCATTCAAGCAAACCTAAGTGTTGCGTTCGAAACGTTCTCCGAATGAGATACAATTATAGTTACAACAATGAGGCGTGTAAAGGAGGAAAAGCGTTTCTATATTTCTTTACTAATCATAAACATATTCTCATAAACTGAAAGATACTTGAATATCTCGTTTGTATAACTTTTTGAACACCTCTCGTGCAAACAGAAACGGGGGGAGGGAGAGAGAGAGAGAGAGAGAGAGAGAGAGAGAGAGAGAGAGAGAGAGAGAGAGAGAGAGAGAGAGAGAGAGAGAGAGAGAGAGAGAGAGAGAGAGAGAGAGAGAGAGAGAGAGAGAGAGAGAGAGAGAGAGAGAGAGAGAGAGAGAGAGAGAGAGAGAGAGAGAGAGAGAGAGAGAGAGAGAGAGAGAGAGAGAGAGAGAGAGAGAGAGAGAGAGAGAGAGAGAGAGAGAGAGAGAGAGAGAGAGAGAGAGAGAGAGAGAGAGAGAGAGAGAGAGAGAGAGAGAGAGAGAGAGAGAGAGAGAGAGAGAGAGAGAGAGAGAGAGAGATATATAAGGTTTTCAGAAAAAATAAAGAAGATATAAACAATGAAATAGGCAAGAAAGCCATCACAATTGGATAAACCAATAGGTGATCAAAACTAAGGCAAACTGAAAAGCCAATATCAACATTAAATTACCTTTATGTTGTTGTATATGCTTGAACGAGGCAAAATGACTTGGACAATCAAACTGCCTGGTTTTCTGCGTGAGCAGCTCTCTTTATAAAGCCAACGCTCTTACATCACCAATCTGAAGCCCCTATTACACTCTCTCCGCCCATCTGTTCTCCCACTCGTGCCATTCACTCCATCCATTCATGTGTCCAAGACACCCACACACAAACAAGCAAACAGACAGACAAACAAACAAATATACCCACACTGTACATACACACACACACACACACACACACACACACACACACACACACACACACACACACACGTTTTTCAGATGTGTTGCACTATTGTGGGTATCTTGTTCATATAACCCTTTTAACGCCCCTCGTAACTCCAAGGAGTTTTCAGATTGACAATTAAATCCTTATGTGTAGCCCAAAGGAATTTCCAGAGAGATTATGCAATCCTGATATAACCCAGCAGAGTTTCCATTGAGCTGATGTAATCGATGTAACTGGGAGGATTTTCCAGAGGGATGATGTGAAACTACATGCCACCATCTTTATAGGGGGCAGATACTGTTGCTAAGCCAGCAGTTATTATTTTTAATTCCGTGGAAGGTCTTGTGATTATGCAATCAGTAAAGTCTTCTTGAAATAACTTTCTAGAAACTCCACCGAAAGTTATTTTAAGGAGTGAACTTACTTCTCCCTGATCCTATCCTTTGTTTACAAATAATCTTCTTCAAGGCTTTATTTCCATTGTACTGTACATCACTGCTACATTGTTGTTTCATGACCATTCACGTATTGTTTTGTTTTAGTTCGTTTTGTTACGGTATGTCGATATCACCATATCATTCCTATAAAACATCACGATATCTGTGGATAAAGATATGAGGGTGTTTCAAGTTTGATCCTTGACTTGTTTTTGTCACATATGGAGGAATGGAAGTAAATTCGTAATTCTCAGTGAATTTGTCTTTGTGGCGTTGGTATACAATACCGATAATGACGGGTCATGCTGAAAATCAACATGGTGACAAATGAGGCGACGTAAAGAGTGGAACAGCAAATAAATGTGAAATTTTTGGTGAATTAAATAATGAAACTTGTTGAAATTTACAGATGATTGGCGATACACGGTGTGGTGTTGACTGAGTGTCAAGGACATCAGCATTTAAAGGCATCTTGGGGGCAATAAATTTATGGTGTTCAAGGCTATTAAGAATGACTCCTTGCACTGGCTGCGTACACGTCCTAAATAATTATTCGCCGATGGCACAGGAAAGCTTCCGCTCCCATGGAACGAGCTTGTGTCAACAGCTGGAAAATACTTGCAAAAGTATTGCAAGTATAATTTCTGTAATATGCATACAAGCTTAGTTACAAGTATCAGCAAAAGTCCAGGTCAAACAAGAAGCATCGAGAAAACTTCAGTGGTGCAGTGGGTGTCCCTGAAAGAATAGTAAATCGAGTGATACAACAGCCCTGCAGAGAACTTACTATACGTCCTCATGGAGAAGCTTTTATTGTAGAATTTCACGACTAAAACCCTCCTCGATTTGTGCTGTGTCTTTTGTATTGCTTCAAATTGCACTCTGTCTTTGAGCTTCCTCAAAGTCACATTAAATTTCACCCGCATTGCCATTTCGGAACATCTCTGTGCTGTGACGTAATGGATATTGCAGAATGTTCTTAGCAAGCGACCACAACTGAACCCAAATCAACAACATTGAGATGAAAAGAGAGCAAGAGGATGTGAGGCAGCAAATGGACACAAGTCCTCCAAAGAACAGTATTGATGACTGCCACCCAAGAGGGCAACCGTGCAGCGGTAAAGCAAGTTTGCAAAAACACTAAATGCAGCACTGCACGATATAATTAGAGAACTAGAAAGCATCTCAAAATGTAAAGCCCATTCGCGTCTGCTTTGTACTCAAACTAAAGTTGACGAAAACAAGTTGAAAAAAAATTTGTACATTTTATTCATTTGTCTTCTCCATATTCTCATAAATAAAGGTTTGTTGAAAATTTGATGACAAAAACGTAATTGATAAAAAAAAAGATATGGCTTGGACAGACACACTGAAGCTCAATGGTAAATAAATAAAGAAACACGGAAGCAATTTAAAAACAACGGGCATCTCGTGCTTGATGCTGCTGTGGGGCTAATAAGGGCTA
Source organism: Eptatretus burgeri (assembly GCF_056783735.1). Lineage (NCBI taxonomy): Eukaryota > Metazoa > Chordata > Myxini > Myxiniformes > Myxinidae > Eptatretus > Eptatretus burgeri. The sequence continues at coordinate 85,598,493 of NC_140966.1, forward strand.
TTTATAGTCAGTATGACATTGCCCTTTCACATTTTGACCCAGTTTTAATTATTTTCTCAATATTCTAATAATAAAGATTTGATGGCAAAAACTCAAATGGTAAAAAAGTTAAAGCCTGGACACACACACACACACACACACACACACACACACACACACACACACACACACACACACACACACACACACACACACACACACACACACACACACACACACACACACACACACACACACACACACGATTGCAAAACACTGCCTCCTGCTGCATGGGGGAACGGACTAATAACCAAAGTTCTAGTAAAGACGAGGTAAAATATTAATGTTATTGAATAAATGCAACTCCCTCCCATTCACTGCTCATTCATCCACTGGGTTCATTTTACATTGACAAATATTAGATATACAAATTTAATTGGTCCTGCAAAACAAAAGGGAGTAAGATTGGACAGTTGAGAGTGTTGCCCTCTGACCTCCATGGCCCAATTCGCAGTGAAATTGGACCCAGAAGTAAACTACTGTTTGATGCATTTGGTTAGCAAAGGGCCCTGCATCATTGAGAAGCCCCTGGCACAAAATGTACTTGGGATGTAAGTTCCATTTCCAAGATGAGAAAAAAATATACATCTCCTGTATTAAGTAGGCATTTGGACTTGTAAAAGCCAGTGTCACCCTAAAATCCCTGCATATGGTTCAAGAGTTGACCATGCTTTGCTCACAACCTCCTCGATGCCGACATGATGTTGATAGGTTGTGCATGATGAACCATAAACTATACAGTAAATATTTTGATTATTCTCCGAGCTTATATAACAGTAAGCTGATTTCTCTTCGAGCATTACACAATTCTTTTTTTGTGTACCAGATCGAGGCTCATGTAAGAGCTGAAACCATCAGAATGAAGATAGCTCTTCATTTGTTAATTAATGTAATAATTTAATACATAACTTAACGAACTAATTTTGTTAAAACTAGCGTGCTGTGGAAGGCTCAGACGTTCCGTAATGGTGTCCTTTGAAGTCTCAATGCCAACGGTTTGGGACAACCTGATGAAACCACTTGAGGCAGTGCAGCTTTCCTGTGACACGTGACCAGGACACCATATGCCATGCACTGCCAGCTTGGTGACACACTTTGCTAATTCACGTGGCTGCAGAAAGTGGAATGGGGAGGGAAGCAGAGAGAGCGAAGAGGGATAAAGTGGGGGTGAGTGGTGAGGCTGATTGAATCACACGGTTGGTAACCCAGTGACTCAATTTTCATTGTTGTTTCTTCATCGTGTAGACAATGATGTCACATTTGAATTGGTGTAGCAGAAGCATGTAACGATGTATTTTAAAGTAAAACTGTCTTATGAGGTTATGCCTTCTGCTGCAAAGTGGCTACATAAGATAGTTGCTGCAATGGTTATTTATTTTCTTTCTGAATGCTGAGATAATAAGGTTTTCATCATACGTGATAGAACACATAAAGCAGGTTTAATGTCGATCTCTATTTCTGGCTGCATCACTACAATGTTACAGCGAAACCATTTTTGTGCTTTTCCACACTCACATTGAGCCGATGATTTTTACTATCAAGGCTTTCGCACACAAACGAGGGTAGGTTTGAGGTAAACAGATTACATTTAGAGGAAGGTGGGGGGACATGCTCTTGGCTGGAAAGATGGTTACAAGATCCCTTTCACACCCTCCTCTGATGTGACCTCCTCGGTCCTGCTGAAACGCTCAGTATCCAGAATGTTTGCAACCACAGGGTTCAGTGCCTGATGGTATGGTGGGGAATTTCAAATAACAATCTACTATCCAGATCTGTATCTTCACGAAAGTCGAATCAATTGGTCCGTGTCGCACACCCAACCTGTCCGCCAAATTTTGTGCGAATCCGTCCATAACTTTTAAAGATATCCCACCCAAACAAACAAACAAACAAACAGACAGACAGACAGGGGTGAACACATACCCCCCATCCACTTTCGGTGGCAGAGGTAATGATCAGTTGATTAATCTCATTTTGATACATTTGGTTAACAGAGGGCCCTGCATCAACAATTCCTTCCCCGATTGTGACTACCACTTTGATCGTACCAGGACTAGGAGGTGGTATGAGCCACTAGCCAGTCTTCTTCTTATTCCTCTTCTTCTTCTTTTTATTCTGCTCTTTCTATTCTGCCATTTCTAATCTCGGTTATTCCTCATCTTTCTTGTCTGGGACTTCCTGTGGGATCTGAATAACTTGGTTTCTCTGAAGGGTAACGGAAATAAACATGTCGCGGGTCATCGCCGCATGTTATTACAGGATCCTGGACTCTTTGTTAATGCTTTGAGAGGCTGATCTATCAGCAGGTGTTAAATATCAAAGTGGTTGACCTGCCATGGACATGCGATGTGATGGTCCGTGCAACCATTTTCATTGCATTCCTGATGCCATCAGAGTGGTGTTATTATGACAATGTGTTCGCACGAGTTCATGGGACACTGTTGAGTGTATTGGAATGGCTTGTAAGTTTCTGTGATTGATGGACTACCTTTCGATGTATCATGTACAGTTTAAGGCATTATTATTGTGTGTGCGTGGGTGGGTGCACATGTGCATGTTCGACAACTCCAACAACATCAAAACTCCTGCTGTATGCCTTGTGGACCTTGAATCTCCAAACTTTTATGTCATCGAGCTTAAGATTTGTCTCCCGACCATCTTTCTCTGTTTCACTTCCTGCTCTCCCAATTCTACAAACTTTATAGCTTTATTTGACTCACTCAGCTCTTGCCATGAGGCCATGACATCCGAACACCCTCAAGCAGAATTTCTCTATCTCGAGACTTCAATGTACACCACAGGGAGTGGCTGAAATCTTCCCATACAGATGCTGGGGGGGGGTTGAAGCTCTTACATTTTCCATTCTTAAAGATTTGGAACAAATTATCACCCACCCTACCCATATCCCAGATCGTCATGACCACACTACCAATACTGTGGATTTATTCTTCACTTCCAATCCATTGCATTACAGCTACACAATTTCACCTCCAATTGGTTCTTCTGACCACAATCTTGTGAACATCACTTTACTTACCACCACTTCCTCTCATCTGACTGCTCCGACAAAACGCCAGTATTGGCATTTCATTAATGCTGACTGGACTGGTTTACAAAACTTCCTTTCTGAGTTTCCCTGGAAAGACTAAGGCCTCTCCTCGGGCGCTGCCTCTATCTCTGCTGGACGTATAGATGAGGTTATTGTTGCAGGAATGGAGGCTTAATATTCCCTTCTCTTTCAAGTCTATCTCTCCAACCAATTATTGGTCCAATAGTTCCTGCTCTGCGGCCATTCGTGCAAGGGATGTCGCATATTGGACGTGGAAAAACTCTTCTTCCTTCGACTCGCATTCAGCTTTCATATCCGCCAGAAATCATTGCAAACATGTTGTTCGTAAGGCGAAGCATTCCTTTATTCAAAAGAAATATGACAACCTCTCATCTCCTTCCACGAATACATCTTTCTGGTCCTTAGATAAAAGTATCTCCAACAACTTCTGTCGCTCTACCTTTCCTTCACTTTTCCATTCCGATGATACTATCGCTGTCTCTCCGACAGATAAAGCAACTCTTTTTGGTTCACTTTTCTCCTCACTGGATGATTCTACTATTCCATCTACCTCTGATGCCCCCCTCACCAATCCTATGTCTCTCCCTATAATCTCTTTTCATGCAGTCAAAAAAAAAATACTCCTCTCTCTGGACATAAACAAGGTCGACGGGCAAGATGGCATTCCTCCCAGTGTCTTGAAGGAATGTGCTTCAGAACTTGCACCCGTAATTGCTCGTTTGTTTCGTTTTTGTTTAAAAACCCAAACTTTTCCGCTTTCCTGGTAACATGTGTGAGTACAGCCTATTAATTTTATTGAAGGGTGATCGTTCAAACCATTCTAACTACCGTCCAATTGCTCTGACTTCCACTGCTTCCAAAGTCTTTGAATGTCTTCTCTATTCCCATTTTCTCAAGCATATTGAATCTTGCAGTCTTCTATCTGATCACGAATAAATCTTTCGCAAGGCAAGATCTACAGGTGATATCCTTTCTTACATTCCTCCATGTCTTTCCCATCTGCCTCGTGTTCCCTCACTCGATCTACACCTCGTTTCATCACAGCCACCTCTTTAAATTCGGATTTGGACAAGATCTCCCAATGGGGCAAATGTAATCAAGTTCAGTTTAAGGCTTCAAAAACTAAATTTATTCTCATCCCTCTCTCTCACACTCCTCTCATCTCTCCAATCTCCTTTGAAAGCTCAACAATTTTACCAAGTGATACAATAAACCTACTAGGTATTACTCTAACTTCACCGGGTGTAGTGGCGTGCACCTGTAATCCGGCTACTCGGAGGATCGCTTGACGAAGGGAGCTCTGCACTGGGCCGCGTTATGAGAGGGTGTAGGGCAGCCCGGAATCATAGCGAAACCCAATCCTTATCCCAGTGTCGTAAGAGGCGACCAGGGTTGCGTCAGGAAGGGCATCCGGTGTAAAACCTGTGCCAAATCAGTATGCGGATCATAACGGATGATCCGTTGTGGCGACCCCTAATGGGAGCAGCCGAAATACGAACAACAAGTATTACTCTAACTTCAAATTTTCCTGGAATCCACACATTATGCAAATAGATAAATCTGCCTCGAAGAAATTATGAATCCTGTTCAGATGTCGAAGATTCTTCTCCTCTGAACAGTTGCTCCAACAATATAAATGATTGATTCGTCCTTATATAGAGTACTGCTCTCACATCTGTGGAGGTCCCAGCTCCACATACTTACTGGGCAGAATGGAATACAAAGTTATTCGACTTGTCAACTCTACTCATGTGACCTCAAAACTTGACCCACTCAAATTACGCCGCATCGTAGGCTCTCTTTCTCTTTTCTACATGTATTACTTCGGTTTCTGCTTGCAAGAACTTGCTGCTTGTGTACCTCCACTCTTAGTGAGACTAAGGAATACTTGACAAGCCACTACATCACATGATTATTGTGTGGCCATTGGCAACTCAAGGGTGGGCAGTTACGATGTTTGTTTGTTCCCGTCCACTGCCAAACTCTGGAACTCTTTACCTTCTCACATCTTCCCAAACACTTATGACCTTCCCTTTTCAAAAAGCAGACTTTTTACTTTCTCAAAAACTCTTAGACTATTCTCTCGTTCCTTACTTTTCTATTCATGCAGTTCTTTTATTTAAGGCTTGGCCTCGATGAAGACTATTCAGTCCGTGCCTGTAGCCTTCAACATTACAAAAAAAAAAAATGTGTGTGTGTGTGGTGTGTGTTTGTGCAAGCGCACACGCACATGAGTGCGGCAACAGTATGTACAAACTTTTCAGCATAGCAGTTGTTGTCTTGATTGAAAACATGACATTGGATTTTTCTATTTAGTGGCAATCATAAGTTTGTGGAACCGTGGACCAAATGCTCCACTCATCGATCGGCTTTGTTCTCATTTGAACTCATCAGCATGGCATACTACAACTGCAATAATTATGAGGCAATTGAGATGTTTGTGATTAAAATATCATGAGGATGTGTGAATGGTCGGTCTTGAAAGTCGCAGGAGATGTGGAACTCGCAAGCTCCGCGTAGAAAACAGCACAGTAATAAGCAATACGAGCATAACCCGCGCTCTGCGCGACATGTTTGGGTGGGTGTTTTTGAGAAAGGAACTGATGCAGAGTATCAGTAGTAACTTTACTTTAATGCAGTAAGTGGAATACGATTTCACTGTTTCAGAACCATTTTATTTACTTTTTTTGTACCATGCACCTCATATGGTCTTTGAGATAATGTAAGACGAATATCACGTTACTCGAGCGCAGAACAAAGTCGAAGATAGCGCGACACGAAACCACAAACTCGGAAATAATATAAGATGGGAAATGTGCAGCACATGTTATTCAAATGTTTGTTTGAAAGTATCAGTAGCTACAGCTGCTACTGGTGCTTTTTATACATGGCAGAGCTCGAGAATGGTCTAACCTGGAGTGCAGGATGAGCAGTCATATGTAAGGCATCCTGATGCAAGTAAAATAAGTTTTTCTCTCTTATAAAAGATGTTGGAATAGCTCATAATGCTAAAAAGCAAATATATAAATAATGTAGGGATTATTGCATAATGGTAAAACTCAACACACCATTTCGGTTATAACACGCCAACATAACTTACATCACCGTGTGAGGCATCCCTTCATCTTTCATTTTGAACAAATGTTTGTTATTTAACTTCAAATGAATAGTTCTGGGTAGGATTTACAACCCTTACCCGACCACTGGATATGTTGGTGATTACAGAGGATCGGGGGAGTCTGTGTTGTTGGGAGCTTTCAAAATTATAGGAAGATGTAGGGATGTCTCACATGTTGCTGCAACTTATGTAGAAATGTTCGATCTTATCATTATATGCAATAATCCCTCCTTCGTCTCCTTACTTTTTGGCATTGTGTCAAGCCATTCTGATATCTTATTAAACTCGAGCAAATATATTTAAATTTTCTGCCAAAACAGATGGCCACTTGAAATCATACAGGACTATCATTTGGCAATTAAATACTGCCCTGGATTCACTCAATGACCATGCAATTGTAATTTATTGCTTCTTTTATGAACGTAATGTTAAGGGCTCTTACACTCTCCTTTAAAAACCCACACACCAATTCGCACTGTCTGCCCACGACCCAGATTTTAATTCTTCATCTCTTTCTCTTAATTATTAATTTCACTTGCCCTGATTTGACCTGCCCAAGTCACACCCTCTCTGCACTATTGCCCGTTTGACCACCTTTCAAAACAAGGTCATGTCCTAAACCCTTGTCTACCACCCCCCCCCCCAACTGCCCCCAAACCCTCCGTGGTATTTCCCGTTGAAATAAATACAGATTGAATGATACAGTGAAGGGGTAATGAAAGGGTGATTGGGTGCAGTATTAAGCCAAATCTCTTGTTATTATATTTTCCATTGACATCACATATTTGTATGTTGCAAGCAAAGAAAAAAAATATATGGATGTGTGTATATATATATATATATATATATATATATATATATATTGTTGCGGGCCAGGGGTCGGATGAGAAGACCACTAGATGGGAGAAGCTCTCTCGGTTCCCACCAGACTCCCTGGAATTGTAGGCCGTTGCACACGGATAATTCTGTGACGTGGCGGGTCGCTTAACTGACTGTGGACGCCAATAACTCAACCGCGTGACCTAGGGTCCTCCCGTCTGGGTTAATCGGATGACCTAATTAATCACGTGGTTTAATTCCCGGGAACACGCCCTCGGTACGCCTTGTCCGAACCGGATCACTCTACCAGATCGGATCACTTTTCCGGATCGGATGCAACCGAGCGACACTGCCAAGGACGTACCGGCTAAAAGGAACGGATCGTTGGGAATAAAGTCCCGGCTGAACGAGGAATCGAATCATGCTGGATCAATGGAAGAAAAGACAAAAACGAGCAGGGAACATTCCTAATAATAATTTATTAATAACAATAGGCAAGGAATGGTATGTGGCACGATCAGGATTTATTGGGGTGTGTTGTGCAGAGATAGGGGAGAGAGGTGTGGTGCAGCAAATAAACAAGCAACTTACAAAAGCAGACACAGAGCAGACTTAACGCAAAAATAATAACAATAATAATAATAATAATAACAATAACGATCTTCTGCAGTCTTACTTAAGCAGACAGGCACCAGTACACACACACACACACACACACACACACACACACACACACACACACACACACACACACACACACACACACACACACACACACACACACACACACACACAAAACCCGATGAAGAGAAAGTATTGAAACGAGAAGGGAAAGGAGTTGAGGCTACGTTTTTGGTACCTTTGTGCTTGATAGCAAGACACGCCACCAATGTGTTTCGGGAGAGGGATGCTCCATAGTGCAGCACCCGACAGCTGGCGCGTCGTCTCTGGCTTCAGCAGAGCATGTGGAGACCGTGTTCAGGAAGGAGGGGCTTGAGTGGAGAAGGGGTGGAGTCCAGGGTGCGTGGACGGAGTGGTAGGCAGGACCAGGTAGGTGGGTGGGGTTGACGTTGTGTGGGCGGAGATGAGGAGAAGTGCAGACAGCAGGAGGCGGGTCGTGGCGAGGGCCGAGGGCCGAGGGCCGAGGGACGAGGGACGAGGGCCGAGGGACGAGGAACGAGGGCCGAGGGACGAGGAACGAGGGACGAGGGACGAGGGACGAGGAACGAGGAACGAGGAAAGATCGAGCAAGCGAAAGAGGAAAGAGAAAGACAGAGGTGCTGCTCCGACCTTTATAGGACTTGCAGTGCGGGGGGAGGGCCACCCCAAAGCGAACGTCATCACCTGAATCGGACGCTTCGATTGGCCCCGACCGCTCACGTGGCCTGCTAACTTTGGCGGGAAACCGCCTCACTTCGTTTCCAGCAAGGTCATCCCAGACAACGAACATATTTCGCTCCGACCCCACGACATGACACGAATCGCCCACACCGAAATTGGCACACGAATCGTCCCGCAAAACCCCCCCGGGCCATGCCCTGGCAACCGGCTGAAGGTCCCGCATGTCCGCTCGGGCGTCCGACCAGCGCCGATCAACGCGTGCGCCAACGCGGCCCGCACTGTACATTCCCCTGCTCGCTCGCAGCTTCGCTGGCCACAGAGACGACAAGATGTTCACCATCCGTGAGGAATCCGCTGCTGCCAGCGAGAGCCAAAGGTACATCATAATGGATGAATCCATGCATGTTTTGCGAGCGGCGTTTCTGTCTGCCTTCGAGCACATTCTATACAGTGTGCGGGGATCGGCCATTACGTTTGTGGTCAGCCCTCGCGTTCGCCCGATTCTGCTAACGTGTGCGGAGCGAACACGGATATGTATCAGATATTTGGTTGAAAAGGAACAAGCCGCTTCTACCTTGCACACCCGCATCCCGCCCAACGTGGCGTGGAGTCACCTTTATCGACCTCTGTACGCGTTTCGTGCAGCCTCTTAAGAGGTGTTCATTCGCATGCCATTTTAATGCAACCGGCAATCTTCCCCAGATCATCGGAAGCTCGAGTCTATCATCCCGCACCGCAAAGCGCACTTTATGACTGGCTGCACACATTGGGTTTAGGGCTCGCTTGGGAACGAGGGCTCTGTGCCATCGTTTCCTCAGAGCGGCGCCGCACGCGCTGGCCTCCATGAGGGCCCACCTCACGGTGAAGGTGCACGTGGCTGATTTACCTCAGGAATAATCACCTCACGGTGAAGGTGCACGTGGCTGATTTACCTCAGGAATAATCACCTCACAGTGAAGGTGCATGTGGCTGATTTACCTCAGGAATAATCACCTCACGGTGAAGGTGCACGTGGCTGATTTACCTCAGGAATAATCACCTCACAGTGAAGGTGCACGTGGCTGATTTACCTCAGGAATAATCACCTCACGGTGAAGGTGCATGTGGCTGATTTACCTCAGGAATAATCACCTCACGGTGAAGGTGCACGTGGCTGATTTACCTCAGGAATAATCACCTCACGGTGAAGGTGCACGTGGCTGATTTACCTCAGGAATAATCACCTCACGGTGAAGGTGCACGTGGCTGATTTACCTCAGGAATAATCACCTCACGGTGAAGGTGCACGTGGCTGATTTACCTCAGGAATAATCACCTCACGGTGAAGGTGCATGTGGCTGATTTACCTCAGGAATAATCACCTCATGGTGAAGGTGCACGTGGCTGATTTACCTCAGGAATAATCACCTCACGGTGAAGGTGCACGTGGCTGATTTACCTAAGGAATAATCACCTCACGGTGAAGGTGCACGTGGCTGATTTACCTCAGGAATAATCACCTCACGGTGAAGGTGCACGTGGCTGATTTACCTCAGGAATAATCAGACGAAAAGAAGAGTCAAAACGAAATGAAGAAAAAATGATGAAAGCAAACCCAGCTATGAGATCATCGCAACGCATTCCCTTGTTGTCCCACTAGACAAAGGGAAAGGGACTATCTACACGTATAATAATGGAATAACTGTCTTGGGACCACTGTCTGGATGCATGCGGTTCCAACAACCGCAACAATATACTAGTGAAGTATGATTATACGTTGTAAGCAGTAACAGACCGTGCTGCCCCATTGTCTCGGGTTTCTCACCTGCATTTGATTTTTCATTTGTTTATTTTCATTTCTTTTTCATTTACTGTATTTATATTTTCATTCATGAACACTTTTTGACGGTTTCGTGATTTTTCCTGTTGTGTCGGCTTCGATGTCCGTCGGCACTCAAAATCACTGTGCTTCCACATTGTCTTGCGTTGCCCACCTGCATTTTTATCATTTTAAAATTATTTTTTATTTTTTTTTTCTATCCCATGTTGAGCCTCATGTTAGAGTTAATACACAGAACATATAACATAGCAGGACACAAGAGGGGCAGGAGAGAGAAGCACAAAATAGTGGGGAGCAGAGACATTATGAGATCTGTGGAAGGGAGAGGGATGGAGCGGGGTACACAGGGGAAACAAGATGGACACTACAGGGGCTTTCAGGAAGGAAAACAGGGAATTTGAAGGAGGTGGGTTTGGGGTGGATTAACTGGGGTAGAAAAGATGATTTTGGATGGGGGAAGATATAAGATGGTGGTGAATAACTGTTTTGAAGACCTGGAGAGAGAGGAGTGGGATTGAAGAAAGTGTGGGAGTTTGTTACTGAGGCAAGAAAAAAAGAGGAAGGAAAGAGTGAAGGTGAGCAGTCATTCTTGATTTTGGCAGTTTCAGCAGAAGGGGGTTTTGGCAGACATTGAGCACCGTGAGGAAATATAGAGGGGACAGAACACAGACAGAATGGGGGGGTGCAAGGCCAAAGAGGAGACAATATAAGACATAAAGACCACCGACCTGCCTCCGGTGAGAGAGTGAGAGACCAAAAGACTCAGCTTCATCACGGGAGATACCAATGATCCGAAAAGCTTTGGTTTCCACAGTATGAAGTCGAGCGAGGTGTGAGGCATGAGCACCACCTGAGAGGGGAGAGCAGTACTCCATCAGACTGCGGAGGAAAGCTTTGTAAGTGGAGAGAAGCTCAGGTGTGCCAAGGCAGGACTTTGCACGATGTTGGATGCCCAGTTGACGACTGGCTTTGGAGGCCAGCTTGGAGATGTGGCTTTCCCAGGAAAGATCATGGCATATAGTGAGACTCAAAGGCTTTAATGAATGGACTTCACCAAGACGATTGTTGAGAAAGTAGATGGGGGGAGGGGGGTTCCAGACAGTCCTTTCGGAGAGATTGTTTGAGGGTGTGAGATTGGTCAGGATTGAAAGACATGTTTCAAATGTTTGACCAGCTTGTGTTTTATCCA
>NC_140966.1:85614887-85722387 GCF_056783735.1 Eptatretus burgeri
ACTGCCTTGCATAAAAAAGGTGAAAAAATAAATCCCGGCAACGACAGACCAATCAGCCTTTTCCAATCATCAGGTTATAGAAAGGTTATGGAATCCCTCATCACTTCAGACATTAAATCCTTCCTCTTCTCCAATGGCTTGATTTCCGATCATCAATTTGGTTTCAGACCAGGTCACTCCACCCGAGATATTCTGCTTCTGCTCTCCCAACAATGGATGGAGGTACTCGATGCCAGACATGAAATCAGAGCCGTATCCCTCGACATATCACGTGCTTTTGACATGGTCTAGCACCCTGCCCTGCTCACCAAACTCTCTTCCTATGATATCCAAGGCCATCTTCACTCATGGCTCGCAGACTTGCTCTCCTGTCGCGGTCAACGTGTGGCCCTAAATAGCGTTCTCTCATCCCCTCTTCTTGTCCAGGCTGGAGTTCATCAAGGCAGCGTTCTGGGCCCTGTTCTTTTTCTGGTTTTCATGTCATTCCTCAGATGACATGAAATCTGTCATCCCTCTGTCATCTGTCATCCCTCAGACCGGCAAGCAGCAGCTTCCTCGCTTACTGCAGATCTGGGTAAAATCACAAACTGGTCCAACACGTGGAACATGTCTTTCAATCTGGACAAATCTGACACTCTCAGTTTGTCTCTCTGAAAGGACCGTTTGGAACCTCCCCCCCCCCCCAATCTACTTTCTCAACAATCCTCTGGAAGAAGTCCTTTTTTTCAGGCTTTTGCCATCTGCCATGATCTTGTCTCACGATCTGCCATGATCTTTCTTGGCAAAGCCATATTTCCAAACTGGCCTCCAAAGGCAGTCGCTGACTGGGAATCCTCCGTCATGAAAAGTCCTCCCTTGGCCCACCTGAGCAACTGACCACATACAAAGTTTTCGTCCACAGCCTGATGGAGGACTGCTTCCACACTGGACTGGCACTCCTGCCTCCCACCTTTCTCGGCTTCACGCTGTGGAAACCAAGGCATTTCGGATTATTGGCCTCTCCCATAATGAGGCTGAGTCTTTGGGCCTCTCACTCTCTCACCGCAGGCAGGTCAGTGGTCTTTCTGTTTTCTGCTGTCTCCTCTCCGGTCTCGCCACCCCTGCTCTGTCTGCGATTTGTCCCCACCATGTTTCCTCAGGGCGCTCAAGGTCCGCCAACAACTCCCTTCTGGTAAACTTCCAAAATCACGAATCACTGCTCACCTTCACTCCTTCATTCCTCTTTTTTCCCACCTATGGAATAAACTCCCTCACTCTGTTCAATCCCATTCTTCCCTCCAGGCCTTCAAAACAACTGCTCACCACCACCTCTTATCGTCCCACATCCAAATCCTCAATCTTTTCTACACCTGTTAATCCACCCTTAACCCACCTCCTTCACATTCCCGGCTTTCCTTCCTGAAAGTCCCCGTAATGTCCATCTTGTATACCCGTGTTCCCCGCCCCATCCCTTTCCCGTTTACAGATCTCCGAACGTCTCTGTTCCCCACTGTTTTGTCCTTCCCACTCTCACCCCTCTTGTCTCATACCCCCCTTGCTGTGCGTTGTGTGTTAGCTCTCATACGAGCCTCGACAAGGTATCCAACAAAAAAACCCAAAAAACAGCTCGTACATGCAACGACCTTTGCACCCTACCGGTGAACTCCGAATCTGATTCGTACATTCTGCAGTCCCCTCAACAGGGGTGAAAGATTGAGGACCAGGGAGAGAGTTGGGAGAGAGATCGAGGATTGGAGAGAGAGGGGGAGGGGGGATTGAGGGGAGTGGTCGGAGAAAGAGAGAGGGGTCAGGGTCTGAAAGAGGCATAGGGGTGGGAGAGGTGTGGGTAGGGTTGGGAAGGAGAGTGCTGAGGGATTCCGGTAGATGTGATGCCCAGTTTATCGTCAATCCGAGAGACGACACATGCAGTGATGAATCACCCGGCCTGTGAAGCAATGGGAGGACAGTTTAGATCTGGGTCGGTATTCGAATCCAGGCTGCACAGTGAGCATGCATACTTCTCGGCTCTCCTGCCGTGATGTGGCGATTCCTCACTTCAGAACTGAAAACATTTTTGCTCTCATTGTGATCATCTTATTTATTTTGCCTTCCTACCTTCAGTGTAGAGCAAGGTATCGCAATTAAATGTTGAATAACATGCCAAGTGGCTTTACCACACAATGCACGAAACATTTGAAGAAACTTTTAAAAGCGAAATGTTTAATTACCTCCGCCACTGAAGGTGAAGGAGGTTATGTTTTCACCCCTTTTTGTTTGTTTGTTCTTGCAAAATCGAAGATTTTTCAAGGATATTGGTTCGTCCCTTTTGTTACTCTGTCTGTTTGTGCGTCTGTTTGTCGCCGACAGGTCACAATTTTAGACCGATCTTCACGAAACTTCACCACATGGTAGAGTTTATCATAAGGAAGATGCCTCTTGTTTTAGAGGTCAAAAAGTCAAAAGGTCAACCTCAGGTGGTACTGTATTTCTAAAATCCTCGATCTTCATCTGATTGACTTTAAATTTGAAGGGGATTTATATTTCAGGTCACTGAATTCAAGGAGGCAATAAATTTTGAGGTCAACATAGACCAGAAAGTCATCATAGGCCAAAGGTCAACAACTTTGGTGAGATTTCTAAATTCCTCAATTTTCATCCGATTGACTTGAAATTTGAAGACGATTGATATTTCATGTCAATAAATTCAACGAGCCAATTATTTTTGAGGTCAACATAGGCCCAAAGTCAACAACTAAGGTGGTATTTCTAAATTCCTCAATTTTCATCTGATTCATTTGAATTTCGGCCTGGTGTTGGCTTAATGGTTAGGATGGTGGGCTTGGGATCCTAGTATCCTGAGTTCAAATCCTGCTTTTTACCCCGTGGGGTGGAAGACCCCACAGGGTCTAAGCGCCGCTCGCGTTCTCTCTTTTCTTGTGTACAGTTCATTTGAATGTCTATTTCTCCATTATTCGTGAACAGAATTCGATGAAAATTGACAGGCAGATACTAGACACATATGCGCAGGGATTAACTGAGACCAAAGTGCGATTCTGGCCCTTTGGGCCGAGAAACGGCCCTTTCGGCCAATTTTCTTTAAATTGTTATAAAAAAAAATGAAATGCGATGGCCAATGCATAATTAAGTCGCAAATGATGATATGAAACTAGCCTCACTCTTGTGAGGTGTTCTGGTTTCTTTTTCCAATGCGATGAAAATCTTACGAAATTTCAAAACTATCTGTTGTCCATGTTATCGCTCATCTGAGAGTTGTACGAATGAACTCCCACAGAGTATGTTCACAATTCCAACTTGTTCGTTTAAATAATACCAGGTGGGGTTGACTCAGCCTGTCATCCTTCTGAGGTTGGCAAAATGAGGACCATCTTGCTGGGATGATTGTGCCATTTGAGTATCCTGTGTCGGAGTGGTGACCTGTGCAGGATTGTTCCCTATAGCTGAGGAGACTACTTTGGTAGCACCAATGCTCTGTAGGGAGTATTGTCCCAATGAATAGATGGGCTTGAATTTTGAAGAGGAGTTGCATATTAGGTCACTGAATTCAACCACCAATTATTTTTGAGGTCAAATTTGTTCTATAGATTTTGTAAGTATCGTGCTCTGCATGATGTCTTCTTCTTGTTTGTTTGTGTGCAGGATATCTCAAAAAAGTTGTGGACGGATCGAGAAGAAATTTTGTGGACAGGTTGGGTGTGTGACAAGGACAAACTGATTCGATTTTGGTGAAGATCCAGATCCGGATCCGCCAACTAGAATTTTAAAAATGATTCTTCACCATTAAGCCAAAAATGATATATTGCATCATATTTCAAAAATGTATTGGGCCCGATATGTTCTCGTGAATCATGCATTGCATGGCTCTACTGAATGCCCTTCTAATTTTTATTTGTATTTATCTATGCCAAAGTGACGGCTCACATAATGTCGTCAAAAACGTGCAACGTCGTGGAAAATAAAATTTCACATTTTCACCGCCTGTTGCACCGCTGAATAAAACGTGGCCAACGCAGGCGAGTAGACCTGAGCTTTGTTCAAGTCGATCTATATACAGTATTCAGTGACAGTGTGAATATTGTAGAGCGCTGACATAAGCACTCCAACTAAATGGTTGATAAGAAACGGCTCCCTTGGCATGCATTTGGCAATCACCAAACCGTCATATTCAACATACACCTCCCGGAGATTTTCGAAATGTCACATATGTCCGAATTGCACGAATGAACACGATTGTTGGTGTCAGAACTGCTTGTAAATTCGATTCTGGAGCTTAAATTTTGGAATTCTCCTTAATTTAAGAGATATTCTTACTGATTGCATGTGCAGAAATGAACTAAAGAAATGAATGCTGACGTCTACAGGTGTTTATAAGCATTGCAATGTACGTAGCAATTCATAGCTATGATGAACAGGCATTCAGTAATGAGTGAAGAAAGCGAAAAAAAAACTTTGCCGTTAAGAAATCGTTGCGGCCTGTTCCAAGTCAAGGCAAGGTTGAGCAGGCCAAAAAGCATGGCAAATACCCCAGCGAGGTTACCCAGGATGCGCCTGAAGACCCCAGTGAGCGAGGTGGCTGAAGATCTCCTGATGAAGCATATAATTAAATAAGGCCATTAATAATTATCTTCAAAAGGGATGTTTTAATTAACCCAAACAGCCAATTTTCACTCTTGCACTTCCTTTGAGTTTTCTTCAAATGCATGCAAAGTTTCAGGCTGCTAGGTTTTATGGTTTTGGAGTTATGGAGGAGACACACTGACACACACACTGACATACACACACACACACACACACACACACACACACACACACACACACATTGATATTTAGTAGTATAGATATAAATATATATAAATATATAGATTATGATGTAGTGATGGCTCACACTGCCAAAATGTAAAGAAACAAGAGCGAGAATTGCTTTGCAATAGATATCCCCTACCGGTCCCCATGCATGTTCAGGAGATAAAAATTTGTTTGCATTTAATGCATGCTCGAGCCAATATCGGAACCAAAATGAAGAAGAAGAAACCCTCTAACTCACCGTGTTTTGGGTCTTCTCCTCCTCTTCCCTTTATAAGGGGGTGAAGCCCGATGGCACCAAGCTTCTGCCTTGCCTTGACCACGATCCTCTTGACCACAAAACTCCTCTATAAACCCATCTATTCGGTAAAATAAAAGGAAACGCAATTTTAATTTGCTGATATCTTTTGTGGAGCAGAAACCAATAAAGATAACGAGGATAACAAACTGGAGATGCAAAAATAGTGTGCTTTAACGCATGCTCGAGCTGATACCGGAACAAAAATGAAGAAGAAGAAACTCTCGAATCCACCATGTTTCATTCATGTCTCGGCTTTGCCTATTTCTTATTTTAAAAAAATAACCCGATGTACACACATAAAGCAAAAACGTGCGTACGGCTTATGTTCATGTATAATACATTGTGGTGATATAACTCAGATCATTCCAATTGCACTGGACCATGGACTGACACCCATGCCGAAGGCCTGAGACCTGACAGTCTCTGCTGCTTCATGCAATCTTGGGAGTGTCTGACACAGGAAATTTTTCTGGGGCTGGTTGACACTATGTAAGCAACACATACCCAGGAGCAAGAGGAAAAGCAAGTCATATTATAGGTTGTATTTTCAGGGGGGTCATTGATATATCAAAAGTGTTGGTGCTAACTTATGTGGGAATTTAGTAAGGCTGACCTCGATTGTCGTGTAGTTTTTGTCATCGTTTCTGAGGAAGTACATGAATGCCATATCATGCATTTGGTGAAGATCGCTTTCAGATTGATTCCAGGGCTAAAGAGACTCAAAAAAACACATCGGAAGAAAATGGTTCGGGTTAACTGCTGTGAAGGATGACAAGGTGTTGACGTTTTGGACTTTGCCCTTTGTCGGAGCAAAAAAGCTTATTATCCATGACCATTTGTCCTCTTTTGCTCGGATGAAGGGTAAAGATCGAAATGTCAGCACCTTGTCACCCTTTATGGAAGATAACTCTAACAAGTTTATTCTCTTGTGCCACCAACACAGACTGCTACTGCTAGTGTTGTGCTGGAATTCTTAATTACATATAAATGGATTCAGTTACGAGGTGTACTGAAGGAAACAGGACCTTTTACAAGTGAAAGGGGCCAATTATGAGGGGATCTGATGAATATCAGACGAGTGCGCTCGAAGCTGACAAAAAAATTTCTGTGAATACCAAACCATTTCTCCTGGTACTCATTGGAGAACCTAATTTATAAAATTGTGTGAACCCTTGACCATGGGCCCATTGTTTTCTAGGAAGAAAATAATGCAGTAAATCAGGTCTGCTGTAAATCAATTGACAATGAATGGTGACATTTGCAGCCTTCCATGTGTGACATAGGGTTAAGGGTTTCTCACAATGTATGATTGAATTTAACACAAGATACTTCAACTTGTATCTAGCAGCTTGCCTTGATAAGACTTAACTTGACTCCATTTGAATCCACTGCAGGACAACAGCTTCCCTCATCATGGCCTGTTTTCTATTGATACAAAATTACTTGGGGGGTTAATGACGGGGTAACTATTCATCATAACCAGAAGAGAACCCGCGCAAAGCGCGGCATAACACGGACGTGACGCTGTAGTATATCGCGAAATGAGTGCCTGTTATCGAAAAAAAAGCAGAGCATACCTACAAATGTTAGCCCAATCAACCGTAAACGATGTTATCCGTGTAGTAGAAGCCGTTGTTGGGTTGACTCAGTTGTGGCAGTATTTTGAATCCCATTTGGGGTTGCACGTAAATGTTAAGAAGAGGTCAAGTTTCGAGTATCGCCGAACGATAGCCATCGAATCCTGATACAGTTGATGCATATTTTGTTGGCTTCCGGTAAATGAAGACGGAAGTACAACTCGGCGACCGATTGAGACACCGTCAGTATCCTCAGCGGCGACTGCATCAGATAGTCCTTGATTCAGCTCCGCCCGCAATTGCCGTTGATTGTGGTAGACGTACTTCAGGAATCCTTGTTCAACCTTTGCGTATTGATCGACAATATATTGTTGTAGTAATTTACCACTACGTAGTATTACATTAAAGTTACTTCTAACCATCAAGTGGTAAGCATAAAACTCCATAGTACTGACGCATTTACCATCTCGTTTCTTAGTGGTAAATGTCCAGCCCAGATCTCCATGTGGTAGTAGCAACACGTAATGAAGAGGGTCATAATCGGGGTGGGTCTCATTGATGTGGATAATGTCACGATTTTCCGGATCCAGGCTTGACCACTTGTACAAAAGGATGTCGTGGTGCGATGGAACATCAGCACTTCCCAGTAAGATAACTGCTACTTCTGCTGTCGTCGGTAGATTATAGCACCGAAAATCTGTCGGTGGGTCCACTCTCAAAACAAACTTCATGGAATCATTTTCTTCTCGTTCCAGTAATTCGGCGGATTGCTTATAAGCATTTACGAACGGATTACAGTCATGCAGTACTGCCTGTAGCTTTTGAAGCAAATCATGGTGCAGGTCGCTGTTCCATGCTGTTCGATGAGCGATTTCGTTGGCAGTGTCATAGATATAGATTTGCGAAAACTTTGGCGGTTTACCGTTCTCGGGGAAAAAAAAAAAGTCTGATTCTATGATAAACACTGCCATGGATTCTGAACGTATATGGGACCCTTGGAGGTAACACATGTTCCTGTACATCCAATGACGTGAACGCTAAACTCGAGTTGTGTGCTCGAATGTTGGATCGAAAATCCCTTGCTTCAGGTATGCAGTCAGTGAAAAGGTGTTCCAAGAGGGGAGGTGGTTCACTGATGTTGGGAAGAACAATTTTTCCTTGCATACAGCAGGTGGAAAATTTAGCATTCACCCTGAGGAAACCAGAATGTAGTTCAGCTTTCCACATGTACGTGCCACAGGAAGAGCACGTCGTGTCCATCTTGCCAATACAATGCTGTGAATGGGGGGAAATGGTCTCTCATTGTAGTCTTGCAATTCACTGAGAGCGTGTGGCAAGATATTCTTTTGATAGCTGCGCTTCCTATTTCGTACTGCTGTTGCACGCGTGTCTGCACAGGGCCTCACTTTATGAACGCGGTTGGAAATGTAGGCACGCCATTGGCTGAGTGGTTGCACGCACTCCATCTTGCCATGCTATTGGCTGAGTGGTTTCATGCACTCCATCTTTCCACGCTATTGGCTGAGTGGTTGCACGCACTCCATCTCGCCATGCTATTCGTCCAGTGTTCGTATGGTGGGGGGTTATAGGCTGTTTCAAGTTGGGGACCCAACACAGCAATTTTGGACCCTTTTGTCACGGAGCTCCGAAAATGGATCCGTTCCAAAAGGGGACATTTGGAATCCGAAGCAACACTGGACGTGTGTGCCAAAGGACAGACTCATCCTTCCGCCACGTATCTCGGAAACCGTGGCAGTTTGTTCATTTAATAGTATAAATATGTTATTTATTCCTGGTGTTGGCTTAATGGATAAGGTGGTGGGCTTGGGATCTGAGAATCCTGAATTAAAATCCCATTTGCTGTTGAATTAATTCCAGGTGGGGTTGATTCTGCCTGTCATCCTTCTGAGGTCAGCAAAATGAGTGCCACCTTGCTGGTATCCTGTGTCAGAGTGGTGACCTGTCCAGGATTGTTCCAATAGCCCCAAGGAGACTGCTTAGGCAGCACCAATGCTCTGCACAGAGTATGGTCCCAATGGATGGATGGATGATGAAGATGTTTTTTAGATAATGAAGAGTGCCAATTAAAGAGATGCGGGAAAGCTTTTTGTTTTTACCAAGTTGAACAGTGACAGTCGCCAGGGAGGCATAGCTTGAAAGAATACCTTTAACCAAACTCGGTGGAGTAATGCTTAGAATGTCTCCTCTGAGTATGGGAGGTTCGTGGTTCGAACTTGAACCCTGGCCCAGTCATAACAAAGACTAAATATACCATCAAAGATGGGGAATTCCCTGCCATTGAATGAAAAAGGTCATACATATTCCAGATAATGAGGGAGGTGAATTGGAAACAAGACACCATTTGGTCATCATCTCGAAAAAGTTCCCCAGGGGTGAGGAACGTAGTAACCAAAAATAATTGAAATCAGATAAGCGGTTTTCCATTTATTACAAAAAACTTTTTTTTTTCAAGATGGCCGCCCCAGTCGGCCATCTTGTATCCGGCCAACCCCAAAATCAATAGGGTTCTTCCTTTTCAGGTGGTACATGCGTGACTCAAATTTCAAATCGATATGACGAAAAAAACATTTTTTTCAAGATGGCCGCCCCAGTCGGCCATCTTGGATCCGGCCACGCCCAAAATCAATAGGGTTCTTCCTTTTCAGGTGGTACATGTGTGAACCAAATTTCAAATCGATATGGTGAACAGTTTATGAGTTATCGCACTCACAGCTATAAATGTTGACGCCCAGCCAGCCAGCTGGACGGACGGACCGCCCCAGTCGGCCATCTTGGATCCGGCCACGCCCAAAATCAATAGAGTTCTTCCTTTTCAGGTGGTACATGTGTGACCCAAATTTCAAATCGATATGGCGAACAGTTTATGAGTTATCACACTCACAGCTATAAATGTTGACGCCCAGCCAGCCGGACAACGGACGGACGACCCGGGTGACAACAATATCCCCCTTCCGCCACGCGGCGGGGGATAAAAATGGTACATGCTGATTCCTTTCTTAACGTTCAGCATTTAAAAAGGATAGAACATGGACAAACAACCATAGGTTGACAATCATAGTGCAGGCTTTAATGGGAAAAATGGCTTCTTCCTGTACTTCAGTTCCTTGTATGGGATCAACTCATATTTTATCCTCGCAGGGGTATCCGTCGTTGCCGGGCAATGCCGGGTCACTCCCTCCACCCCTTCCCCTCCTTCCTCCCATCCCTTCCCCTCCCTCATCACACCCCTCCCCCTGCCTCCTCCCATCCCCTTCCCTCTGGACTCCAACGCCACACCTTCCCCTCTCTTCGGACTCCCACCCTGATTAGTGGAGGTTGGCTTTGGGGCTTCCCACTCTCTGGGTTTACAGTGCAAAAAAGCAAGTTATCTCCAAAGCTAACTTGTAATACCCTCTGCCACCATCACCGAGTGGATCGACATGATACACATTTACAGAGAGAATTTTTGTTGCCCTTCCCTCCCGAACCCCCATGACTACAGATGAAACCAAGTAGCTCGTGTTCACCACTCGGTCAAACTTGGTCCATATGCTAAGTTTGGTGGCAATTAGCCCAATAGTTTAGGTGTGATTGGTGTTACGCACAGAGACGCAGACAGAAAATGACATTTATTTATTAGATTTTAAAGTGGAGAGTTGTAACAGAAGCAAGGCAGGGGTAAAATCATATTTAGAGTTGTCCATCTTTGAATGCTCTAGGGTCATTCCATGCCAACTCACCTAAGGGTCCCCAGGTCACCTCAGATTTTGCTGGAAAAATTCTTAAATGTAGATCTATATGGCTGTACCCACCATGCAAAAGATTAGCTTTCAATTCCTCATAGTTTAAAAAATATCTATCTCTAGAGACCTTTGAAATTTGGCCCTAAAAATGCCAAATGTGAAAAACGCATTTTTTCCAACTTCATTGGCTTATAATTTTATAATGGACTCCTCAAGAAAGCTAATATTGCAAATATTTACTAATTGGCATGCAAATTTTTCAATTATGGCATTAGATAGCTTCTGGGATGCATATTTCTCACTCTATAGGAAGCTAAAAATGGCTTTTGGGCCAAAACGAGCTAGAATAAGGTGAAACTATAAGAGCCCTCCTGAAAATATGAAACAACTTAGAATTTTTTCCTACAATTATTATTTCCTAGAATGATTACAAACTTTTCATTTTATATAGAGTATTGTATTGAAAAGGATGTGATCTTGTATTCGTATTCCTTCTCCTTCCCCCCATCATTCCCATTCCCTCTTCCTGTTTCTACTCTCTTCACCATAACTTGCCACCTTCACCCTTCTACCCCTTTCCTCTCTCCTCCACATACTTCTCCCCACAATCATCCTCCATCCCAACACCACTATGTTACCTTCTTTAGAGTTTCAAGTGTGGAGATCTGACATAGGCATATTATATGAGCCTAGTGGCCTCCCCATGTATCTAACTTTCCCTGTGTGTGTCCGATTTACCTCGTCGCAGGTGGTGTCTTCAATTCATGGTCCGTTGAGTGTCATTTGTGTCACCCATGGATACCGGACTTGTAAGTCATGACATCTTGTCCATTTTTTGAAAAACATTCCCTTGGAAGGCGTAACGCGCGATTACAATTCAGCAGACGTGCCAGTAAATCCTATAAACGGTCGATGCCTTAGAGAGCCAATTTTTACTTGGCCAGATTCACACCATGTCACACCATTAAATGGTCATGATGCATGTCTATTTGCCCAAATGTCTGAACGTTTGGTTGTCCGTCTGTCCCGCATGGCCCTCCCATCGCAGAACCTGCCACGCGCTGCCCGCGAGCACGTGCCTTGCCCCGCACGTGGCTCGAGCCAGCAAGACCTACTACCGTACGGGCGTGATGCGAGTTTTGACCTCATTTGAGATGAAAAGTGGTTGGGGGAAAAAAAAGAGAAGAGGCGACACACCCTACCCACGGCAAAACTTCTTGTAATGAGCTTCTTTTGCTTATCACAATACACACATCTTCACAATCCTCTACATTAGTTTCCTCCTAAATGTCGTCCCTTTCTCTCGATACAACACTGTCTTTCACCCAGATTGTTACACCCTCTCCTATTTTCCCTTCCCTATCACACCCATCAGTTTCTCTCCTCATTCAAACATGTCTCGCGAACTGAAACTGCATCATAACCCTCGCTATTTACTTTACTCTCAAACTCTTCCATCATATTATTTGTACTCGTGGCGTATAAAGACAATATTTAAAAACATCCTTTCCTGCAGTTATTTTTTGCGACCTGGCTTTACCGATCATAGAATCAGATCAAATTCTTTCAGATGTAACTCGAAGAACAGCGATGTGCGAGTCTGTTCCATTTATGTCAAGGCAACGTAAATTGATCCTTTATATCATAAAACAATCATCATCATTGTATTGCCTTGTGAATTTGTGGGGTGATGTTAAAACTTTACCAATGCATAATGGCAGTTGAAAGGTATAGTTCTACAGATGTTTTGTACATAGAATCGACAGTTTGTCACTTCGTTTGACCTTGCTGATCCTACATGGTGCCTTTGTACACGACTTGGTACATGAAAATGAATCCATACCACAGAAGCTGTGGGTAGTAAATCGTCTTGGTACATCTGGCACTCGTTTAGTGCTTCAAGGGACGTGGGAGAGGTTGTGGGGTGGTGGAAGGTGAGAGGGAGGAGGGATCATGGGGGAATGATACACGGGAGCGAATGATGTCGGCACCCGTCTGGTATATCAGAAATGTAATCCACATGACCCCAGAATGTTATCCTTGTTGTGCGGAGAGGAATAATTAAAAAGTGTAGAAATGTTTCCAAATACCATGAAATATAAAATGTCCTATTTTCTATTTTGTTGCAATCTTCTCTGAGTTGAGTCATAATGATGAATATCTTTAATTACAAGAGTCGGGACAAAAGTATGGCTTTTATTTTATTTCTCACAAAGTACAATTACAATGAAAAATGCAAGGAATACACACACACATACGTGGCAAATATCAATTTTTTTCCACATGGCCTCCATCAACTGGAACGCACTTTAATGAGCGCATCAATCCGACTCTTGTTTTCTTGTGTCACTGCAGTTGCAGGCCGACCACTTCAAGGCTTGTCGTTGGTATCGGTTTCCCCGCTCTTGAAACACTTTGCACAACGTTCTAAGTTCTCTCCTTTGTATGCGCAACTAGTGCGGCAGCCATTTTGAAAGAGTGTCGTGATGTTATCACGTGACCAATCACGGTGCCACTCAACTTTAAATGGGTGGGAGATGCAAACCTTTCATTGTGATCTCGCATAGCTTTCAGACGACGCTTTGGTTACGAACTGAAAAATAGGAGGCATTACTTTTGTACCGACCCTCGTACATAAACTTGGAAAATATATGATCTCTTTGACCTATTACCATGATTTTGGCTGAAGAAAAATGACAATCTTCCTGACTCATTTTAGAGCGAGATAAACTAAGCTATGAGAAAGCCATTGAGAGAGACTGCACTTTGTGCTTTAGAAAGGAGGTGATTACCAGATTTCCAATATAAGTGTTTAAAATAATGAAGGGCATTGATATCAATAAAAAAAGAAGCAGAAAAGCTTTCACCATTATGAGAATGATAGAACCAGGGGACATAGCTTGAGAGTAAATAGGAGAGTGAAGACAGCAGCAAGGCAGGGGTATTTCACACAGAGAGTGATTAGCCCAAGCACACAAAGCAAAAAGCGGCGTTAAGCAACTGGTTCACGTCTGTCTGTCCGTCCATCCATCCACAAACGTCAGTGTAACATTGAGCAACAAGTAAATTTCAATGGAATGTTGTATTTTGAACACAAATTGGAAAACGAACCTGTACTTTGGCTATGAATTCGTCCTAATTGCACATGTGCAGAGAGGAGGGAGGTTTTTTCATTTTTAGATCCTCGTGCAGGATCTCTAAGTCTTACTCACATTGTTGTTCTTCATCTTCTTCTTGTGGACTTTTTTGTTTCACAGCCTACAGTTTTCATCGAAACTTCCTGAAACTTGGCGTATATATGTAAAAACTACCCTGCGCAGACTAGTAACCATCTCCGATTTTGAAAATTCCTCCTAGAAAAAAAAGTTGACGTCAAAATATCTCTGCTGATGGAAATCGCCTAAAAAATTATCTCCGAAACCAGGCAAGCTTTTTGAATTATGTTTGCGGGAATCGAACAGGGCATTGGCAGAGATGAATTACCGCACATATGATACATCACTATGATGTCATATCAATTTTAATGACGTCATTCGTATTTTTTGTTTCACAACACAGAGTTTTCATCGGATCTTCGTGAAACTTGCCATGTATATGCAGAAAGCCCACGCGCAGGCAGTAACCATCTCTGATTTTGGAAATTCATCCTAGAAAAAAGTTGACGTAATAATATCGCCGCTAATGGGAATCGCCTGTGCCATTATCTCCGAAACTAGGCAAGCTGTTTGAATTTTGTTTGCGGGAATCAAGCCGGGCATTAGCACAGATAATTTATCACAAACCTGATACATAAGAATGACGTCATATTCGTTTTTATGACGACATCATAAAGAGGACGAGGACCTTAGCTCATTTGAGCTTGTTTAAACTATGCCTGCCTGGCAAACAAACAAAACTGAAAATCATTCCAAACATGAAACTTACTGTTTATAATGACATCATAAAGGACACAAACAACAGGCACGAAGAACTAATGTAACGTGTTAAATAAGTTGATGTAAAGCACACGATGTCAATGGTGGTAAACTTCCGGAATTATTTTTTTATACGGCCTTTACAATGTACATTTTATTTCGATTTAATTATACACTTGAACACTGTAGAACACACATCACATTACTACCGCTTCAAAAAACCTCCAGTTTTGCAGTACTTGGACAAATTAAATATAAGGTGGTTTTATAAGACTGCATCAATGGCACTAAAGTTCAAGATTTTTTCATACGACTTTTAAAATCATTATTTTATTTCAAATGAATTATACACCTGAACACTGCATGGGTTGTCATGTTCTATAAATCTTCTAGTTATCCTCACCAAAGGAGAGGGTATTGCATTTGCGTCCGTTTGTCTGTTTGTTAGTAATGAAATCTTTAGATTTCGTAAGTATATTGATCACTTCCGGACTCTGTTTGTGTGTTTGTGTGTTTGTAGGCACGATAACTCGAGAACGGAAGAAGCTACCAATGTCAAATTACACCACGTGATTCAGGAGGGTGATGGCTAGTGCTGATTAGATTTTGGGCAATATCGCTCAAAGGTCAAGGTCACATTGAGGTCAAACATCTAAAAAAAAGTTATAACTCGAGAACGGAAGAAGCTACCAATGTCAAATTACACCATGTGATTCAGGAAGGTGATGGCTAGTGCTGATTAGATTTTGGTCAAAATCGGTCCAAGGTCAAGGTCACAGTGAGGTAAAATATTCAAAAAAAAGTTATAACTCGAGAACGGAAGAAGCTACCAATGTCAAATTACACCATGTGATTCAGGAGGGTGATGGCTAGCGCTGATTAGATTTTGGTCAAAATCGGTCAAAGGTCAAGGTAACAGTGAGGTAAAATATTCAATAAAAAGTTATAACTCGAGAACGGAAGAAGCTACCAATGTCCAATTACACCACGTGATTCAGGAGGGTCATGGATAGCGCTGATTAGATTTTGGTCAAAATCGGTCAAAGGTCAAGGTCACAGTGAGGTCAAACATTCCATTTTTGATTGTTTGGTACAGAATCATCGTAGAAACTTCTGGTTTGCATCGCTACCTTCTCTAGAGACAGCTTTTATAAGACAAGGTCAGAAGTCAAGTTGACGATTTCGTTGGTACCAGTCTATGACTGCTTTTTACTTCTAAAATCTAAAGATTTCGTAAGTATATTGATGACTTCCGTTTGTTACTTACGAAATCTAAAGATTGCGTAAGTATGTTGATGCCTTCCGTTTCTTTTTGTTTGTTACTTACGAAATCTAAAGATTTCGTAAGTATATTGATGACTTCCGCTTCTGTTTGTTTGTTTGTTTGTTTGTAGGCACGATAACTCGAGAACGGAAGAAGCTACCAATGTTAAATTACACCACGTGATTCAGGAGGGTGATGGCTAGTGCTGATTAGATTTTGGTCAAAATCGGTCAAAGGTCAAGGTCACAGTGAGGTCAAATATTCGATTTTTGATGGTTTGGTGCAGATAACTCGAGAACGGAAGAAGCTACCAATGTCAAATTACACTACGTGATTCAGGAGAGTGATGGCTAGTACTGATTAGATTTTGGTCAAAATTGGTCAAAGGTCAAGGTCACAGTGAGGTCAAACATCCAAAAAATGATAACTCGAGAACGGAAGAAGCTACCAATGTAAAATTCACAACGTGATTCAGGAGGGTGATGGCTCGCGGTGATTAGATTTTGGTCAAAATCGGTCAAAGGTCAAGGTCACAGTGAGGTCAAACTTTCCATTTTTGATTGTTTGGTACAGAATCATCGTAGAAACTTCTGGTTTGGATCGCTACCTTCTCTAGAGACAGCTTTTATAAGACAAGGTCAGAAGTCAAGTTGACGATTTCGTTGGTACCAGTCTATGACTGCTTTTTACTTCTAAAATCTAAAGGTTTCGTAAGTATATTGATGACTTCCGTTTGTTACTTACGAAATCTAAAGATTGCGTAAGTATGTTGATGCCTTCCGTTTCTTTTTGTTTGTTACTTACGAAATCTAAAGATTTCGTAAGTATATTGATGACTTCCGCTTCTGTTTGTTTGTTTGTTTGTAGGCACGATAACTCGAGAACGGAAGAAGCTACCAATGTCAAACTACACCACGTGATTCAGGAGGGTGATGGCTAGTGCTGATTAGATTTTGGTCAAAATCGGTCAAAGGTCAAGGTCACAGTGAGGTCAAATATTCGATTTTTGATGGTTTGGTGCAGATAACTCGAGAACGGAAGAAGCTACCAATGTCAAATTACACTACGTGATTCAGGAGAGTGATGGCTAGTACTGATTAGATTTTGGTCAAAATTGGTCAAAGGTCAAGGTCACAGTGAGGTCAAACATCCAAAAAATGATAACTCGAGAACGGAAGAAGCTACCAATGTAAAATTCACAACGTGATTCAGGAGGGCGATGGCTCGCGGTGATTAGATTTTGGTCAAAATCAGTCAAAGGTCAAGGTCACGGTGAGGTCAAACATCCAAAACATTCGATTTTTGATGGTTTGGTACAGAATCATCGTAGAAGCTTCTGGTTTGCGTCGCTACCTTCTCTAGAGACAGCTTTTATTAGACAAGGTCAGAGGTAAAGTTGACGATTTCGTAAGTACCAGTCTATGACTGCTTGTTTGTTTGTTTGTTTGTAGGCACGATAACTCGAGAACGGAAGAAGCTATCAATATCAAATTACACCACGTGATTCACGAGGGTGATGGCTAGTGCTGATTAGATTTTGGTCAAAATCGGTCAAAGGTCAAGGTCACAGTGAGGTCAAACATAATTCCGTAAATTCATGTGGAGAAATGGAGTATTTTTGCTGCGCTCGACGTTACGAGTTCGTTTTAACTTCGATTTTAATTTTGTCTTCGGTTTTTGCGATTGCTTAGGACGCTTAAAACTCGGTTGTCGAAATTCTGGAACAGCGATGAATAACATATATATATATATATATATATATATATATATATATATATATATATATATATATATATATATATATATATATATTAAGTCTTTTATCAGATTCTTCTGAAAAGTAATACACGTATTATCTGGCATATCCTGCTGGTACTGAATCACTTTTTTAAAAACAAAAACAAAAAAATGGAATTTTTATAAGAAATCTAGTTTTTGTCTGGGACTCATTATCTGCAAACCACAGTGTAAAATCGTAGACCACAATGAATTCAGAATTCAAGCTCCCCTTCGGCTTCTGACTGATTCATGCTTTTATTAGATAAGGTCAGAGGTCAAGTTGATGATTTCGTAAGTACCAGTCTATGACTGCTTGTTTGTTTGTT
Source organism: Eptatretus burgeri (assembly GCF_056783735.1). NCBI lineage: Eukaryota > Metazoa > Chordata > Myxini > Myxiniformes > Myxinidae > Eptatretus > Eptatretus burgeri. The sequence goes on from NC_140966.1 coordinate 85,632,592, forward strand.
TGTTTGTTTGTTTGTTTGTTTGTAGGCATGATAACTCAAGAACGGAAGAAGCTACCAATGTCAAATTACACCACGTGATTCAGGAGGGTGATGGCTAGTGCTGATTAGATTTTGGTCAAATCGGTCAAAGGTCAAGGTCACAGTGAGGTCAAACATAATTCCGTAAATTCATGTGGAGAAATGGAGTATTTTTGCTTCGCTCGACGTTTCGAGTTCGTTTTAACTTCGATTTTAATTTTGTCTTCTGTTTTTGTGATCGCTGAGGACGCTTAAAACTCGGTTGTCGAAATTCTGGTAAAAATCGGATGTTTTGGAGACGTTTTAAGATTGTATAAAAAATATTTCACTCGATGGGTCACGGGTCGTCCCATGATGCAGTGCGCTCGAGCAGACGCGTCGTTGAGTTACGTGAAGGTGTAATATAATTGCGTGGAGAAATGGAGATTTTTCCTTCGGTCGACGTTACGATTTTTGATGGTTTGATACAAAATCATCGTAGAAACTTCTGGTTTGCGTCGCTACCTTCTCTCAAGAGACAGCTTTTATAAGACAAGGTCAGAGGTCAAGTTGACGATTTCGTAAGTACCAGTCTATGACTGCTTGTTTATTTTTTGTTTGTAGGCATGATAACTCGAGAACGGAAGAAGCTACCAATGTCAAATTACACCACGTGATTCAAGAGGGTGATGGCTATGCTGATTAGATTTTGGTCAAAATCGGTCAAATGTCAAGGTCACAGTCAGGTCAAATATTCGATTTTTGATGGTTTGGTACAGATAACTTGAGAACGGAAGAAGCTACCAATGTCAAATTAGACCACGTGATTCAGGAGGGTGATGGCGAGTGCTGATTAGATTTTGGTCAAAATCTGTCAAAGGTCAAGGTCACAGTGAGGTCAAACATCAAAAAAAAATTATAACTCGCGAACAGAAGAAGCTACCAATGTCAAATTACACCACGTGATTCAGGAGGGCAATGGCTAGCGCTGATTAGATTTTGGTCAAAATCGGTCAAAGGTCAAGGTCACAGTGAGGTCAAACATTCGATTTATGATGGTTTGGTACAGAATCATCGTAGAAACTTCTGGTTTGCGTCACTACCTTCTCTCGAGACAGCGTTTATTAGACAAGGTCAGAGGTCAAGTTGATGATTTCGTAAGTTCCAGTCTATGACTGCTTGTTTGTTTGTTTGTCTGTTTGTTTGTCTGCAAAGAACTTTAGTGCTTTTATCCACAACCGCTTGTTGGATGAAGCCAAAATTTTCACCATATGAGCGACTACTCATGTAGAATGTTCTAATTATAATTTCGACGTCATCAGTGACATGGTATGGCAGCTGTGTTGGAAAAATGGAAAGTTTTTGAACCTCTGTATCTCTGAAACAGCACCAAGGGAAAAAAAATTAAACTTGACACAAAGCAACTACTCCTCATTGGGAAGAAGTGTGATTTTTGTATGACATCATAGGGGCCTTCATTATGATGCCATAATTGCATATGTAGAAGAAAAAAAAAAGAGCCTGCTGTTGGCGCAGTGGTTCGGGCAGCGGCCTGGGATCCAAAAGGTCCTGAGTTCAAGCCCCGTTGGGCCATTGAATTAATACACCAGGGGGTTGACTCAGCCTGTCATCCTTCCGAGGTCGGCGAAATGAGTACCCGTGTACTGGGCCGGTGTATACCCCGGTTAAAATAGGTGTACCATATCCCTGTGTCGTAAGAGGCGACCAGGGTTGCGTCAGGAAGGGCATCCGGCGTAAAACATGTGCCAAATCACTATGCGGATCATATGGATGATCCACTGTGGCGACTCCTAACGGGAGCAGCCGAAAGAAGAAGAAGAATTGCATATGTAGAAAATGTGGTATATTAAACCAAGTTTAAAATTAAACCAACCATGTTACAAGGCACAATCATCCAATCAGCATGAAAATTTTTGAGGGTCATCAAGGGATAAATTGGTCCACAAAAAAAAAAGAAAAAAAGATGATGTCATTGGTCCATTTAAAATTTAAAAACACCTTCAAAAATCTTTTCTGAAGTGGCTGAACAGATCGAGGCAAAACTTTACACATATGACCACCTATCCAAGAGGAACAAAAGGTTCACACATATGTGTTCACACATACTTGGTGAGCGTTCCACAAGAAACATTTTAGCTCTTCCACGAGCCTCGTCTATGTACACCAAAAAAATACGAAAATAAAAACTTGGTAACTGAACACACCCATGCAAGTGCTGGGGGGTGTTCCATTACATACCAGCTTGCGGAACACTCCCCAAGTGGCTTAAGCACTCAAGTAAGCACTCCAACAAAATGGTTGACAAGGAACAGTTGGCTTGGCAAGCGCTAGCAAGCTGATTGGTAATGGAACACCCTAACCTGGCTTCCCCCCCCCCCCCATGGGGGGAAAAGGCAAAAAAACATGGGAATTCATCCAGATTTTTTGCAGTCGAGTCTCATGCAACATATGCGAAGCGAATGCGAAAATAACAGAGTCCTCTTTTTGGACGAAAATAACACGGAGACCTCTTTTTTGGGGCATTTGGCCCTAAAAAAATTTTGTGCCCAGGGCACCAAAAAATCTTAATCTGCCTCTTGTGCACTCTCCACATCCGTACCTTGAAGATTGCCTATTTCTCTGATGCTGATTGCCCTCTTGTTTTCCAAACCTACAGCATCCAGCTCTCTACACTCGAGGTTTGCCTTCCTGAAATCTAATAACCTTACTTTAACATCCCGAACTGTAACTCTCAACAGAATCCTTGCAAACAATATGTTATGGCCTGCACTTGATCATAAATGCTCCCCCACCTCCATGTCCTCCACAATATAGGAATCATTGCTTAAAACGATGACCAACACTGAAATCATCCTCGTGGGCTTCTCCACAAACTGACTTCAAAAGCAATCCTGGACTAGATGGAGAAAATCCTCTTATTCCTTTCTTTCCTTATTCCTTATTCCTTCTAATTCCTTGCAAATTAATATCCCCGACAATCAATACTCTTCCCTTAACACATGCATTTCTCAATTCTTTATGAATCCTCCTTTCATGCTCTTCCCTCACACCAGTATCCTGATAATCCCACCCAACGTATCTACTATCCTAAAAAGATAGAATATGTTTGTGTGTGTGTTTGTTTGTGTGTTTGTTTGTTTGTTCGTCCTTTATAGGCGGCCGAACCTTTGGATGGAATGAGATGAAACTTGGCATGAGTGATCCTTGGGACATGAGAACGGACATAGGAGGGTCAAGTTCAAGGTCAACGGTCATGGGGTCAAGGTCAACGGGTAACTTCAATTTCTCAATTTCATCCGATCGAGACGGGACCAACGCCATTTGACAGAAGATGAAAATTAAATGACAGTTGATTGACGACATTCACTTCCGACTTCCGGTTTTCGAATTATGACGTCATAAATTGACTAAAATTGTCAATTTATCATGTTTGTTTGTCCTTTATAGACGGCCAAACTGTTGGAGAGAATGAGATGAATCTTGGCATATGTGATCCTTGGGAACGGACTTGAGGGGATCAAGGTCAAGGTCAAAGGTCACGGGGTCAAGGTCACCAGATAACGTCAATTTCTCAATTTCATCCGATCGAGACGGGACCAACACCATTCAATAGACAACTGTACCCACCCATGGGCGGGTACTTTGCGAGTATATTACTATTTCTACAATCTCTGATATCAATCCACACAAAATCCTCCACATTAGTTCTCACCTTGATGTCATCCCTTTCTCTTGATGCGATATATTTTACCCAGATTGCTTCACCCACTCCTATTTTCTCGTTCTTATCACACCAATACAAGATGTTTCGGTGTGATATATTGTTGTGGTGCTGGGTCTCGGTGGCGAGTACGGCCGCTAGGTGGAGCAGTAGAGTCGGCTTCACCGAACACGTGGAATTTAGGTCATACCTTTCAGATAAATCCGAAAGGTCATGGGTTCCTTATCGGACCGAAGATCGCCAATAGGTCGACCACGTGGGGTAGGGTCAATTGCCAATTTCAATATATCTAAATACCCACGTCATCCAAACTACCAGGGAAATTCACCCTCGGCAGGATCTGCGCGATCCGGGCCGTTACCGAGCCGGATATGAGTCGTACCCCGAGCAGAGAGTACCAGATTCCTGCCGGGTCGATTGCACGATTTACGGCAACAATGAGGCCTCCTAATTCCTGTTCGCAGCGCGGCAAACCAATGATAGAAAGGACAAGGATGAGCTGGGACATTCAAGAAGAGGGGAATTTATTTACAATAATCGGGGGACGAGGGGAAGAATAATTGGGAGGGGAACACAGAGCAGAGTTATCACGACTAAGCAAGGCAAATAATGTACAACAAAAAGCACTTAACAGTACTACTTATAGACAGGGCCCACGGACACACACACGCACACACAGATACCCAGAAATGGACCCCGTCGGGTCTTTATTGAAGGCCTCCAGCTCGAGGAAATGTTGAGCTGGAGACCAGAGCAATCTTGGACCTGTCCACCTCGTGTGGCCTTCGACGTTCTGGATCAGCGGGACTCGAACCCGCAACTACGATGCTACTCCAAGTACCAGGGACGGAGGATGAAGGACGGACGCCAACCAGCACGAGCGCGGACAAGGCAGCGAGCGCCAGCAGGCAAGGCCAGGCGATCCGGGACGATCCGGTAGACAAACCCCAACTCCAACTGCTTTCAGTCAGATCGTGCCGAACAATTATTCACTCCCCGTCCAGGGGGGAGGGGACTCCCTCTCGTAACCCCCCCCTTACTGGACGGTTTTGGCGCGTGATCCACTCGTTGCCCCTGTGATTGGCCAAAAGGGGCGCCAAGTCCGCTGATTGGACCGGGGGGCGTGGCGGGCATCATGGCCGACCGCCCCTCAAACAGGAAGATGAGTAATATTGTTATGGGGCTGAGTTTCGGTGGCGATAAACGACCACTAGGTGGAGCAGTGGAGTCGTCTCCCACCGAATACCCGGAATTTATAGGTCGTCATCCCGGACAACTCCGGAACCGACGGGTCCCTTATCGGACTGATAATCGCCATTAGGTCGACCACGTGGGGTAGGGTCGATTGCCAATTTCAATTTACCTCAATACCCATGTCGTCCAAACTACTGGGGAAATTCATTCTCAATGGCCCTCGTACGAGTCGAGCTGTTAGCATGTCCGACCCGTGCGCAACCCGAGCGATGGTTGCCGAAGTTCTGTCGGTCCAAATGAACAATTTAACCGGCCCGAACGGCCTTACTAATTCTCCAACACGTGCTATGCTAAGCTAATGGAGGAAAGGATGAGGAAGAGCTGAAACATTCAACAATAGGATATTTATTTACAATAGGTGGGGAAGGAACACATAAAGGGCAGAGTTAAACTGACTATAAGATGAAATGCAAACAATGTACAAGGCACTTAACAGTTTTACTTAATAGACTGGCACCACAAGCACACACACGAACCGGTGGCCACAGCCTTTATTGAGGCCTCCAGCGCGGAGGGAAAGGCGAGCTGAAGACCAGAGCCTGCACTCGGACCAGTCTGCTTCGTGCGGGTACGTTGAGGTGGCGGGACTCGGACCTTTCGCGTGTGAGGCGAACGCGACAACCACTCGTTTCAGGTGAACGCGATCTCCACTCGTGTCAGGCAAACGTGATCACCACTCGTGTCCCCAGTTTCTCTCTCCTTGTTCACCGACAGAGACCCGGCGTGCAACCGACTGGCGGTTCTTGTCGAGGAAGGATCTCTTGTGTAGGAAGAGGAGAATCTCTTGTGAAGGAAGAGAAGAAGCTCTCGGTCTGAACGTGCCATGCCCTTATTCACCCTTCTCCAGGGGGGGGAACGCCACCTCCCTCCCCGCTTTCCCTCACTGGATGGTTTTGGTGCGCAGAATCGCTCGTCACCCTGTCATTGGCCAAAACGAGTGGCTAGTCCGTTTGGCCCGGGGCGTGGTGACGTCGCGCGGATCGCCTTTCTCACAGTCGCGGGGTCTGATTGGCTGAGTGGCGGCCACCTCACTCGTAGCACGCTGATCGGTCGAGGGCCGCCGCGAGGCTCCTCCTTGAACTCCGCCCACCATGGCGTTGGCTGGAGCGAGGTGGAGGTGGAGGTGATGCTGGTGTTGTCGTAGTTGATGTTGGTGGTGTAAAAATAAAAGAAAACCCTGACAATCAAAATAACTCCACAGCGCACGAACATTTAATCACCCATTAGACACACGGGATGGATTCTAACTATACACATATACTTAACGAAATAACTGAGCTACGGGGACCTGTCTGTTGTGTGCTCATGGCTGCCAGATTCGTAACAATATATCTACGTATATATGTGTGTATATATATATATATATATATATATATATATATATATATATATATATATAATCTTGTCCTTCAAATTTTCTCGCTGCACTTCACAAACCAAGTTGCACTTCCCACAACTACATACTTCTCACAATTTACTTTAGTTTCAAACTCTTCCATCTTCTTATTTATACTCCTCATGTTGAAATGAAATGTTTTGAAATTTTCCCTTCCTGTAATTATTTTTTGCTGCCTGGCTTTACTCATCGTATTATCAGTAGCATTTCCTTCACTTATAGCCTCTCCACCCTGCTCTTGCATAAAAAGACAATTCCTTCCTCAATTCCCACTTGCTGCCTGTCCCCTTCAAGCCTGGTGTTGGCTTAGTGGTTAGGGTGGCAGCTTGGGATCCCAGGGTCCTGAGTTCAAGCCCTGTTGGCTGCTGAATTAACACCAGGGGGTTGACTCAGCCTGTCATCCTTCCGAGGTCGTCGAAATGAGTACCAGTGTACTGGTCCCGGTGTATGCCCCGGTTAGAATAGGTGTACCATATCCCTGTGTGTCGTAAGAGGCGACCAGGGTTGGCGTCAGGAAGGGCATCCGGCCATAAAACATTGCCTCAAGAAAAAGCCAAACCCCTGCACAGCAGGGAAAAATGGCTGTAAAAACGGTCATTTTATTATTGCCTGTCCCCTTCATGCCCTGCCTATGGTCATCATTCTGTAAACACTCTTTGCTCCAAAAATGATTCCCATTCCAACCCCAATGCAAAACTTTGCTGTCTATACTATTCTTCTGACCATAAGTTGACATCTATCACTCTATTCATCAATTGTATTCTCTAAGGAATACCAGAAAACATAACCTCACAACTATTTGCTTTCACTCAGCTATCCAATATCCTGTAACTTTTTTCAAATCCTCGAAGTAAACATTCATTCTAATCATTTGCTCCTTTGTATATCACACCAATGTTTTCGTGCCATGACCTGACATAGTCATTTTACCTTCCTTCAATATCCCCCACTCCTGCTCCTTTGAAACCAACACACCTCTATGTCTCTAATTCTTCCTGCAAAATGAAGTCGACATATTTTGTAGTTTCATCACCACCAAAAACCATCTCCCTGGCCTCATTCCTCCCTCTCTCCAGTCTCCACCCCAATAACAACCACTCCCTGCATTTGCTCCACCCTCACTGCTAGCAATCACTCCACCCTCACCACTGCTAGCAATCACTACACCCTCACTACTGCCAATTTCCTCTGCAAAATTAGTTCATAAACACAGCCAACTTTTATCTACAATTTGTCGCACTCCATTACATTCTGCAATGTAGCTATCCTTCCGTTCAACGGATCAACAACAATCTTGAGGTGTGACATTGCTATACATGTGTTGCCATTCCGATAATGCCCACATTAAATATTTATCACATCATTTATATTCTTGCTCTATTCTTCTTGTTCGCCTAATGACTTGCTCTCTCGTTTCCCAACCATCTTCTCACTACCGTTCCTCATTGAAAGAAAAGAACATACCAATTGATTATCCACTAAAATTAGTCTGCCTTAAAACACAAACATCAAAATAAAATAAGTTACTTGCTCATCTGCTCGTGACACTACTTCAAATTTCAGCAATATATCACACTACACCTTATACAAAATCACGATAACAAGTGCGAAAAACAAAAAAGCACTTATCATGTGTGGCCTGCCATATGGAGTACCGAAATCCACTAAAGGGAAGCCCAATACCAGAAACCGGAAGTTGGGGCACAGATCTCTGATATTGATGGACCAGAGCTAAGAGTAAGAGAATGGGAACCACACACAGGAAAATACTGGTAGAAGGGAGCTGAGACTGGGTGAGCAGGAACAGTGTGTCTGTTGGACGTGATCTGGACCTCACTGCATGACTGATCACATTGTGATTGTTGATGATCATACTGATTACATTCCTTAACAATCAATTGCAATGCCATGTCTGTCAGAAAATGAGGAATCAAATCCTTGGACACCTTCGAGCAGGGTCTTCCATTCTCCATGTTGCAAGGCACATTAATGTGAGGAGAGGAATTGTTTGTGACCTCAGAGGATGTTATCAAGCCACTGGTTCAACGAGGGATATGCCAAAAAGTTGATGTCCCAGGATAATGACTCCCGTTCAGCATCGATACATCTGCAGTACCCATCTATGCAATCTGTTTCAAATTGCCCAGAGTACTGCAAACACACTCCCTGGACCTCGCAGGATAAGTTTTAACACCGTCTTGAAGCATATCCATGATGCACAGGTCCGTGCTTGTCCTGTTCAGCATCAAAGACATGCACGGTGACACATCCAAACATGCTTGAAGTGGTCAAATCAGCACGTCTGATGGATATGGACACAAAAGGCAAATATCCAGTGAATAATCCAGGTTTTCCTTGAAAGGCAAGATGGCCATGTATGGATGTGCAGAAGATGCAATGAGTGATATGCCCAAGTCTGTCTCCAAGACACCACCAATTTTGGACCTGGAAGTGTCTTGGTACGGGGTGGTATTGCTGAAACCTTTCCACCAACTTCAGCAATATGCATGGCAATCTGATTGCAGATCCACACATGAATGAGATCTTCCAGCAGCAACATGTGTTGCCTACCCTTCAATAGTCTAGAAGCCAAAATCTGTAGCTAGCCTAGAAAATAGGTTCGCTGCTGATTTCATGTTAGAATGGTGCAACTGGTGTTTTTGAAGAGTCTAGGCATGACCAAGTCTAGTTCCACTTGTTGCCAAGTCTGCATCTGAATATTATGGCCGCCATGACAGTAATCAAAATGGCCGCCATCAGATTTAGTCTTTTTCTTACTGCAAATTGTACTAGCCAGAAATTTGTCATGATTGTGAAATACTATGTAATCTGACACGAGGAACACTATTTTGTGCTTTATTTTTGTACTGGATCACAACTTTTCACATAATTGACAACTTAAAGACGAAATTGAAAATGCACATACGAGCAACAAATGTGAAAAAGAAAATGTTTAGCACTATTGATGGAGATGGGTTTACAGTCAGTCAAAGGTTATTTCAACAGCTGTCAGATTCTTTCTAACACAAAATTACGTTGGTTTGCAGAAGAGAAAAGTGTTGTGAGAACACCCAAGTACAATTTTCAGAACTATTGATCGGCTTGTACACTGAACGGGTTCCTACAAAGGGCTTTGCATCCACATGCTTTCGTGCAAGGCAGTCCATTCCGTGTACATTTGCACCGTCGAGTTGAGCATGACCCACGGCATTTGCATGTCGTCAGTTCTACACAGTAAGCAGTAATAGGCTGTGCAGTCATGAGTCGCGGCTGAAATGTCTCGTTGCCATCTTTGACGACCTGTTCCCACCCACAGTTCTCAGGTGCAGGTAGATGTGGTTCAGATTCCAAGGCGCTTGTCATTTCAGGAGGGGCACTGAGAACTTTGGAGCGGCCAGGTTTAATCTGAATGTCCATCACTGGCTCTTGTTCTCCCTTGCGTCTGAGGGCCACGCACTGACTTGCATGAAAAGTGCCAGACCCAGTCAGCGTCTCCTCAATTATGTCAATGTTGTCATTAGAATATCTCAAATATCCTGTGGTAGTTGGGATGTTGAGAAAGTTCCTTGGGATCATGACATTTCCATTATCTCGGAAGCATTGTATAACATCATTGGCAATTGCTGTGTCAATGCGCCTCACTGTATCATACCCAACTGTGTGTGCAGCTGCATGAAAAAGATTGACAAGCTCTTTTGAGCGTGTAGCCTGGTGAAGAGCAAGGCCAAGGCCCAGGTGTTTGGGGGTCAGTTTTTTGCCTCCTGAAGCCACATGAATAATATCTTGGCAGATGCTCAGAACTTTGTTCTTGGTATCTGTCTCATCCGCTTCTTCATTGTCCATCTTGTCAGTGCTGTCACCACAACAAAGAAGCTTTACAAGCATGTACAGGGTTTCAGGTACAATTCGCTCTGCATTTTCTGTGTTCAGTCCACCGATAATGCTATGCCCTGGAGAGTGTTTTACGTCACTGTAAATCTTTATGCCCACTCTGAAGATCCAGCTAAGGATTTCGTTCTCATGATGAGGCAGACTGCACTGGGCCAATTCATCTTCTTCAGAACTTTCACCTTCTTCAGATAAATCATTCACGGCGGTTCTCATGGCAAACTTTGTCACAGTTGAGGACGCAACTATGAGGGGTTTTGTGACATCCAATGGCTGCACGAATGTCACCTTGTCACTACCAAAGTGAACCTCCACTTTCTGCTTGAAATTGTAGCTTTTGTAGGCTCCAGCCTCAATTCCAAAATTATTCAATAACAGCATGCTGTAGTGTTCCCAGATGTTTTTCAGGGTAAACACATGTCCCTTCTGCAGCTCTTTCTCAAGCTGGTTCATCACATTTCTGAAACAGATGCTTTCAGGAGACTGGTTTTTCTCTCCACTCTCCTTTTTATACTTTCTGCGAAAAGAAACATAACACTTGAGGTGATATTTACCTTCAGCTGCCATCAAGTCTGGAACACCTGCAGACCTGTGACGCATGGTGGGGTCAAATTGGGCCAAACTAAGCATCCTGGATGATGTGTGATCAAATTCAACATTTGTCAGGACACCAGCTTTTCCAGGAATGTCAGTCTGGCAGAAAGCGCATTTTGACCAATCCATAGCGCTGTGCGCGGATCTTAGTGACTTTGGGACATGGTATTTCTCTGAGGAACCTGATGTTGTGGGTATCTCTTCTGCGTAAGTCACAGATTGTGGCTGAATCCTTGACTTCAGTCTGTCTATTTTTTGTGCGTGAGTAAAGTCACTATAGCAGAATTTGTGCCATTGAATCTTTTCGACGTGCTCCGGTACAGAATATTTTCTGATTCTTGAGAATGAGTCAACATATTTAGCGTCATTATATTTCTCTCTTTCTTTGCAACATTCAGCTACAGTTTTCACACCAACGATTGTAGTCTTTCGAAGTGGCGTTGACTTGCTAGTTTTTGAACTGTTCTGGCAAATAAAGCATTTATTCCAGTCTACATGCTCTTCTTCTTCTCGATCCCTTGAACCCCCTGTGAGAAATCTTGCGGCTTTCATTTTTCAGTTAGTCCTGGGTAACAGAAAAACACACAGTTATGTAGTTTAGGTACATTTTATAGCAAAGTTGTAAAATTCATTGATTGTGGTTTGTATAATCAGACATTCTAATTCGAGCCTGAACATTTCTTTAAAAATAATATAGTGAAAAACAAGTCATATTATTTTTAGAAAATGGATGGAGCAATGTTTTTTTCTATGCTCCCATCAGCTCAGGCATGCTCAAAAACATGGAAATCGACCCTAATTTTGTAATTTCATGTCAATTTGCGGCTGAAATATGACGAAAAGTGTATTTAATGGCGACCATTTTGTAAACTGTCATGGCGGCCATACTATCCATATCCAGAGTTGGCAACAAGTTGATTCACGTTTCTGTGTGTCTGGACAGTCAATTTACACCTGTTGCACTATTCTAACATGGAATCAGCAGGGTCGTACACTATTCTGCATTGGGCCTCCTGACTACAACAACATGGTCCAGGAATCCTCTTTATGCATGATATTGCTCCTTCTCACTGGGCCATTCGAACAAGGAATGTTCTTGTTAATGTCATGACACCCTGACTTGCCATCTCACCAGATTTAAATCCAATTGAACTTCTCTGGGATATCATTGATCGTTGCTTTCGAACCTTACCAAGACAGCGACAGACCCTCTATGAGCCGGAACAAGTGATTATTCAAGCATTCAATGCCATTCGCAAAGCTCACATTTCAGTGCTCATACGGTCAACGCGACAATGGTGCAATGCACCAATTGCTACCGGAAGTGCAAATACCCAGTATTGAGATTGTTACTTCCACGATGGAACCCCATGTGAAAACATTCACCACAAATGCAATACGTGAGTAGGTCACAATGAAATGGACAATGGACATGTAACAATTCAGCATTTATCATGTCAGAGGTTTCCACCTCATCTGTTTCCCATGATAAATAAATCACATAAATAAATCGCATCAACAACAATCACATGTTCAGTTTTTATGGCAGAGAGAGAAGTAAATAGGGATTATTGCATTGTGACAAAACTCAACACCATTTACACAACCGGTCAAAAGTTTGAGAACACCCCCATTTTTCCAGTTTTTACTGAAATTTATGCAGTTCAAGTCCAGTGAATAACCTGAAATGGCACATAGCTAAGCGGTAAACTTCCAGAGATTAAAAAAAAAAGTTTAGGTTACCAAAAACTGAAAAATAATGTCAATTTCAGAGTTGTTAAAAATAAGCTCTTTTCAGGGAGCAAGTAATGGGTTAGCAATTGCAGCTGTTCTGCAGCAATGGAAATAAATTAAGCCTTGAAAGTTGATGCAAACAATTCCTACAGGTGTCCCAACTTTTGTTGATGAGTTTCAAACCCTCTGTCTGTATAAAAGCAGTGTTGCAACAGACTATGTTGCGACGCCCTCCGAAGCATTATTTGGACAATATTGCACTACAGGAATTAGTATGTTGCTATCATAATGGTGAGAAAAAGACAATTAACAAAGGAAGACAGACAGACCATAATAACCCTTAAAAGTGTAGGTCTTTCCTTTGGAGAAATTGCAAAGGAAGGCAAGGTGTCAGTGAGTACAGTTTCCTACACCATCAAAAGGCACTTGGAAACTGGAGGAAATTGACAGGAAGAGGTCTGGCAGAACCAAAGCCACAACACAATTAGAAGACAAGTTTCTGAGTCAACAGCTTGCGTGATAGGCGGCTCACAGGACAGCAGCTTCAAGCACAGCTTAATACTGGTTCTAAGTAAGGAAGTCTCAGTTTTAACTGTGAAGAGAAGACTTCGAGCTGCAGGTTTGACAGGTCGAGTGACAGTAAGAAAGCCATTGCTAAGATGGCAAAATAAGAAAAAGAGGCTTGCCTGGGCCACGAAGCACCACCAGTGGACTACTGAAAACTGGAAGGTCTTATGGACCGATGAATCAAAATTTGAAATTGGTTCATCACGCAGGGTTTTTGTACGCCGTCAAGTAGGCGAAAGGATGGTTCCTCAGTGTCTGACACCAACTGTCAAACATGGAGGAGTAAGCGTGATGATCTGGGGCTCTTTTGCTGGATCCAGAATTGGCGACTTGCACAGAGTGACTGGCACCCTGAACCAAAAGGGCTACCAACAGCATTTTGCAGCGCCATGCAGTACCCTCTGGTCTACGCCTAGTTGGTCAGGGGTTCATCCTACAGCAAGATAACGACCCAAAACATACCTCCAGGCTATGACAGAACTACCTGAGAAGAAAAGAACAAGACGGTCGGCTTCAAATCATGGAATGGCCAGCACAGTCTCCAGACTTGAACCCCATCGAGCTGGTTTGGGATGAACTGGACAGAAGGGTAAAAGCAAAGCAACCGACAAGTGTAACACATTTGTGGGAACTTCTGCAACAGTGTTGGGAAGGACTTTCCCAACAATATTTGATTTCCACTGCAGAAAGAATGCCACGAGTATGTTCGGCTGTTATATCTGCAAAAGGTGGCTACTTTGATGAGTCAAAAATTGAGATTAAATTTTGTTCAAACAAACGATTCCATGATTTTTTTTTTTAAATCTGCAATTGCTTATTTGTTCTATGCTTTAATGTCAGAGTACATCGACACATTAAACCGCTTAAATTTCAGGAAAAACTTGAAAAATGGGGGTGTTTTAAAACTTTTGACCAGTAGTGTATATGCAACAACCGCTACATGAGTTGCAGCACCACGTGAGACTTCCCCACATCTTTTTATCATTTTAAAAGCTTCCAACTGGCTTACTCTTTGAGCACAACACATACCCCAAACCCTCTGTAATCACCACCACATTTTGTGGTCGGGTTAAGGTGGTAAATCCTTTCCAAAAGTATTCATTAGAAGGTGAACAACAAAGATTTGTTCATAATGATAAAAAAGATGTAGGAATGCCATTATGTTGGCAATGTTATAATCGAAATGGTGATTCGTTTAATCATAAAGCAATAATGAATACTTTGTTTCAGTAGTTTTAGCATCATGAGTCTTCCGTAGATCTTTTGAAATTACTTTTTTTTTAAACTTTTTGTTTTGTGAACGGATTTTCTTAGCAATGATAAGATGAGATTTATTTATTTTTAGGGACAGAATCACTAAATAGTGGATAAGGTTTCTCACAACACCGTATAATATGGAACCTCATAATGCTTCATTCACAACACGATGATTTTGCAAAACCTCTGCCTGTTTGATTAATTCCCATGTTATTGTGTAATTATCTGGTCTCAGAACTTTTAAAACTGAAAGGACTAGACTGAAAGAGGTCATCAATTGCATCATAAAAACAAAGTCACAAATAGGACACAAACACTTGGTGATACATAACTGGTCATCCAGTTCCAAGTCATGGGAAATAATTGCATTGAAATACACCAAGGTAGATTATACTCATCAATCTTATGCAATCACAGTATTGTCAGAGATGTAGTAACATAGTAAATGTTTACTTACGGAGGAAAAATGAATTAAATCTTATTCTTCCATGTGCAGCAAGTGGCTGTGGAGCACATAATTTGAAGGGGGCATGGCTGCACCATGAATGCAATGCCCTCTGTAGGTTTGAGCAAATGTTTGAAATTTAGCAAGACTCAGCTATTTTTCTTGAAAGCTCACCTACTGTTTGCGTAGGATGCCATGGGATTTTTAAAGTCCATCAACTGATGCTGATCGAAGGGAAACCCAGTTTAACATCTATCTGAGGAGTGGCACAAACAGTGTTGTCTCACCCTGTATGCAAAACACCAGGATGACAGTTTATAGCTGAGCCAAGATTCTAACCCAGGCTAGACAGTTCAAAGGAAAATGTGCTACATCTAGGCTACCCTACCAGCCCAATAAAATCGATTGAAAGAGATCCGGCAAACCAAACAGATCAATTGCAACTTCCTACAAGTTGTACGCGATCCCAACATTCCGGTGGTATTGACTCCCAGCGGCGTTGCCTTCAGGACACATGCATCACATTTCTGCACAACACAATTAATACTAAATAATATTCTAACTTGCAGGGATGCAGGGATGGAACCCTATGCGTGTTCCTTAAAAGGAACATCTAACAATATCACATCTAACCATGCAGGGATGTGATCAAAAATTTCAGAAATTCACTTCACATTCCATATTTAGCCGAATGCAGAACTAATGAATCCACAATTTCTGAATATGTTTTGAGTGTCATATGTGATATGGGTTCCTTGAGGCACCTCAGAGGGTGTCCAGTTGAAATAATTTGCTGAGTGGACTATACTCGGGAAATGAAGATGGTTTTTATAAAACATAAAACTATTTTTGCTGAGATTTTAAGATGTAATTTTTGTATAATATTAATGAGATGGTTATTTTGCTTCCAGATCATCATGGCATTGAGTACTAATGCACTCTGATAAATCAGGAGTTGTCCTCATAAGATAAGGTAATCATGGATATTCTTGATACATGCAGGGAATTTGGAATGTCATGAATATTGCGTCTTGATTGCCCAATATATAGCTGGAAAGGCACTCGGTAGAAACGCAAACCTCCGCCAGGCTGGATAGTTTACGTTTTGCATCCCACTGATAGGCCGGATCTGGATTCAGACATGAATTAAAATTTAATCGGCTTGTTCTTGTCACCTAACCAACTCATCCATCAAGTTTCAATCGAATTCGTCCATAACTTTTTGAGATATCGTGCTTTATATCGTTTTAGCCCAATCACTCAATAGTGAAAAATCACTTAATACATTATTCGATCCAGATTCGGATCATCACCAAAATTGAATCAATTCTTCCTTGTGATATACCCAACCTGCCCACCAAGTTTCATCCAAATCCATCCACACCTTTGAGAAATCTTGCTATATGTCGTTTTTGGCCCGATCACTCGATGGTGAAAAATCACTTTTAAAATTCTTGGATCCAGATCCGAATCCGGATCTTCACAAAATCTAATCATTTCATCCTTCTCACATACCCAAGATCTCCACCAAATTTCGTCCAAATCCATCCACACCTTTTTGAGATATTTTCTTCACAAACAGACAAACAGGGGTGAAAATATAACCTTCATCCACCTTCGGTGGTGGAAGTAAAAATGATACATTATTGTAGGAATGACCAGAGAGAGTAACTGGAGTAAAACAGATTCGGTATGTCATTATAAGCATCCAGCATAAGTGTTTTGATACCTTGTTGAATGACAGGACATGTGTCGAAGTGTGTTCAGAAGCAGATTAAGAATGCCCCCTCCCTTCCGTAATGTGCCTAAGCCCCCACCATCCTACCCTATTAATCCTTTAAATAGTTTTCCTTTGCAGATGGTCGATGTGTTTTATTTGCTAATGAATTGTGCAACTCTGTAAATCAACAACCCTCCCACCCCCAACCCCCTCCCCACCCAAGGAGATGAATGTAATACCTCAGTGACTGTGCGGGAAGGTAAGGGACCAGCCCAAGGGATGGTGATCTCTCCGAGGACTGGAAGCCACTCGGAGCCTCGATAATGTGATGTGTGGACCACCGAGAGCAACCAGCAACACACGGTCATGGGGTTATAAAAGCAGACACAGGGGTGGGAAATAAGAATGTGGTGGGGAATCTGAGAAATGTTGGGGTTGCAGAGAATTGTGAAGAAGTTAAGAGAGTTGTGTGGACATAGAGTGGATGGGAAGTTGAGATCAGTTTGTACAAGCTACCACACACAGCAACATGTACAAGCTACCAGAGGAACGGACCTCTGATTGTTTGTACATGTTGCTGCGTTTGAGCCTGGAGAGTAACTGCTGAAATCTATCGGTCTGGCTTCTTCCCAACATTAGGTGACAAGTGTCTTCAACTGTCAGTACGCTGTCACATGTTGCGATAGCATGTCCTACCCGTTTGGAAAGGGCAAGGCATCAGCACTCACGGTTCTTCTGAACTCCAATGATGTTGAATCGGAGGTATTCGGCGAGTCCAATGGAATGATCTCAGATATTTTGTGAATTGGATGCCGGTTGTTCAGTCGTCTGTATGGTGCAAAAAGCGAGACAACGATGAATTCCCTTCGATAGAAGGTCTTCTCGTCCAAGAGGCCGAATGTGCCCAACATCAGATCACTACCACCAATGGATGAAAGTCTTGTTCTACATTTGAAACGTGCCCACCTGCAGGCCACGCTACGGAAAGCAGCCGATCAGATTCAACCATCAGTTGTGAATCTGAGTGATTACGGTTGGGAGATTTCTGCTAGTATCCCATCTCCAGTCAGGGGGAGTGGGACTGTTGGACCTCCTGAACTGATGAAGGTCGTTGCCTGCAGCTGCAGCTCTGATGCACCATGTCGACAAAAAAACTGGAGCTGTTCATCAGCTGGATTATCGTACACAACTTCCTCCAAGCCCTTTAACTCCGTACAGCAAAATTACTAAAACCACGGGACCTATGACATTTTATGTCTTCTCTCCTTGTTTAATTACCTTTAAATATTGTTGCTGTGTTTCTTGGAACTAAGTTTCTGATATATTGTTGTTCTAATAGACTTATTTTGGTGCGTAAGGATATAGATATTGGTAAATTTTAATATTTTTAAGGATTCAGCGGCGGCGGGATTCTCACCCGAGTATTGATAGCCAAATGTTACAGATTCGGCGCCACCCTCACCAACACCATCTCCGGGGTTTATAACGCCGGCCGGCTCGGCACAGGCCTTGGGTCACGTGTCTTCAATCGCGATACCAACGTACCCCTGGACCTTACCAGTTGGGGAAATAGACCCTGGTTACAGACTGGTTTTGTCAGATGCCGAGCGTTTTCTGCCAGTCTGTAACCATTTTGGTTTTATTTGCCAATCGAACGGATCGTTCCTCGACGCGACACAAATTAATTCATAGCGGCAACTTCATACGAATCAACCAGATTTATTGGGGAACATCGGGGAACACAACACAAGCAAAACATTCACGACAATGTTTTAATTAGTCTGTAACCCGTTCTTAACTAGGGAACTACAGATTACGGGTTTTGAGGGGGTCCCGACCGAGATAAGCCTTAAACGACATGCAAACAAGACATAGACAGCATGCAGACAAGACAGAGTACTTGGTGATATTTCATGGACGAGAGGAAAGTGTCAAAAGCACGAATGTCGCTCGTAACAAGCAGATGTCCACGGATTCGAGCCCCCAAACTCGAGCACGCCGCATGGCAAAATGGCGCTCGCCCTCCTTTGTCGCACCGCACGAGGCCTCCGCGTGCTCTGACCCTGCGTAAGGTCGACAGCACAAGACTGTCAGATCGACAATGGGTTTCAGCTGGTCTCTCACAAGGTCCAGCATACAAGTCCAGGCCTGGCCTGTTCACCAGGCCTCCTTTATGAAGCAGATCGCAGACAGACACAGCTGTCCCCTACAGAGCAGATCACGACTCCCACCAGTCGTCTCTCATCCAGTCGAGGGCAGACAGACCTCCTGCAGTCCTTTCCCTGCCTTTCCTTCGGCCCTGGCTCGCTTCTCCATACCAGAGAAGGCAGACCCAGCACGCCCAGGTCCAGTTTCTCTCCCGGCAAAATCACCACTGTCTCTCCTTCGTTCGCTCGCTTTGAAGCCACTGGCTCCTCCCCTTAGTTTCACTTCCTCTTTTTGGCCACTCCCCCTCTCAGCGCTGGGCGGAGACTATTGTCTGGAGAGGGGAAGGAAGAAGAGGAAGCTCTCGCTCCACCACCACTGTACAAACAAATAACAGCCTGTGACACCTCCCGACACACATGTAACGTCCATTTTACCGAACAGCCTGGCTAAACATGCATTTAATGGGAGATCTGGGCTAATCCTATATTTAGTAGCCAACTAAGGGCCATTTCCATAACAATATCAAGGTATTTTTTTTCATCTAATATTATATTGAACCCTTCAGATAAGTATGTTGCAGCTGAACCATTGCAGACAGGTAATCAGTCCAAATGGATACTTTAACTATGCAAAAACTTGCCATAAGACCACACACTGAAAGATCACTGGATGAATCACATTGGACAATGCTACGGATAGGTTCTGGAGATGAGATGGTGCTTGAGGAAGTGTGGCATAAAAAGTGACAAGACAGAACGTTGTTGTTGTTGGACTGATAGGTTGATGTGATGAGGTTGGTGAGGGAGAAGGGGAGGAAGAGGAGGAGGGGGAGAGCCGCAGCTGTACAAGTGCAATGGAGGAAAAAGTAATTTTAGCTCACCTGTATGGTCTTTTGATACAGAATAGCATTGTCAGCTGCAATCAGGGTCTCCATTGATCTGTGGTCAGCAATTCCCTGCAGGTGCACCGCCAAATGAGCATGCCGGGTGAGTGCGCGTATTCAGGTCAGGTATGCGAGCATGTGCCAGAACAGCGCGTCGCTGCGTCCACTTTCCGCCGGTACTCTAGGGGCCTCCGTCTGGCCATCCCCCAGGCAGATGCCAGGCCCATCCCCATCTCCTTGAGATGATGGTCAACCTGCTGCAACCATGAGGCATGTGGTCGGCCCACTGGCCTCCTCCACTCATGAGACTCCCTCGCTGAGAGAATCTGGTGAGCAGGATCAGCGTCAGGAAAACGAGCCACATGTCCATACAGCCGCAACTGACGCTCACGGACTATGCAGGTGACAAATCTCATCCGAGTCTCTCTCAGCAACCGCTCGTTGGACACAAAATCCGACCAGCGATAGCCAAGGATTCTCCGAAGACACCTGGTACCAAAGGAATTAAGTCATTAAGTCTCCGTCTCAGATCCTTGGTCAGAGTCCAAGTCTCGCACCCATAGAGCAAGACTGGAAGTACCAAGGACCTGAAGACTCGGACTTTCGTCCTCCCGCACAGGTACCGGCAGCGCCACACCCCATGATCGAGTGAATCCATGACTCCCCAGGCCTGACCCAGACGTCTATTGACCTCTGACTCGCAGCCAGCAGAGACATGAATATCACTGCCAAGGAAAGTGAATCTCTCCACGACCTCAACATCCTCACCACAAACAGACACAGACAGGACAGCAGCATCCAAGATGTCACCGAAAGCCTGGATCTTCGTTTTGACCCAAGAAACCCGTAATCCCAACGGCTCCGACTCCTCATTCAGCACCTCGAGGGCCCCCAAGAGGATGTCTAAAGTCTCCGCAAAGATGACTGCATCATCTGCAAAATCAAGGTCCGAGATCTTGACATTGCCAAACGATGCACCGCAACTTGATCTCTCCGACATCCTCTCTAAAATCCAGTCCATACAAGTGCTGAAAAGTGTGGGGGCCAGTACACATCCCTGACGAACTCCAGTAACAACTGGAAATAAGTCAGAGATGGTACCACCACACTTCACAGCACTCTCAGTACCAGAGTAGAGTTCAGACATCAGATCGATCAGTTTTGGTGGCACCCAACGAAGACCAAGAATCCTCCAGAGGACATCCCGATTCACTGAATCGAACGCTTTACAGAGATCAACATAGGCTGCAAGCAGCCCCTGCCGAAACTCTCGTCTGCGTTCGGTGAGGACACGAAGTGCAAGGATACGGTCAATTGTTGACCTCTTTGGTGTAAAGCCTGACTGCTCTGGACGCTGGTGCTCAAGCAGATGTTGGCGAACCCTATCAAGAATTATCCGAGCAAAGACCTTGCCCGGCACTGAGAGCAGCGTCACCCCTCGGTAGTTGTTGCAGTCTTGGCGATCACCCTTCCCTTTCCAGAGAGGGACAACAAGGCCCCTCTTCCAGTCAGTTGGGATGATGCCTGTGTTCCAGGCAGAGCACAAAACTGCATGCAACGACACGAGTGCAGCATTTCCACCAGCCTTGAGAAGTTCGGCATGGATGCCACAGATCCCTGGAGCTTTGCCCCGTTTCAACTGGTTCACCGCAGCCCGTGTTTCCACAAGCGAAGGTGGACCACAGTTGATTTGAGGGTCAGCAACAGGGATTGTAACACCCTTGACGTCCAACTCGATAGCTGGGGCATCACCTGGTACAACCGCTCAAAGTAACCGGCCCAGCGGGCCTTCACTTCGGACTCTTCTGTCAAGAGCCTACCACTCTCTGCTCGAACTGCAGTGCTCCGAGGGATGGGCTTGGATGAACGTAATGCGCGAATTCCCCTGTAAGCGGGACGAGAATCACCTGTCCACAGGTGATGCTCTACCCCCTCACAGATTCCTCGCACATAGGCCTCCTTGTCCACCCTCAGTGCACGTACAGTTTTACGCCTCAGCTCCCTGAACAGCTCAGCTCTGCCATTCAGCCTGGCCCTGCGACTCTGGTCAATGGTATCCAGTGTCCCTTGAGAGACAAAATTCTTCTTTGCCCTGCGGTGAGCTCCAAGGCATCCACCGGCAACATCAAGGACGGTGGTCTTGAAGGCGCTCCACAACTCTTCAGGACCCCCCAAAGCACCCAGACCCCCCAAGTGTCCACTCAGCCTGTTCACAAACTCCTCAGCTACTCTCTCATCCCTGAGCTTGGCAACATCCAGCCTAGGCTGGGATGGTACCATTCTCCAGGATTTAAGGTGCAGCTTTAGAGTTGCTACAACAAGCCTGTGGTCAGTATTGAGGAACTGAGCACTCCGGTAGACCCTGCAGTTCTGGATCATCCTCCAACGACCGTCAATGAGGACATGGTCAATCTCCTTTGCCACACCGCCAGCGTTGGAATACCAAGTCCAGCGATGAGCTTGTGGGCGCTGAAACCATGAACCAGCCACCCTAAGTCCATGACTTCTTGCAAAGTCAAGGAACTTAGTGCTATTCTGGTTCATAGTTCCTGACCCATGGGGACCAACACACACCTCATAACCATCCCTATCAGTTCCATTCGATGCATTGAAATCCCCCAAGACTAGAAGTGTATCTCGTCTGGGGCACTGATCAACCACAGACTCGAGTGTGGCGTAGAATGTGTCCTTCACGGTGAGATCACTCGCCTCAGTCGGAGCATAAACAGAGACCAGGGAAATGACACCTAAGGAGTGACGAATCCTTAATCTCATAATACGCTCGTTTACCGGTGTTACCTCAATTATCATTGGGGTCAGCTTATTGGACACAGCTACAGCAACTCCTTGGGTATGGTAACCATCAAAGCGACCAGACCAATAGTAGGTGTAACCACCCACCATTATCTCGCCGCAATCCGGTCTCCGAACCTCAGAGAGAGCTGCAATACCGATGTCCAAACGCTTGAGCTCAGATGATAACAGAGACAGGTGATCATCCTCTCTTAGGGATAGGACATTCCAGGCACCCACCCGAAGGGACCGCCTCAGGTTAACCCAAGGAGACCGCTGTCTGGTGGACGACACCTCAGCACCACTCCGACACACTCTCCCGCAATCTGACCCAGGGATGCTACCCCGTGGTTTCCCTCCTATCATCAAAGATTGGGGGTCCCGAAGGGTTTGCCCCAATCCCGTCATCCGGTGAGCTGCCCTGCGAAGGGAAGCTGCACAGGAGGTACTCCCACGGAGTGGGTTTTCAGATTTTTTTGCGTTTTTGCGTTTTGCGGAATGAAGGGTTTTACGGTGGCCGGAGTGCAAATCCTGCCACCAACCTCCTAATAAGAAGTAACCCAACTGCAGGAGGACGTCCGGAGACACAGTTGGGCAATAGATATGGATGGCCATTGGCTCACAAGGAGCTCCTCCGCCCTTTGATTCTCTGCCCTCCGCGTATTCTGGTGCCAGAACAATCTACAAATAGCATTGTGTCCTTACAATGTAGCACTGCCATTGCTAACTCCAAGATCTGAAGCAGAGTTCTTCTGTCCGTATTTGCCGACACTCATGTCTTTGGCGAGGGTACAACCATCTCAAAAACGGAATCCTTCCGAACCATGCTTGCAATTCCACATTCCGACATAACCCATGAGGTTGCTGAAAGCTATTTGCATTTGGGCCCAACTCTATGCCATGATGTTCTGACGTAACCATGCCCCCTTTTGTGATCTTCCATGTCTGTTTTGTTATCTTCCAACCTCTATAAAAACACATAATCTGCCATTCCTCAGATGCAGCAGTTGCTTCCACAACCAGCTCCACTGCTCCACTGCCAGAGAAAGCATGGCTCTTCATCTTCCTCCAGTCGTGTGCAATTCTCTAGACTCCAGTAGTTTCATTTCCATGACATAGAAACTGTGCCCTTGAATGTCTCTAAGAGCCTCCTGCATTGGAGTTAAGTGCTGTGCTTTGATACATGAACGATGTCTTAGGTTTTATTGTCATTTTTATTTCCAAGTTATATGTAGGGTTGTATAACGTCGGGCTTTTCTTGTTGAAAACACATACATTGTTTTTGTTTCCAGGCTTTGTAAGGTGCTCTGTCCTCCATGTACTTCTTTGACCTCTGAAATGCTCAGTGGTTCCATCATGATTGATTACCTCCTTTCTTGGATAAGTGATGCCTGTATAAAGGGAATAATTAAGCTGTGCCCTTTTTTTCAGAAGGCATGCTACAAACCTCAAAAGGCCAGTGGGCCCTCTCAAAAGCCAGTCACGTGACAATGTGAATTGTGCATAAAGTGATAAATATGACAAATTCATTCGAAACAAGCAAACGCGCGTGGGTGTGATAATGTTAAACCAGGTGTGACACTCTTTTCTTGTTAAAATGCACAATGTGTGTGCATGTGTGTTTATTATTTCATTTAGATGGTTGCCACAGTGCTGCCCAGCACATGAAGACCGGCTGAGATGGAGAGACTAAGTGAGATAAGCCTTTAAGATAAAACTGCTTCTGTGTACATCTGAAAATAGGTTACTGGAGAACGATATCGAAAGAGGGGTTGGAGACATGCACCGAGAAGAGAGCGGCGCTGGACCAAGTGAAACCATCCTTCCTGTCACCAGACAAGTACTGACGGCAAGTGCTTTTGTCATTGTCTCATGTAATGCATGCCAGAGGTGCTTTGGAAGAATGCAAGATATTTGTAAGACATAAATGCCTGACAACTCGCTGACCTGGTTGCGTCTTGGACGCATCCCAGAAGATAAGCCTTCCAACCACTTTGTGGAAGGAACTAGAACGGCACTCTAAAAACAATACAGTCTCACCTCGCGCACTCATTCTGAACAAAAAGACCATCATTAACTGAACACGCTGGATATGGCCCACAGTTGTGGCCTGTATACCCGTATCATCCATGCACCCTATTATATCACATACATTGCCATTATCAGTAGCTTTATTGATTGATTGATAGGATATCTATCGACCACTTTTGTGCACATGAAGGCGAAATTGCATCAATGAAGATGATCATTTAAAATAAAATAAAAAATCAAACGATATTCCCCATGGCGAGTCGATCATATGTATAAAGTTTCTCATCAATCTGTTAAGCGGTTCTTGAGAAGAAGATTGTTTACATTTTTGCTTTTAAATCCAATATGACTGCCAGACCACGTGACCGATGATGTCATAAATTGAATTGTTCACTCACATTATGTCGTCGATCAAATATATGAATTTTCAGATTTTTCGATTGATGATTTCGATTCAATCAGTCATATTATGGCTTCACCGATGACATCATCGTTCTCACCCTATATACCCCCATGGGGAGCTGTGTTGGGGGTGAGTTCCAAATGTCGCCTCCCACTCTGTTCGTTTCTACAATGGTCCTCTCTTACGTTGGGTGGAGGACATAAAGTCATCGTCACGAGATACAATATTGAAACAATGGGACAACGTTTTTCGTTTCATTTTTTCAACACCACTCAAACTAATTGTTCGCACCTTTCTCCAAACTGTTCATCGCAGAATGAATGCTGTTGTTCTCTTGTAAAAAAAAAAAGAAGTAAACAATCAATATTGAACGAATGAACGAGAATTCCCAGTTACAGGCATTGTTGGTGCTGAACCCAATTTGAACAGTCGTGTAATAGTTTGTTTTATTCTCCCGAAACAGTTTCTACAGTTGTTTTTATACAGTGATTAATTCCAAATCTGACATTGAATGTAAGTGCACATTTATTCTTGGAAAATAAGCCTCTCAAAACAAACAATGTAACAACCATGGTCGAGGAAAGCGAGTGTAGATTATCGGCTTTGCGGTGTCATTCCACGATCCAACATGAGATGCAGGAAAGAAAGGATAAAAACGACAAAAAAAAAGGACAATTCGCAAAGAAATCAGATGCAAGAGAGGTTGGTATAAGATAATTGAGAAGAAATTTGATTAAAGGGTGTAATGGAGAGCAGAAACATCTCAAAACAAAGGGATAACCAGAGGCCATTGTTTTGTGATCAGATTTTCACTGAAATGTCAGACCGGTGTACCATGGGGTACCAAGGTGCCACTACTGAAGAGTTTCCACAAAATAGACAACTTTAAATGCTGATATGCATGAAATGTGACGTAAAAACCCGAACTTCCATGAACCGAATTTGGGAATATCTCCCACCAACCACAGCCTCATTGTGAAAACATCATCTCATTAAACAAGCTTATTACATTAATTTATCCAGGTCTCTTTGATAACTACTGTCGAGAAAGGTCGTCCACATAACCCAATGCAGGAAATTAACCCAAATAAACAACAAAAAGACAAAAGATTGTTCGGTAACCAGCAGGCTAAGTGTGTCAAGGCTCCGCGGCATATGTAATACAGGGAAAGTAGGTCACGACTCGAGCTCTACTCTTAATCCTTTTGTGATCATCACAGTTGTGAAGACTGATTTTTTTTTTTTGCAAATGGGGTCTTCTCTTATGTGCTATCATGTGGTTTGTAGGTCTGGTGCTGGCTGAATGGTTAAGGTGCTTGGCTTAAGATCCTTGGGTCTTGAGTTCAAGCCCCTGTCGAGCTATTGAATTAACACCAGGTGGGTTGACTCAGCCTGCCATCCTTCTGAAGTTGGCAAAAATGAGAACCAGCTTACTGGTAACAGGGGCATTGCATCAGCAGCACAGCTGTGCCCCCCAAAAAATGATGCAACCAATCAGCTGCAGGCTGCATACGAATAAATTTTATAATGTGGTTCGTCAGTTGTAGGATTTCCCACCTGAAAATGCAGTCATCTAACCAATTATAAGCTCGATGGTGAGATTCGATGCAGGTTGTGCATTATCAAGCTCACGCATAGAGGACATTAACCAAACAACAAACAAAAGGACCTGTGGACCCACGTGACAAAACGCATCCTTCACTTCATATGGTTTGTTAACATCTTGTACCTTTTTCTGTGTTCCCATCCAGCCCATTACTTCAATCTGCTCTCTCACGAAAGGATTGCACAACCAGTTCCACAGAATGTGATGGTGATTCCAGCTGGGAATACTTTCATATGACTACAAGTCTATACTTTCTTTCATCCACTACGTTATCCCATCCCGCTTGTGGTTTTCCAATCACCCTCAAGAACCTGGTATACAGAATCCTGTGGGGAGGGGGTTTTACTCAAACAGTTTGCTTTCTCAGCATGGAAAGGTAACTCGAGTGGGGGTAACTTTCCTTCATTTTTATCTTGTCAAAACGAAGTTTTTGCAAGATATGTGAGTCAGCTTGTATGTTTTTTTTTTGTTTTGTTTGTTTGTTTGTTTGTCTGTAATCACGTATAAAAAATTCTGCAGAGCACAGTTATCATTGGAAATGTTTGTAACTTCGCATATCAGAGGCCTATAGAGGTCCCTTTCAGTGAACAAAATTTTGAAGGTCAAGGTCAAAGGTCAAGGTCACTTTGTCGCAAATCAGGGGAGTCGACGAAACCCTTATTTTTTGAGTAATTTTGATCGGATCGTCTTCAAACTTCATGGGAATATAGTTCATGGTCTGGCGCTCAGCTGATTAATTTTTGGTGGCGATTAGCCTTGACCTTCATGGTTACCGCCTCAGGTCAAACATATTTGACCCCAAGGTCAAATTTTCAAGTTTTAGGAACCATATCGTGTAGTACCTCAAATTGAACACCTCGATGAGTGCTTTCTAGATATGTCAAGCTTGAGACATTATGACGTCATTTGGTGACGTTATGAGGAAAACGCATATTTTTCATGGTTACTCTGTAGAACGATTCTCATCGGAATCTCTCGTAGGCAGATATTCCTCAAGGAGTCGCTCCTGGTGGATAGCACCTCTGTTCACCTCAGTGTGACCTTAAAGAAGTCACACGTGGTCACCTTTTGGCAAGATACGGGTCACCCTGCAGGTGACATTGGTTTACTTTAAGGCTTTTTAAGTCGATGAAGCTGAGTCGATGGGCCTATCACTTTCACATCGCAGACAGATCGGTGGCCTTCATTTGCAGCTTGATGTGGCTTTGGTTGCACATTCCATAAAGTCCCAAAATCCAGAATCACTGCTCACCTCCACCCATTTGTCCCTCTTTTATCCCACCTGTGGAACCAACTTCCACATTCTCTTCAGACTCGGTGGTGTAATATGGTTAAAGCATCTGCTCCGAGTCTGGGATGTCGGCGGTTCAAACCCCGACTGAGTTGTTCCGAAGACTTTTAAAACGGTACGTGCTGCTTCCTTGCTGATGTTCAGCATTTAAAAGGAAAAGAGCATGGACAATCACCATAGGTTGGCATCCAAGGGGGGGAGAAAATTCCATCTTAGGATATGCCCTGATGAGTGCGGTGAGAAAGGCGGCTCCATTGTTGTGACGTCGCTGGTACCCAGAGTACTCTGTGAAATGAGGGCATTTCCCCCAAGCTCAGTGGCTGTTTGTCTCGTATCACAGGTCTGTGTTGTTTCTCGTGTATTTGTCTGTCGGGTTTTTGTCGGGTTTGCCCAGAACTCTGTCTTGTCAATCCCACTATTGTCTCTATCATGGTGTGTCTGAGGCCCATATCAGGACATAGATAATTAAGGATCTCCGTTCCGTCGTGAGTATACTTGGCATGCATTTTGTGGTTTGGTTAAGGGTTTATTGATTACATACTTGTTAATCAATATTCATTGCTTCTCCTTGTATTTTAAATATTCCTAGTCTCGGGATTAATTCTGGCTGTCGTGGTTTCTTCAGTGGTGGTTAATAAAGGCCCGTTGAGGGATAAATTGGCTGCGGTTCTTAACACTGCATATAAGACCACGTCATGCATCTCAGACTTGCTTGGCCTAATTGGAATTGAGGCGTGTGGTGCCTAATTGGCGTAACATTGGACCGATTTGGTGCTCCCAATTTGCATGGTATCGCGGTATTGGACGTGTGATCCAGTAAGGAGGTCCCCAAAACGGTTGACCTTTACGGTCGTGTTGAAACAACTCGTTGGATTCGAACCAAATGACTGGAGCGACTGGCGACCACCCCTTGTTCCTGTAAACAAAATTAAGTAACAGCAATTGTATTATATCCCTGGTGTTGGCTTAATGGTAAGGGTGGTGAGCTTGGGACCCTAGGATCCTGCGTTCAAATCCCACTCGGCTGTTGAATTAATACCAGGTGGGTTTGACTCTGCCTGTCATCCTCCTGAGGTTGGCAAAATCAGTGCCAGCTTGCTGGTATCTTTTGTTGGAGGGGCTACCCATCCAGGATTGTGCCCAATAGCCAAGGAGACTGCTTAGGCAGCACCAACGCTCTCCACAGAGTATGGTCCCAATGGATGGATGGAATTGGATTATCAATATTGTGAAGGATTATTTTCAGGAATTGGAGCAGGATAAAGCCCAACGGCCTACACTGTTGACGACTTATTCAACAACACCAAGTAATCCCATCTTCTTGTGTGGTTGGCCAAGGAAATTTATTTTGCTTCAGTCTTTCACAAACTGGCTGGCCAGGCTTAATGTTCAACCCAAAGTGACTTGGACAGCAATTTCTAATTTCCTCATGAGGGTGCCGGAGATAACTCGTCCACTCTTTGAGAAATGCATTGTGGGATCGTTAACATCCATCAACTATTGCTGGCAGAGAGGACATCCAGTTTACCATCTGTCCAAGGGAGGGCACACTTTGTGATGCAACATGAAACACCTATCCATCAGTTTATAGTCTGGTCAGGAATCGAAGAGAGCTCAAAGGTAAATGCACTCACTACCTTTGTACCACCTCATGTTACTGAACCCCAACCTACACTGTAGTTAATCAGTGCAAAACAAATTTGATTTTAAAAAGAGCCAATTTCATCTCATTTACAGGGAAAATAGTTTAGCCTTCTACAGGATGAACTTGGCACCCATTCAAAAGGGGGACAAGACACATGGTGTCTCATCAACAACCAATTATGAATAACTTCGTGTCCTCTTTCTGAGAATGCCTTCAAAATTCTTCTTTTGCAAGGAATGTTTCAAAATGGTGGCCAAGTTCATCAAAATGACTTGTCATGCACTTCGTACATGAGCTATAAGGACTGCATTAGCAGGCAATGCACAAATCACTGCTGTATATGAGATTTGAACCTGGGATCCAAACATCATGCAAGCTACGTGCTTAGATAGGAATGCCAAAAAAGCCAACTCAAAGTATACATTTGGGTTAACTTTGCAGGCCCAGTCCACCTTGCCTTTTTTTTGGTAGTGGTCCATGATCAGGCCGACGGAGATCGCACATTTCTGTCATGTTAAGCCAACATAGGTTGTGTAGGTAATAGGTCTCAGGATTGGATGGGCCAAGTCCTGTTTTGGAGAACATGCTGTCTCTTGCTGTCTGTGCAATTTAGACCTTTTACAGGTCATCATCTTGCTGGAGAATGAACCCTTTACTCATAAGTGGAATGCAGAAGGTATTGCACACCTTTGTAAAATGCTGTGATAGTTTTATCACATAGTTGCACATTATTCCATTAAATCAGTACAAATGACCAACTTCAATCTCATTCTTCCATCCAAGGCAGCTGTTCACCACTATTTCTGGTGCACTACACCCCCGCCCACAACCATGATCTTTTCTACCTCCATTAACCTACCCCAAACCCATCCCTTTACTCGTTCCCAATTTTTCCTTCCACTTCTGTGATTGAGAGTTTGCAGCTCTGGATCTATCTTGTTCATCCCTTGTGTCCTCCCCTTGCCCTCATTCTTCCCCACATTCCTTATTTTCCAAGTCTCCATCTATTTTGTCGCTCAACCTTGTTGTTGGTGCATTTTCCCCTCTCTCCTTTGCACTTCCTTTTTTTTTCTGTTACGTCCTGATCTGATCTGTTCTGTCCTCAAGCTCCTCCACGAGCCTCGACTTTGTATTTGGTCAAAATAACAAAGGTCAAAGGTTGGCATGACATAAAGTTGTCAACTTTCATCCAATTGACCTGAAATTTAAATTATAGTTTCAGCTTTTGTTATCAAATTTTCAACAAAGTTTGATTATGACAATATAGAGAAGACAAATTAAGAATTTGGTCAAAAGGTCAAAAGGTGTGTGTGTGTGTGTGTGTGTGTGTGTGTGTGTGTGTGTGTGTGTGTGTGTGTGTGTGTGTGTGTGTGTGTGTGTGTGTGTGTGTGTGTGTGTGTGTGTGTGTGTGTGTGTGTGTGTGTGTGTGTGTGTGTGTACATTAACCGTTTCATATTTCACTGGTCAATTTCATGCATGGAAACAATCAACTCATACTATCATTGCACATGGATGCACAGGAAAGAAGCATTATTCAAAGAAGCATACAGGGCTGGTTTCACATCATTTATCATCACCTTCCCCGCCATGTTTACATACTTTTTGGGACACCTCCCTACATTATTTTGCATTTTATAAAAAGTTTTTTTTTTAAGATGTAGAGTAAGGGATGGGAGAGGAGGTGCTGTTGGCAGGGAATGGGAAAGACGGGAGAATGTGGGAGAGCATGGAGAGCGATTTTCCTGCTTGAAACATTCCTTGCAGGAGAAGAAAATTTTAAGGCATTTTTTTTTATATACATTGAGGAGGCTCATATGAAAGCGAACGCACAACAAGGGGGCATGAGAGAAGAGGGGCGGAAGATGGGAGGACAAAACAATGGGGAACAGAGACATTAGGAGATCTGTGAAAGGGAGAGGGGTGGAGTGGGGAACATGGGATATACAAAATGGACATTACAGGGACTTTTAGGAAGGAAAGCAGGGAATTTGAAGGAGGTGGGTTTGGGGTGGAATAACTGGGATAGAAAGTCTCGAGGATCTGGATGGTGGAAGATAAGAGGTGGTGGTGAACAGCTGTTTTGATGGCCTAGAGTGAAGAATGGGATTGAAGAGAGTGTGGGAATTTATTCCAAAGGTTTGAGCTTGTTCACCCCCCTCCCCCACTTCCCAACCCACTCTCCTCCCACTCACCTTGATCTTCCTCCTCCCCCTCACCTTGATCTTCCTCCTCCCCTCACCTTGATCCCCTCCTCCCCTCACCTTGATCTTACTCCTCCCCTCACCTTGATCCCCTCCTCCTCCTCACCTTGATCTTACTCCTCCAAGTGTTTCTCCTCTCTGCGATTTGTGCGTTTCTCCCCTTTCCACCCTCTTCTTGTTCTCTCATTTTCTGCTCCTTTCTGTGTTCTAGCTCTTCCAGGTGTCTCGACCTAGGTGTACAAAATGACCACTAACGTACAAACCAGTATGAGTTTTTTTTTAAAACTCACAAACAATCCGAATGAGTTTAACACAAGAGTTCAATCAAAAGGTCAAACTAACAAGAGACTCACGATGGTAAATTGTCACATTGTCACACAAACAAAACATCTGAAGACAATCTCACAAATAAATTGTTCATAACAATGGGTTCTTGATGAAACAGCACATATCTTGTTCCTCTTTCATAGCGGTGCCAAGTTAATCCTGCAGAGATCCTGTGTTACGTGAGATGTTCCACGTAACCTCATCCTATTTTAGAGGTATATTTAGAAGGATAAACGTTTTTCCCTGTAAATGAGATCAACTTGGCTCTCTTTTTATCTCACTCTACTGATTACCCACATCTACATCTCTGGAGTTGAGGTTTAACGTGTTACGGTAATCACATACCTGAAAATAATCCCTTACAATGCTGCTCATGTTAAGACCTGTAGTCTGATTACAGTTACGCTATTCGCCATGTTTTCAACGTATAAACGTAGGTCACTGGGAATGAGATTGATTTTCTTTAAAAAAAAAAACAACAACATATATCCAGTTACATATTGGAAACAAAAGAATGTTGATGTTTGTTTACCTATTGTGAGTATCCCATTCCAATACATTGATTTTCAATGTCCATCTTACTTTTAGGCAGGGGATGGGGTAAGGGATTTGGTGTATACACAGAAAAAAAAACAAACAGGTGTGTTCAAAAAAAACATATGAAGTGAAGAATGTGTTTTGTCATGTGGGTCACAGGTCCTATTGTTTGTTTTTTTGGATAATGTCCTCTAGATGCGTGAGCTTGTTCATGCACAACCTGCATCATAATCTCACCATCGAGCTTATAATTGGTTCGATGACTGCTTTTTCAGGTTGGAAATCCTACAACTGACAAACCACATGATAGCACATAAGAGAAGACCCCATTTGCAAAAAAAAAATTTTTTTTAATCAAAAAAATCAATGTGTTCACAACTGTGATGATCACAAAAGGATTAAGAGTAGAGCTCGAGTCGTGACCTACTTTCCCTGTATTACATATGCCGCGGAGCCTTGACACACTTAGCCTGCTGGTTACCGAACAATCTTTTTCTTTTTGTTGTTGATTTGGGTTAATTTCCTGCATTGGGTTATGTGGACAACCTTTCTCGACAGTAGTTATAAAAGAGACCTGGATAAATTAATGTAATAAGCTTGTTTAATGAGATGATGTTTTCACAATGAGGCTGTGGTTGGTGGGAGATATTCCCAAATTCGGTTCATGGAAGTTCGGGTTTTTATGTCACATTTTATGCATATCAGCATTTAAAGTTGTCTATTTTGTGGAAACTATTCAGTAGTGGCACCTTGGAACCCCATGGTACACCGGTCTGACATTTCAGTGAAAATCTAATCACAAAACAATGGCCTTTGGTTATCCCTTTGTTTTGAGATGTTTCTGCTCTCCATTACACCCTTTATTCAAATTTCTTCTCAATTATTTTACACCAACCTCTCTTGCATCTGATTTCTTTGCAAATTGTCCTTTTTTGTTGTTTGCAAATTGTCCTTTTGCCTGCTGGTTAGCGAACAATCTTTTTCTTTTTGTTGTTGATTTGGGCTAATTTCCTGCATTGGGTTATGTGGACAACCTTTCTCTACAGCGGTTATAAAAGAGACCTGGATACATTAAACAGATCATCAAAAACCAAAGCAGGCTATCTGTACATTCGCAGCCTGGTGTGTTCAATATCATTTCCCCTTTTAATTTACCAGTTCAAGCTAGGCTATACAATATATGGAATATACCTGATGTCGTCTATTTCATATATTACACACCTGCTTATGGACGGCATGACTCGATCGTTGGTGTTAGAAGATCGGTTGAGCAATACCTCATGCAATTTTCGATATTAATGTGTATATGTAAAAAAAACAACAGAACTCAAAAAACTCAAAAGCTTCCCCACTTCTTTCTCCCTCACTTCTTCCCCTCAATTCTCCCCCTCCCCTTGAAGTTTTTCCCTCACTCCCCCTTCTCATAGCTGCCCCCTTCACATCGACAAAACTGCCTCATTTCCCCAACCTCTCTCTTCCAGCTCATTCCTCCACCTCCTCCAATCTCCCACTTCCCTTTTCCCCCTCTCATAGTCCTCCTCACTACTACTCATCCCTTCACCACCTACCCTTTGTCCTCCTCCCCATCCGACCCTCTCCCCTAGCTCTCCACAATCTGTCATCAACTCTCACTGCATCCACCTTTCCTCCTTAACACTACCCTCCCCTTCCCCTTTCTCTCTCCACCCCTCCCTCTTCCTTAACAGTGTGGACCTCAATCATCCGGGGCCTTCGCTCAAACTTGACATATCCCTCCATACAGGTTGCCACTGACAAACCAGACATAATCTGCTTAATAGAAACTTTCCTGATTCAAGACATCTCTGACTCCTTAGTTTCTCCCTGGTAACTCTCTCTTCCGGTATGACAGAACTGAGCCTTGTCTTGGCAGTGGAGTTGCTCTCTTCATCAAAGGCTCTATTCCTCACTCTCCATGCACTGCCCTCACTCCCCCACTCCCCTAGGAATACCTCTGGCTATGACTTCCCCTCCACTCCCACCTTATGTTTAGATGTGTGTTGTATCGTCCACCAAACAGTGATGACTCCGTTTACACCTCACTATCCAAAAACATGGACCAACTTCTATCTTCTCATCCAAACTCTCTCTTCGTCATATGTGGGACTTCAATTGTCATGCCAGTTGGCTGGGTGTGGGTTCCTCTCTCACCTGCCAGTGCACTTCAGCAAAGGACTTCTGTGACTCATCGCACTCAATCTGCACTCAATCTGTCAACTTCCCAACCCGGATCTCAGCCAACGGTACTCCATCTCTTCTGGATTTGATTTTGACCAATTTCCCAGAAAAAGTCTGCTGTTCTTCTTCTGCTGCAATTGGTTCATCTGACCATATGCTTGTTAAAGCGGTCATCTCTTTGGCTGTTATTAGAGAACCAGCTCAGCACCGACAAGTCTGGCACTTCACTCAGGCCGACTGGCAAGGTCTTCAAGCAGCCATCAAACTTCAAAACTGGTCTCCCATCGCTACTTTCTCCAACATCAACTCATCCTGGGAATTTTTTCAAAGAAACTTGCTCTCCCTCATGCACAGAATTATCCCCTCTCGTCTTCAGTTGTCCTACCCTTCCTCCCGCCCATGGTACACTGAAGCGTGTGGCGAGGCAGTTGGCCTGAAACAACTTGCCTTCGCCTCATGGAAGGCAAATCCAACTGAGGGTAATCTCAGTTCCTTCCATAAAGCTCAGAACAAGTATGTATCTACCCTCAGGAGAGCCAGGAAACAACATCTTTCTCATCTCAAGTCTGAACTCTAAAACCCATCTCCCTCCTCCAAATCCTGGTGGTGTCGAGTTAAGTCTGTTTCTGGTGTATACTCCCCCTCCATCCCGTCCCTTACCTCAAATGGCTGCACAGCTAACACTGCACATGAAAAGGCTGAATGCCTAAACTCTGTATTTGCTTCGAAACCTTGTGTCCTCAACTCATCACTTTCTGTACCAACCTTACCCATTTATACCCAGCTGTTCCTGGAATCTGTGTCCTTTTCTCCTGACAAGGTGGAGAGTTTGCTGTCAAACCTCGACTCAGATTCTGCATCTGGTCTAGATGGCATCAGCCCTCGTCTTCTAAAAACCTGCTCTGCTGCTTTTGCTCACCCTCTCTCTGTTCTATTTACCCTCTTATTTTCTCAAGGTCATCTGCCATCAGCTTGGAAATCAGCAAACATTATAGCTCTGCATAAAAAAGGTGCAAAAACTGATCCTTACACGACAAACCAATCAGCCTGCTCCCAATTATCAGTAAGGACATGGAATCCATCACCGCTTCCGACATCAAATCCTTCCTCTTCGCCAATGGCTTGATTTCCGACCATCAATTTGGATTTAGACCA
Organism: Eptatretus burgeri; assembly: GCF_056783735.1. Taxonomy (NCBI): domain Eukaryota; kingdom Metazoa; phylum Chordata; class Myxini; order Myxiniformes; family Myxinidae; genus Eptatretus; species Eptatretus burgeri. The sequence goes on from NC_140966.1 coordinate 85,668,402, forward strand.
GTTCACTCAACCCTGGACAGGCTACTTCTGCTTTCCCAACAATGGATGGAGGTCCTAAATGCCAAACATGAGATTAGAGCCATCTCCCTAGACATATCGCGAGCTTTCGATACAGTCTGGCATCCCGCACTGCTCAGCAAACTCTCTTCTTATGGTATCCAATGCAGTCGACACTCATGGAATGCAGATTTCCTCTCCTGTTGCAGTCAATGTTTGGCTCTTAATGGAATTCTCTCATCTCCACTTCCCATCCTAGTACAGTCAAAATGTCGGATGACCTCCCAGAAATTGCAACAAAAGCAAACTCAACAGATTTGGATTCCTGGATATGTCCTCAGTGACAGAAAAAAGTCCTAAGGGATCCTCCAGGGGGAAAGTCCTGAAATCATGGAAATCCAATATGGCCGCCACCCGGCTTCGGGGAAAATGAGAAAATTGGAAAGATTGATATTTTAATATGTAAATATATGTTTTTCTGCATTCTAATTGTTTCTAGTTATGTTCAGTATATTGATATACAAGAATAATTATAAAAAAGTGAAATGTATTGAGGGTAAAATAAAAAATTATAGCTTTTTTGTCCAAATATGTCAATTTTTTGTCCTGAAAAAAAATATATTTACCTGATACTGATTTTGGTTCCTGGACAAAAAAAAAGAAACGTTGAAGACACAAGATGAAATCAAGTCTATGGCAATACAATATAATGATGTAAATCATTGAAACATGACAAAATTCATAATTCCACTCGGGGCAATCACATCTGCCTGACGAAGGTTTCGAAATGAAAATGAAAATTTGCATTGAACTCAGAAAGTACTCATCCATTATAAACTTACGATACATGTTGAGAAAAATCAAGCGCATTAAAGTTAGAACTCGACAATGTCGTCATCATCCTCATCATTGTCACACGGAGTGTTTGTGCAGCCAGAGCCCCTGCAGTTTCCACAAGCTGGAGTGCACTCAATGTTGTGCTTCTTGCATGTGCATCTCATGGTGCTACATTCAGCCTGGCAGTTGCACCTAATGACACGTAACATCTTTTCAGGAGCTGGAGCTATTGATGTCTGAAGTGGCACAAAACCCTCGTCACACTTCTGCCAACCCCATTCTGTCGGAAGAAGTTCATCTGCACATCCCTTCCATTCTTGGACTTGCAGATACACACGCAGGCTGTGATACTTTGCTGCTTCTGATGTTGGTGGTAACGTCTGTGGTTGCACGTGAGAGGAGCTCCAAGCCACCTTGTCCCAGTACCGCTGATACCGGAGGGTGTCCAGGGTGTCAGTTGACTTTCCGTTGTAGATTATCACCAATGTTTTTTCTCCTGCATCTGCCGCATCACATACGGAAGCTGGATATGTATCAAACACCTTGGCCAGGTCACGGAATGTGTTGTTTGCTTTGAACTTTTTGAGGGAAGCTCCCTTTCCAAACCCATGAAGACGAGATGTCGTGTCGCACCCAAGAACTGCATGTAGAAACAGTATGTGCTTGCACATGTCTGTACCAATCATTTTCTTTGTAGCCTTGATGTTCCAGATGCGAGGCTTCTTCGTGTTCTTCTTTGGCTCGGGACAAAAGAAGAGGTCATGGGATTCTAAGCTTGCATGGTAGCATAGGAGGACAAGGAGGTCTGTGTCATCACCAACTAACACAGTGTTGGTGAGAGTAGCAGACTTCACGGCCTTCCGTACAATCAGGAGATCAGCATCCCCTGAGGCATGGTGTGTCTCACAGTTCTTCTTCTGAAGCTCTTCACTCAACATAAAAATGAAACGCTGTTTATTCTGCCTATTGGCAAGAAACTGTTCCTTCTTCATTGTGAGACGCATGTCAGCTGTAAATGTCACAGTAGTGCCAGCATTCCCTTGAGACTGTCTCTGGTGTGTCATGTCCTTCGTGTTGGTGCTCTCATAACCATCAAACACGACTATGGCATCTCCGTATTTCTTCGTTATATAATCAGTGTACTGGTGTCATATGTCTCTGTATGTAGATCCACGAGACCATGGAATGCATTGAACAAGTGCCCCGCCATCCAAAACATACTGTTGCCCATCGTTGGGGATATCGGCTGGGACATCGGATCCAAGAAGATCCCAGATGGCATCAGCAAAGACTGGCTTGTGTGCTTCTCGGAGCTGAAGAGAGGAATAAAAGAGGGCTGGTGGATAGCTTCACAGTTCATATTTGAAGGCCGACTCCAGTTCTTCTGCTCTCTGTGCAACAGTGATCAGTCTCTAGAAGAGGAGTTGTGGGTCAACCTGGACTTGCTTTCCATCAATCTTGACAGATGACTTCATGCCGAGGGTGACAACTTGGTCTTTCCTCTTAAATGTGTACTCGGCAGGTGTTTTCCCATCCATAGATTTCAATATTTTGGCTCCTACAGCATGTGCTGTATCGACATTGACGGTGGGGTGTGCATGAACTCCAGTGGCAATGTTCCTCAGACGTGGATCACTACTGAACGGATTCCGTTCCTGTAAATACTGAAGAGCTGATAGTGTGTCCTTCCAGTCACGAGATTGTCTTGCCTTGGTCATGTCCTTCTTCTGCTCTCCAGTGTTGTAGTTCACACCTGTGAGCTCCAGCATTGCCTGGTTTATTTCTGCACAGGCAGGCATTGATAGTATCCATACCAGCCGTTGTTGCTCTGTCATTCCTTGCCCTCATGTGAGCCCCCTGCTGGTCTTCAAATTTCTCATCAGAACTTGTTCGATGATCAGGTCAGATGAAAGACCTGCCCACAGGTGATCACTTCGTCAAACCACATGGAACCCCTCATCAAAACGTTGTTGGACATTGGGATGTTGAGTTTTGAGGTTGGACATCTGCTGCAGATACACCCTCTCAGATTTGGCATACAGGTTGTGGCCTGAGGCTGCCAGGTAAGGCAGCATTTCCTGGATGGCCTGGAGATGTAGTGCCCAGTTCCCAGTGCGCTCTGCCCGGATGTATTTGCATAGAATGTCGAGCACAGTGTTTCTCACCCGGGGTTCCCCGGAACCCTAGGGTTCCGCAAGAGGTCGCTAGGGGTTCCGCGAGAAACAGTAATAAATAGGCTGATGTATTTTTGAGTAGTTTTTGTTTGATTTAATATTCGTAATTTTACTATACACGTACGGCATATTGTTGGAAACTCCTTGGTTATTATAATAGAGTCTTCAACCTCTTGTATTATTTACAATTATAACAACCATAGGGAATGTATTTAACGATGTCTATATGGCGCCAGTGTGAAACCGTCCTCACTGGTTTGTGGACGTCCTGTACGCGGCAGATTCGTGTATCATCGAGTGACGGACTCAAGTACGGGACACATGCACGGTGTCCATCTATCTTCTCTGTGCTGCCGAGCGCGAAGTCTCTCTCTCTCTCTCTCTCTCTCTCTCTCTCTCTCTCTCTCTCTCTCTCTCTCTCTCTCTCTCTCTCTCTCTCTCTCTCTCTCTCTCTCTCTCTCTCTCTCTCTGTCTCTGTCTCTGTCTCTGTCTCTGTCTCTGTCTCTGTCTCTGTCTCTGTCTCTCTCTCTGTCTGTCTCTGTCTCTCTCCCTCTCTCTCTCCCCCTCTCTCTCTCTCTCTCCCTCTCTCTCTCTCTCTCTCTCTCTCTCTCTCTCTCTCTCTCTCTCTCTCTCTCTCTCTCTCTCTCTCTCTCTCTCTCTCTCTCTCTCTCTCTCTCTCTCTCTCTCTCTCTCTCTCTCTCTCTCTCTCTCTCTCTCTCTCTCTCTCTCTCTCTCTCTCTCTCTCTCTCTCTCTCTCTCTCTCCCTCTCTCTCTCTCTCTCTCTAGGTTAGTTCTTCTGTTTACCTTTATTTCTTCAGCTTTATTTGTTTAAGTTTTGTTTATCAAGTTACATGAGATGTGGTTTTTTTTTTATTTAAATATTTTTTTTTTGGTGAATTAAAACCTCAGTGTGAGGTCTCAGCGGTATGTTGTTTTTTTTTCATTGACAATAAATTTGACAAAAAGGGGGTCATTTTTTCCTTAAACCAGGTATCCGGAAAAAAAAAAATATTATACTTACCACGTGAACTACGATAAAAATATAAAAGACCTAGATATTAATAATGGTATGTAATAATTTTTATGCAGGGGTTCCCTGAGACATGAAAACTATTTCAAGGGTTCCACAAGGGTAAAAAGGTTGAGAAACGCTGGTCTAGCATGTCCATATACTGAACCCAGAGCGCTGAAGTTCTAGAAGATATCTTTGCAGACTCTGCATGCTTCTGAAGGTGGTCTTTGATTCGTTTCAAGACGTCAGATTTACATACTTCTTCCACAGACTGGGGTTGGCAGAAGTGTGACGAGGGTTTTGTGCCACTTCAGACATCAATAGCTCCAGCTCCTGAAAAGATGTTACGTGTCATTAGGTTCAACTGCCAGGCTGAATCTAGCACCTTGAGATGCACATGCAAGAAGCACAACATTGAGTGCACTCCAGCTTGTGGAAACTGCAGGGGCTCTGGCTGTACAAACACTCCATGTGACAATGATGAGGATGATGACGACATTGTCCAGTTCTAACTTTAATTCGCTTGATTTTTCTCAACATGTATAGTAAGTTAATAATGGATGTACTTTCTGAGTTTAATGCAAATTTTCATTTTCATTTCGAAACCTTCGTCAGGCAGATGTGATTGCCCCGAGTGGAATTGTGAATTTTGTTATGTTTCAATGATTTACATCATTATATTGTATTGCCATAGACTTGATTTCATCTTGTGTCTTCAACGTTTCTTTTTTTTTTGGTCCAGGAACCAAAATCAGTATCAGGTTAAAAAAGAAATTTTCGGGACAAAAAATTGACATTTTTGAACATAAAAGCAATAATTTTTTATTTTACCCTCAATACATTTCATTTTTTTATCATTATTCTTGTATATCAATATACTGACCATAACTAGAAACAATAAGAATGCAGAAAAACATATATTTACATGTTAAAATATCAATCTTTACAATTATCTCATTTTCCCCGAAGCCGAGTGGTGGCCATATTGGATTTCCATGATTTCAGGACTTTCCCCCGAGAGGATGCCTTCGGACTTTTTTTCTGTCACTGAGGACATATCCAGGAATCAAAATCTGTTGAGTTTGCTTTTGTTGCAATTTGTGGGAGGTTGACCAAATATTTCTGCTCAAATGCCTGTACTATCCAGGCTGGAGTTCCTCAAGGCAGTGTTCTTTTCCCTGTGATTTTTCTGGTTTTCATCAATGATCTCTCTGATTCTCTGGAAAATCCTCTTTATCTATTTGCTGATGACTCCACCCTCTGCTGTACCATCTGTCATCCCTCAGATCGGCAAGCAGCAGCCTCTTCACTCTCTGTAGACCTGGATAAAATCACAAGCTGGTCAAACACTTGGAATTTGTCTTTCAATCCTAACAAATCTCACACTCTCACTCGTGTCTCTCTGAAAGGACTGTCTGGAAAACCCTCCATCTACTTTCTCAACAATCCTCTTGAAGAAGTCCTTTCATTCAAGCTTTTGGGTCTCACTATCTGCCATGATCTTTCCTGGGAAAGCCACATTTCAAACCTCGCCTCCAAAGCCAGTCGCCGACTGGGAATCCTCTGTCGTGCAAAGTCCTTCCTCGGCCCACCTGAGCTCCTGACCACATACAAAGCTTTCGTCCGCAGCCTGATGGAGTACTGCTCTCCCCTCTGTGCTGGTGCTCCTGCCTCCCATCGTTCTTGGCTTCATGCCGTGGAAACCAAGGCATTTCAGATCATTGGCATCTCCCGCGATGAGGATGAGTCTTTGGGCCTCTTACTCTCTCACTGCAGGCTGGTCGGTGGTCTTTCTGTCTTCTACCGTCTCCTCTCCCGTCTCGCTCCCCCCTGCTCTCTCTCTCTCTCTCTCTCTCTCTCTCTCTCTCTCTCTCTCTCTCTCTCTCTCTCTCTCTCTCTCTCGCTTTCTCTCTCTCTCTGCGATTTGTCCCCACCACATTTGCGCAGGGCGCTCAAGGTCCGCCAACAACCCCCTTCTGGTAAAACCACCAAAATCACGAATCACTGCTCACCTTCACTCTGTAATTCCTCTTTTTTCCTGCCTTTGGAATAAATTCCCTCACTTTATTCAATCCCATTCTTCCCTTCAGGCCTTCAAAACAGCTGTTCACCACCACCTCTTACCCCGTCTTATCTTATCTTACCTCTTATCTTATATCGATCTTTTCTACCCCCGATAATCCACCCAAGCCCACCTCCTTCAAATTCCCTGCTTTCCTTCCTGAAAGTCCCTGTAATGTCCATCTTGTATTCCCCATGTTCCCCACCCCATCCCTCTCCTTTCCACAGATCTCATGTCTCTGTTCAACACTGTTTTGTCCTTCCCACTCCCACCCTTCTTGTCTCATGCCCCCATTGCTGTGCGTTGTGTGTTAGCTCTCACACAAGCCTCGACAAGGTATACAAAAAAAAACCTGCTCCCTCTCTTGATACTCCCCATAGCTTTGCTTTTGCAAATTTCCATTGAGTAATTCACAGCATTTCATTCTGGTTTCTCATTTGCTGATCCATAGATTAGTCATTTCAGTTTCACTTTTCAACATTAGTTTCGCTTTCGGATATCAGTTTCGATTCATTATTGCAACTTGTGATGTGACACGAATGCTGCATGAAAAGGATCATCAAAAACTATTTTCTGTTGAATTTTTTTTAGATTTTCCAAGGGGTGAAGAGGGGTCGAGAGTGACTTAAGAGTCTTAAATGTCAAAAAGGAATCTAAATTGTTTTAAGGGTCATAAACGGGTGAGGTCAGGTCAGGTATGGGAGCATGCGCCAGATTAACGCGTCACTGCGTTCACTTTCCACCGGTACTCCAGGGATCTCCGTCTGGCCATCCCCCAGGCAGATGCCAGGCCCATCCCCATCTCCTTGAGATTCCGGTCAACCTGCTGCAACCACGAGGCACGTGGTCAGCCCACTGGCCTCCTCCACTCACGAGACTCCCTCGCTGAGAGAATCTGGTGAGCAGGATCAGCGTCAAGAAAACGAGCCACATGTCCATACAGCCGCAACTGATGCTCACGGACTATGCAGGTAACAAATCTCGTCCGAGTCTCTCTCAGCAACCGCTTGTTGGACACAAAGTCCGACCAGCGATAGCCAAGGATTCTCCGAAGAGACCGGGTACCAAAGGAATTAAGTCTCTGTCTCAGATCCTTGGTCAGAGTCCAAGTCTCGCATCCATAGAGCAAGACTGGAAGCACCAAGGACCTGAAGACTCGGACTTTCGTCCTCCCGCACAGGTACCGGCAGCGCCACACCCAATGATCAAGTGAATCCATGATGCCCAAGCCTGACCCAGATGTCTATTGACCTCTCACAGCCAGCAGAGACAGGAATATCACTGCCAAGGTTAGTGAATCTCTCCACGACCTCAACATCCTCACCACAAACAGGTACAGACAGGACAGCAGCATCCAGGATGTCATTGAAAGCCTGGGTCTTAGTTTTGACCCAGGAAACCCATAATCCCAGCCGCTCCGACTCCTCATTCAGCACCTCGAGGGCCGCCAAAAAGATATCTAAAGTCTCCGCAAAGATGACTGCATCATCTGCGAAATCAAGGTCAGAGATCTTGACTTTCCCAAACGATGCACCACAACTTGATCTCTCTGACATACTCCCGAGAATCCAGTCCATACAAGTGCTGAAAAGTGTGGGGGCCAGTACACACCCCTGATGAACTCCAGTAACAACTGGAAATAAGTCAGAGATGGTACCACCACATCTCACAGCACTCTCAGTACCAGAGTAGAGTTCAGACATCAGATCGTTCAGTTTTGGTGGCACCCCACAAAGACCAAGAATCCTCCAGAGGGAATCCCGATTCACTGACTCCAACATTTACAGAGATCAACATCGGCATCGAAATTGTCCAAAAAGTCTGAAAACGTCTGGAGGTCTGAGAAGTGTTGAAAGGGCCGAAGAAGGTCTATATGTCTCAAAAGGGTCTAAATGGGTGTGAAGGGATCTTAAAGGTCTTCACAGGTCTAAATGGGAACTAAAGTATCTCAGGGGTGTAAAGGGTCCAATGGGGTCTACAAGCCAGATAGGGTGTAAACGAGTGAAGCTGTCGTGAAGAAATTACCTCATCTATCTATAATTCCAGCAGTGTGTGTGTGTGTGTGTGTGTGTGTGTGTGTGTGTGTGTGTGTGTGTGTGTGTGTGTGTGTGTGTGTGTGTGTGTGTGTGTGTGTGTCTGTGACCGCTGTTTCTCGACAACCGCTGGTCCGATCTTATTGAAACTTGCCAGGTATATTGCTGGGGACCTGAGGATGTGCCTTTTCAAGGTTTGATATTAATTGGACAAGTGCTTCCTGTGCTGTGTCACGTGATTGGGTTTTCGTATATCATGCCTCGCCCGCTAGGGGTGGCAGGAATGTGCTTCTGGTCGCGTAATAAAGCGGAGTAGATGCTGGCCCGCATGCTTCTTGCGTCCCACTGCACCGCGTACACTCTAGTTGGCGACGAGGATGGTTGAATGCGGACTTGTGCCCGTTTTCGACGGGGACGACTTCGAATTGTTTTCGGAGCAATTGGAATGCTATTTCCACATGAACGATGTGGTCGACGAGAGCAAGCAGAAGTCGATCTTGCTCGCTTCGCTTTCGCCGGAGCATTATCGGCTGCTGGGTGATTTAGTGGCACCGAACAGGCCCCGGGATGACGGGCTGTCGTTTTGGGACATTGTGGAGAAAATGAAAGCACACATGGCGCCGGAGAAGTCATTACAGCTCGCTCGATTCCAGTTCGATCGCCTCTCGAAAGGGGCAGAGGAACGCGTCGCTGAGTTCGTGGCGCGGATTAAGCGTTCTTCCGTGGCCTGCAAGTTCACGGCGGGGGAGCGTCCAGCTCGGCTCAGAGATTGTTTTATTGCTGGTTTATGAGATGCGAAGATGGTTTCAGCGGTTTTACGGCTGAAGGATGAAGCCATTACATTTGACTCGGCGGTCAGCACGGCTCCGGCGGTCGAGCAGACTCGCGGGGATGTTCGAGCCATCACCGGCCACGCGGGGTCGCGAGCACCCCGGGACGCGCGCACGACCTTCGATGCGGGTCGGACGTCGCCACGCGGCCGCGCGTGCGGCGGGGTGACCCCGCGGACATGCTTGGGATGTGGAGGTCGACACCTGCGCCGTGCATGCCCGTGTAAAGGCAACGTGTGTTTGAATTGTCACAAGGTGGGTCATTTGGCGCGTGTGTGCCGTGGGGCGACGGCCACCGTTAAGGTCATGGACGGCGATGTGCGAGGCGACTCGGGGCGGAACCAGCGGCCGTTGTTGAGCCTGTTTTCAATTGGCCCGGCGACCCGCACCCGATGACGGTGGAAGTCGAAGTGAACGAAACGCCGATCACGTTCCAGGTCGATACGGGAGCAGCGGTGTCGCACATCAGCGAACAGACCGCACGTAGACTCAACGGCTTGAGGCTTATCAGGTCAAACCTCACGCTGTTCACGTACACCCGCGAGAAGATAACGCCAGTCGGGATGGCAGACGTGTCTGTGCGGTACCAAGGCCAGGTCGCCACACTTCGGGTGTACATCGTGCGGGGGAGCGGGCCGTCTCTCCTCGGCCGAGATTGGATGGCCCGCATCAGGCTAGACTGGACCGCAGTTCACCTTGTGCAACCCGTGCCGAGCCAGTGGGAGGATCAGTTGGAGGAGATTCTTCAAAGACATCAAGGGTTGTTTAGCGACGACCTTGGGAAACTCAAGGGCATGGAGGCGAAACTCTTCTTGAAGGAGGGGGTGGTTCCTCGGTTTTGTAAACCGCGTCCGGTGCCGTATGCCCTGCGGGACAAGGTCAAGGGTGAACTGGATAGGCTGGAGGCCTGTGGAGTGATCGAACGGGTGTCGTGCTCGGATTGGGCCACTCCGGTTGTCACGGTGCTGAAACGGAATGGAGACGTCTGATTGTGCGGGGACTTCAAATCCACGGTTAACCCGGGGCTCAGCGTGGAGCAATATCCATTGCCGTCAATCGATGAAATATATGCGCGATTGGCGGGGAGTCGATACTTCATGAAGCTAGACCTGCGTGATGCATATTTTCACCTGCCGATGGATCCCAGGAGTAGCGAGCTTTTGACAATCAACACGTGTCAAGGACTCTATCGATATACCCGACTCTGTTTTGGGATTGCTTCGGCCCCAGCTTTGTGGCAGAAAGCCATGGATCAGGTTTGCATTGGCCTGCCCGCTCAGACCTACCTGGACGATGTGCTCATTGCGGGGAAAACGGCGGACGAGCATCTTGCGAACATTGCCCAAGTGCTGACAAAGCTAGAAGCGTGCGGCCTGCGCTTGAACAGGGACAAGTGCGCGTTCTTCAAGCAGCGCTTGGAATACCTCGGGCACATCATCACGCCGGAGGGGCTGTTGAAAGGTCCTCGGAAGGTGGAAGCGATTCAACACATGCCACCGCCTCGCGACAAGACGCAGCTGCGCTCGTTCATTGGTATGGCCCAGTATTACCAAAGGTTCGTGCGCGGGCTCAGCTCACAACTTGCGCCGTTAACGCGGTTGCTCAAGAAGGACGAGCGCTGGGGTTGGGGGCCTGCACACCAGGCGTCGTTCGACCACGTCAAGCGGCTGCTCACAGAGGATACGGTCCTCGTGCACTACGAGCCTGCGCGTCCGCTCCTATTGGCATGCGACAGCTCTGCATATGGCATCGGGGCAGTGCTCTCCCACAGGATGGACGATGGTTCCGAGCGGCCTGTTTGTTTTGCATCCCGGACCCTGTCGACAGCAGAGCGCGGATATGCCCAGATTGAGCGTGAGGCTCTCAGCCTCATCTGGGGTGTGCGGAGGTTTCATCAATATCTGCTGGGGCGGCATTTCACTTTGCAGACGGATCACAAACCGCTCCATTCAAATCAAAACTCCATTCAGGTCTACATGTTGGGTGCGACAGGAGACGAAGTCTTCAACACAGAGAGGCCTTCACAAAGCCCATGATACCTTTCAGCTCCAACCTTTCGATATTTTATGAACCTTTTAACAGTCGCTTCGGTTGTTTTACACTGAATGGGAAACACATAGGAGGGCATGGTGATTATGAATATAACACCTCCGAAGATGTCTGAAGGTTAACATAGCACCAAAATGGTGCACGTATGATTTTTTTTTTCAGCTTATATTTGTGGGTGGAGTCAGCCAAGCTGTTTAACCAATGGGCAGAAGGTAGTCTATTCCATGCATAGTCCAAAAACTACCCGGCATATACATGTTCATATATATATATATATATATATATATATATATATATATATATATATATATATATATATATATATATATATATATATATATATATATATATATATATATATCCTTGGAAGAGTTCCCATCCCAAGTGATGGGAAAAGCCAGCAAAAGTAACCGTCCCAAGTGATGGGAAAGGTTTAAGTTAATGTATCAATTTAAATAATATTTAATAAACTTTGAAAAGGTCAATTGTGTTGCACGCTTGGTTTCACTCATAACCAAAGTTCTAAGCTACTTATACCGCCCACGGTAAAATGGTGGTGCAACATTGGGCAGCAGAGGTTGGATTTTTCTCAAAAAAGTGCAAAATATACTGGTTGCGAAATCTGATTTGGCATCAACATTACTCATGCCTGATCTCCCGTCATTTAAAAACTGAATGTTGAGTTTTTCAACACAGCGAGAGAAGCGGCTGCCGTAAACGGGAGACGGACGAACCCACAGTCAGACACATTGGTTCACAATATATAATGGATGACTTCTTTTCCAAGGAACTTCAACACAGAAAGAGACCATTCGGCTCATGAAGCCTATAACCTATAACTTTTTGTACATAGAGTCAAGGCTCGTGGAAGAGCAAGAACACAAAACAGATCAGGAAGCAAGACAAAACGAACAGTCGTGAGAGGGTCGGTGGGGTGGGGGGGGGACACCAACAGTGGAGCTGAAGGACAAAATAGATGGAGAATTGGATAAACAATGGGGTAGGGAGAAATGGAAATGGACAGGATGGATACAGAAGAAACTTCTTCTTCCCTATCCCCTCCTCTCTCTACGTCCCATCTCCCTAATTCCCCTCTTCCTCCCCCCCCCTCTCTCTCTCTCTCCCTCCCCTCTCTCCCATCTATTTCCCCTCCCCTCTCTCCTTCCCCTCTCTCACCCTATCTCTCCCCCTACTCCCCCGTCTCTCCCCCATCTCTATTCTCACCCCTCTCACCCCTCTCTCTCTCTCTTCCTCCTCCCCTCCCTCCCCCACAAACTATCTCTCCCCCTCTCCTCGACTCCCCTCCCCCTCAATTTGTAACTTAGCCACGGTGCCGTCGATAACTCACCCATTTTTCGTGAAGGACACCTTGGGGAGATCTGTAATGTACATTAACTAATGTCGTGAGACAGGATGCCCAGTTTAACATCCATCATAGGAACAATAAACACATTAATGATTCACCCTGCCTGTGAAACACCAGGATGGCATTTTATTGCTGGGTCGGGATTCAAACCCAGGCGAGAGAGCTTAGAGGCAAGTGTGGGTACCTGAAGGTCATCCTGTCAGCGGTCGTATCTTTACAACACATTATTAATTATCAAACTGTGAGTCCATTAGTATTTATATATAAAAATGTACATATAATAAAAGTAGAGTCCGAATACAAAGACATCGCTGCTGGTGTCCCTGGATGGTGCAAAATAAAATCAGACATACAATAATTACCTTTAAAAGAGTGAAAAAAATGCATTTTAGAGCCATTTTACTTACACCTGCTGTGAGCCGATTATTTAATTATATCGGGTTAGAAAGAAATCGATTTTTCCTGTGTTAAATTTTTTTATCCGATTTAACTCGAGATTTCGACATGATTATTTAGGCCATGAGTTTCGATCATCAAATGTGGAATGAGGTGTGTGTGTGGGTGTGTGGGTGGGTGTCACACCAATTACGTCAAAACTAATGGGCCAATTGCCACCACACTTGGCACATAGGCCAAATTCGACCTCGTGGTTCCCATTGTGTGCTGCCTTTTTGGCTGCTGGTTGCATCATTGGTTAGGGGTGCGACGATGCCGCTGATGCAGTGCCCCTATTACCAGTATACTGGTGCTCATTTCGCCGACCTCGGATATTACAAGTTAGTTCTGGAGATAACTTGCATTTGTGCACTGTACACCTCTCCAGAGAGTGGGAATCCCCAAAGCCACCCTCCACGAATCTGGGGAGGCAGTAAAAAGGTGGGGGAAGGGGGGTGGGAGTCCGGAGGAAGGGGTGGGGTGGGAGGAGGCAAGGGAAGGGGTGGGATGAGGGGAAGGGATGGGAGGACGGGTAGGGGTGGTAGGATGGACCCGGCGTTGCCGGGTCCCTCCTTGTTTGCATCACGTGATTCAGCTGGTTGGTAGTTCACCTCCATTGCAGGGCAAGTTCCATGGCTAGAGAGAGACCCCTGCTAGTATAGAGTATATATTGTGACAGCCATGGGTCCATTCCATTCCGGTTACTGGATTCAAGTCCCATGGGTTATGTGAAAATGACCGCAACTGCCAGTTAAGTCCACAGCTCCGATCAAGGTCCCGGGCCTGTTTGCCACGTTACATTGCTCATGTGTTTTTGTGGTATTAACCAGGGGCCATCCTGATAGACACCCGTGGCCGATATAATTTGGCCAAGCAAACCATTAGATCATGAGTGTGGTCTAAAGCAGTTTGAACCACTTTACCATCCTCCTACAAACAGCCTAAACGACTAATAGAAGCAGCCAGAACAACCGGAATTCACCCTGTGATGAAGTGTATTTAATAAAAGCAAATGGCACTGGGGATGGAGCCAAGAAGAAATCACAAATAACAATAAAAAATGAATCAACAATAAAAACCCATAACCCTCTACCAGCATATGCACCCTCAGTACCAAACGGGTGATCGATAGAATCCTTAATTATTTGTCCTTGTGGCCTTTCATTCATACCACAAATTAGAGAGAAATGTTGAAATCACAAGACAGGAAGAGATTGTTATTAAACCCGGCAAGAAAAGCCGTCCAGGAGTTTTTGAAGCAGTTTGACTCCATGGCAAGGCAATCGTTCTGGGGAGAGAGAGAGAGAGAGAGAGAGAGAGAGAGAGAGAGAGAGAGAGAGAGAGAGAGAGAGAGAGAGAGAGAGAGAGAGAGAGAGAGAGAGAAAGAGAAAGAGAAAGAGAAAGAGAAAGAGAAAGAGAAAGAGAAAGAGAAAGAGAAAGAGAAAGAGAGAGAGAAAAAAAAAAGTACCATCCCATTTGCATAACATGACAACCGGTTGGTCATTCAACTCAACTGCAGGGCAAGTTCCATGGCTAGAGAGAGAATTGAAGCTCAGCTGATTTGAGGAAGCGTCTCTTTCCGATCACAGGAAGCCTATCTAAGATTGCTTGCGTCTGCCTTTTTATTTATTCTGGCTTGTGTGTCCTTCCCTCTCCTTGCCATTGGTGGTAATCGGACCGGTGGGCTTAATCACTCAGCCGTAACACAGGAGCACCAGCTTATCTCAGTTTCCCCTTGAGTGTCATGGCTGCAGCATGAGCTCTCTGAGGTGCTTTAATGGCCATTTGGCGGCTCTGGTGTATTTTCCCACCAAGCTTGTGTTGCAAGGTTTAGCAAGCCTTTAAAAGAGAACATTTAAACAGATAACAAAGGAAAGGGCATTAAATGGGTTGAAAGGAATGGCGGTTTTTAGACATAAACAGGATGTCATGGAAGACGAACGTCTATCTGTTACATACGCAATGTATATCTATTGCATGAATAGTACGTCATGCTTGTACAAAACAATGCTAAGAAATAACTGACGTTATACTCAACAGTTTTACCTCATTAGGTCAATTTCCACAACAACATATATTAATTTTTTCTTTTATATAAGTCTCTTCGGGCAATAAATATGTCTATTCTGGCTAAACACTTGCATAGGCTCTGCCTATTAGGCATGAGCTTAGCAGAGCTATAGCCCCCTACATCTCCGTGCGAGTACTGCAGCCAATACCGAGAAGATATTTTAATTCTAATTTTTTAATGGAACAGTCCACCCCGGAGAGGGAACGTCCAGGGACACGCGTTTCGGGCTTGTTGGACCTACCCAGAGTGGAGCAAAAGCTCCTCCCTGGAGTAAACTGGTCCAACCCTTCAATACATTAAGTCAAGATCAAACCCCTTCATTGTAACATTGAAGAGTTATACATGCAGTTTAGAATCACGGATTAAAAACGTTTCTGTGCTTTGTTTACGAGAACATAGCAAAGCTGTTGGACATCCATCCATTGGGATCATACTCTGTGCAGAGTGTTGGTGCTGCCGAAGCAGTCTCCTGGGCTATTGGGCACAATCCTGGATGGGTAGCCACTCAAACACAGGATACCAGCAAGCTGGCACTCATTTTTGCAAACCTCAGAAGGATGACAGGCTGAGTCAACCCCACCTGGTATTAATTCAACAGCTAAGCAGAATTTGAACTCAGGACCCTCGGATCCCAAGCCCACCACTCCAGCCATTAAATCAACACCAAACACTATATTTGTAGTATTCGCTGGTGGACCTTAAATATCCCATAACACCCTTCGACAAAAGGACGAGGTTGTTGTATGCTGTATACCTCGGCCAAATTCAAAATTCCCACTAATTCCTAAATATATTCCCATTCCCTAAATATATTCATGACCAGTGCTTCCCCAGAGATATTGGACCTTCAACAATAGCATGGTTATTGGGTTTTGGGAATCATCGAACAGATATCGTTTCTTAAAGAAAATCGGTTGAGTAATACCGATTAATAACAGTGATAGTTGAGTAATTTTGAAGGAAAATTGGTTGTTTCTAAAGACATGTAATTTAGGAACGATCTCGTGGAACAGCAGATTCATTCAGAGACAAAGAAAACGCAATTAATGGTCGGTTGGCATCCCAAGTCGAGATGAAAACTGGAGTGCTCAAAAGTCGAGTCGCGGCGCCCCCGCGTGCAGTAATCCTTTGGTGGAGAGTCTGATACCTTGGGTGCTGTGCAGTGATCGCCCCCAAGCCGTAGAATCTGTGATGTCAATCATTCACTCAAAATGTTATAATCTTTGAGATTAACTGCAAATAATAAAATACTGATAAAGTTCTTTCAAGACTAAAATAAGTTTCCAAAAAAAGGTGGTAAAGTTGTGCCCCAGAAACGAGGTATTTGAAACCAGGTCCTAAACGTTTTCAGTTTATATTACCAGTTCTTATTGTCACGCACCTCTTAGTGGAAGAACAAGAACTTCTTCCTGCAACAATGCCCAAAGAATTGCGAAGGAAGAACTTACTCTGTTGTCCGACAAATCCAGGTTCAGCCGAGGATGGGTTGTCTGAAACACCGTCACCTGGCAATTAATTCATTTCTTTGTACACTATGAGCAAAACAAAAAAAGTATTGGTATAGCATACCCAAACTTGAATGAACTGTCCCAATTTTAGACAAACGTTTTGGTGTTATTTCCTGACATTTTCGACAATGCTGCGTTACCAGTTTTGATGCAATACCACTGTGATAGCCCTTGCACATTCCAGCATGATAACACACCTTGCAACACGTTTGTCTCTGTTAGGAACTGTTCAGCTGCTTGGCCAAACAGTGGCCATTCTGTTAGGCCAAAGTCGATTTGATCATCGGTCGAAAGTTGTTGGTCCATTGTTGGCACACTCAACTTTGGCCTAACATTGTCGGTATCCACATGGCAACCGTATATTTCTATCTGAAAGCCAATGTTGAATCAAAGTTAGCAATGTGCGTCTGACCAACCACGATAATGCTAACTCAAGCCTGAGTTGGTCTCACATAGCTGTGCCAGGTGGGTAGTTAATTCACTACAAAGTTGAAAACGTGTGGTGGCCAGCGCAGAATCACAATTTAAATCCAATCAAACTATTTATTTTGGAACGTCTTGGAGGGTCAACGGACGACAATCAACCACTGAGCTTACACTTGCTCTGAAAGTGGAATGATGTAACATTATTCCTGATACAGTATCTATTACAGTGGTGGTGACCAAGACTATGAGAAATCAAACAAACTGAATACCGTGAATGACCCCGATGTTGAATGAATGCTGATTACCAAATGGTGTTGCTACTTGGGCAGCCGATTACCAGACAATAAAAAAAAAAACAAGTCAAAAGACGACAATGGTTCACGAGCAGTATTTGACGATGTAGATTGTTTCAGAAGTCAAGGATGAGACAATGTGATAATTTTTGACCAAGTTAGAAAAATGATCAACATGATGTGGTATGGTGACAGGTTATTAGCTGCAAATGTCAAAAACCCGGTTTCGTTCAACAACTTTCAAAATTTGACCTTTGCATAACCTTTAAAAGTCACAAAACAATGTTGTGGACATTAAAATAAGGAAAAGGGAATACGTGCTATAGCTTATCGGAGTTAGTTCGTCGAAGAAGGTTGAAAACCCGGTTCGATTCCCACAACTTTGAAAATTTGACCTTTGTGGCTTTTAAAGGTCAAAGGTCAAGGATTATGACCTTTGGTGCAAAACTTCCTCTCGAACATTCCAGGAACAATATAACGTCATATAGGCTATATGGCATTTTGCACTCCTCGGATTATCCATACTTTGATGAAATCAGCAGAAAAACAAGCTTGAAGAGGAGGCCACGGGCAAGGTGTTCGAGATAGAGCAAAATGATTTCAAGACTTTAGGTGGGGAGTGACCTCAAGATTATGCATTTAAATATTGTCATCCTAGCTCTCAAAGTTTGGGCGGTCGTATGATTTTTAAGTCAAAATTCACAATTTTCTAAGTTTTTGACCTTGTGACCTTGACCTTGGGACGAAAATGAAAAATTGGACAACGACAAGTTTTAGATAACTCATTTTGCTATTCAAATACCGAAGAACCCATTCCATTCAGTAAATTCCCGAGGAGAAGATAGATTTTTTATCCAACTACCCCCTAAAAATGGCTATTTTTGGGCGTGGCTCCGCCCACAATGGGCGTAACCACTCCCTCATCCAGGAAAACACAACCAGACATTGATAGCGAACACATAACCAAGTTTCATCAAGATCAGATCAAAGTCCACAGAGTTATGCTCTGGACAGACAGACAGACAGTCACACAGACAAGCCGGTAGGCGGACATGGGCAGTCGACTACCCAATATAACCTGATGCGATAGGCCCGTTCGATGGGGAATGACCTGAGGATTAAGCAGAAGAAAATTCATGATTCTAGCTTCAAGGGTTAATGCTGCAGATTGTTTTTTCGTTAAAATACCCCCACATTTAGAGGTTTTTCGGCCGTTGCTAGGCAACGGAGGGGTCCATAGCAACGCTTCTTTCTCACACATAACTAGGACATACCATGAACCTACCATACCAGTTTCATGTATATCTGACTCGTAGTCTCTGAGATATAATGAACTTCGTTTTTTATCTTGCCAAAATGAAGTTTTTGCAAGATATGTGAGTCAGCTTGTATGTTTTTTTTTTATTTTTTATTTTTTATTTATTTATTTTTGTCTGTAATCACGTATAAAAAAATTCTGCAGAGCACAGTTATCTTTGGAAATTTTTGTAACTTCGCATATCAGAGGCCTATAGAGGTCCCTTTCAGCGCACAAGATTTTGAAGGTCAAAGGTCAAGGTCACTTTGTCGCAAATCAGGGGAGTCGACGAAACCCTTATTTTTTGAGTAATTTTGATCGGATCGTCTTCAAACTTCATGGGAATATAGTTCATGGTCTGGCGCTCAGCTGATTAATTTTTGGGTGGTGATTGGCCTTGACCTTCATATGTTTTTTTTTTTTTTTTTGTCTGTAATCACGTATAAATCACTCTGCAGAGCACAGTTATCATTGGAAATTTTTGTAACTTCGCATATCAGAGGCCTATAGAGGTCCCTTTCAGCGCATAACATTTTGAAGGTCAAAGGTCAAGGTCACTTTGTCACAAATCAGGGGAATCGACGAAACCCTTATTTTTTGAGTAATTTTGATCGGATCGTCTTCAAACTTCATGGGAATATAGTTCATGGTCTGGCGCTCAGCTGATTAATTTTTGGTGGCGATTGGCGTTGACCTTCATGGTTAGCGCCTTAGGTCAAACATATTTGACCCCAAGGTCAAATTTTCAAGTTTTAGGAACCATATCGTGTTGTACCTCAAATTGAACACCTCGATGAGTGCTTTCGAGATATGTCAAGCTTGAGACATTATGACGTCATTTGGTGACGTTATGAGGCAAACGCATATTTTTCATGGTTACTCTGTAGAACGATTCTCATCGGAATCTCTCGTAGGCAGATATTCCTGAAGGAGTCACTCCTGGTGAATTGCAGCTCTGTTCACCTCAGTGTGACCTTAAAGAAGTCACACGTGGTCACCTTTTGGCAAGATACGGGTCACCCTGCGGGTGACATTGGTTTATTTATTGTTTTCGACCAGGGTTCATTCAAAGTCTATCTTCTCCGACAGTTTTCATAGCATCTGGCTGGAATTTTTGGACAATATGGCTGAATGTACTGCCCACAGTCGCTCGTGGCCCGATTTTTTTTTTTTCGAAAAAATCATTTTTTTATGATTTTTCAAAAAATTCAAAGTCCCGTTGCTCGGCAATGGTGGTGTCCATAGCAACGGTTCTCATTTGCACACAACTAGGTCATGGTATGAACCTACCAACCAAGTTTCATGGAAATGGCCATTGTATTAACGGAGCACTGGACCGAACAGACAGACAGACAAGCCGGTAGGCGGACATGGGTAGTTTGCCGTTGCTAGGCAACGGAGGGGTCCATAGCAACGGTTCTTTCTCACACATAACTAGGACATACCATGAACCTACCATACCAGTTTCATGTACAGTGGGGAGAACAAGTATTTGATACACTGCAGATTTTGCATGTTTTCCCACTTACAAATCACGTAGAGGTCTGTAATTTTTATCAAAGGTACACTTCAACTGTGAAAGACGGAATCTCAAACGAAAATCCTGAAAATCACATTGTATGATTTTAAAATAATTAATTTGCATTTTATTGCATGAAATAAGTATTTGATCACCTACCAACCAGTAAGAATTCCGGCTCTCGCAGAGCTGTTAGTTTTGTCTTTAAGAAGCCCTCCCATTCTCCACTCATTACCTGTATTAACTGCACCTGTTTGAACTCGTTATCTGCATAAAAGACAGCTGTCCACACTCAATCAATCAGACTCCAACCTCTCCATAATGAGCAAGACCAGAGAGTTGTCTAAGGACATCAGGGACAAAATTGTAGACTTGCACAAGGCTGGGATGGGCTACAGGACGATAGGCAAGCAGCTTGGTGAGAAGGCAACAACCGTTGGCACAATTATTAGAAAATGGAAGAAGTTCAAGATAACAGTCAATCTCCCTCAGTCTGGGGCTCCATGCAAGATCTCACCTCGTGGAGCATCAATGATCATGAGAAAGGTGAGGGATCAGCCCAGAACTACATGGCAGGACCTGGTCAATGACCTGAAGAGAGCTGGGACCACAGTATCAAAGAAAACCATAAGTAACACACGACGCCGTCATGGATTAAAATCCTGCAGCGCACGCAAGGTCCCTCTGCTCAAACCAGCGCATGTCCAGGCCCATCTAAAGTTTGCCAATGACCATCTGGATGATCCAGAGGAGGAATGGGAGAAGGTCATGTGGTCTGATGAGACCAAAATTGAGCTTTTTGGTTTAAACTCCACTCGCCGTGTTTGGAGGAAGAAGAAGGATGAGTACAACCCCAAGAACATCCCAACCGTGAAGCATGGAGGTGGAAACACCATTCTTTGGGGATGCTTTTCTGCAAAGGGGACAGGACGACTGCACCGTATTGAGGGGAGGATGGATGGGGCCATTTATCGCGAGATCTTGGCCAACAACCTCCTTCCCTCAACAAGAGCATTGAAGATGGGGCGTGGCTGGGTCTTCCAGCATGACAACGACCCGAAACACACAGCCAGGGCAACTAAGGAGTGGCTCCGTAAGAAGCATCTCAAGGTCCTGGAGTGGCCAAGCCAGTCTCCAGACCTGAACCCAACAGAAAATCTTTGGAGGGAGCTGAAAGTCTGTGTTGCCTAGCAACAGCCCCGAAACCTGAAGGATCTGGAGAAGTTCTTTATGGAGGAGTGGGCCAAAATCCCTGCTGCGGTCTGTGCAAACCTAGTTAAGAACTACAGGAAACATCTGATCTCTGTAATTGCAAACAAAAGTTTCTGTACCAAATATTAAGTTCTGTTTTTCTGATGTATCAAATACTTATTTCATGCAATAAAATGCAAATTAATTATTTAAAAATCATACAATGTGATTTTCAGGATTTTCGTTTGAGATTCCGTCTTTCACAGTTGAAGTGTACCTATGATAAAAATTTCAGACCTCGACGTGCTTTGTAAGTGGGAAAACCTGCAAAATCGGCAGTGTATCAAATACTTGTTCTCCCCACTTTAGATCTGACTCATAGTCTCTGAGAGATATCGAACTTCGTTTTTTAATTGTTTTCAACCAGGGTTCATTCAAAGTCTATCTTCTCTAACAGTTTTCATCCGGATAAGGCTGGAAATTTTTGACAATATGGCTAGATGTACTACCCACAGTCGCTCGTGGCCCGATATTTGATTTTCGAAAAAATACCTTTTTTATGATTTTTCAAAAATTTCAAAGTCCCGTTGCGAGGCAACAGTAGTGTCCATAGCAACAGTTCTCATTTGCACACAACTAGGTCATGGTATGAACCTACCAACCAAGTTTCATCGAAATCACCATTGTATTAACTGAAATCACCATTTTAAATACTGATTAAAAATGGTAGAACAAATCTCAAAAAAAAAAATTTTCGACTAGATTGACTACCCAACAAGCCGGGAGGCGGACATGGGTAGTCGACTTCGCAATATAACCAGACACGATGGGCCCGTTCGATGGGGAATGACCTGCGGATTAAGCACAAGAAAATTGATGATTCCAGCTTCAAGGGTTAATGCCGTAGATTGTTTTTTCGTTAAAATACTCCGTTAAAAATGATTGTCAGGTCAGGTTCGATCTGTGACCTGCTACAGGTACCATGTAAACCTGTACTAACCTGTTCCATGGTCGGGTTGTCTGCGACTAAACCGTCTCCCCCACCAGGTTTTCTGGTGAGGAGGGTGTTTGGATATGGACACCCAGCAGGATTTAAAAAAAACCTGTCAAAGGGCGGAGGAGCTCCTTGTGAGCCAACGGGCATCCATATCTAGTGCCAAACTGTGTCTGCGGACGTCCTCCTGCAGTTGGGTCACTTCTTATTAGGAGGTTGGTGGCAGGATTTGCACTCCGGCCACCGTAAAACCCTTCATTCCGCAAAACACAAAAACGCAAAAAAATCTGAAAACCCACTCCGTGGGAGTACCTCCTGTGCAGCTTCCCTTCGCAGGGCAGCTCACCGGATGACGGGATTGGGGCAAACCCTTCGGGACCCCAATCTTTGATAGGAGGGAAACCACGGGGTAACATCCCTGGGTCAGATTGCGGGAGAGTGTGTCGGAGTGGTGCTGACGTGTCGTCCACTAGACGGCGATCTCCTTGGGTTAACCTGAGGCGGTCCCGTCGGGTGGGTGCTTGGAATGTCCTATCCCCAAGAGAGGATGATCACCTGTCTCTGTTATCATCTGAGCTCAAGCATTTAGACATCGGTATTGCAGCTCTCTCTGAGGTTCAGAGACCGGATTGCGGCGAGATAATGGTGGGTGGTTACACCTAATATTGGTCTGGTCGCTCTGATGGTTACCATAATCAAGGAGTTGCTGTAGCTGTGTCCAATAAGCTGACCCCAATGATAATTGAGGTAACACCGGTCAACGAGCGTATTTTGAGACTAAGGATTCGTCACTCCTTCGGTGTCATTTCCCTGGTCTCTGTCTATGCTCCGACTGAGGCGAGTGATCTCACCATGAAGGACACATTCTACGCCACGCTCGAGTCTGTGGTTGATCAGTGCCCCAGACGAGATACACTTCTAGTCTTGGGGGATTTCATGCATCGATTGGAACTGATAGGGATGGTTATGAGATGTGTGTTGTTCCCCATTGGTCAGGAACTATGAACCAGAATAGCACTAAGTTCCTTGACTTTGCAAGAAGTCATGGACTTAGGGTGGCTGGTTCATGGATTCAGCGCCCACAAGCTCATCGCTGGACTTGGTATTCCAACGCTGGTGGTGTGGCGAAGGAGATTGATGATGTGCTCGTTGGTGGTTGCTGGAGGGTGATCCAGCACTGCAGGGTCTACCGGAGTGCTCAGTTCCTCAAGACTGACCACCGGCTTGTTGTAGCAACTCTAAAGCTGCACCTTAAATCCTGGAGAATGGTATCATCCCAGCCTCGGCTGGATGTTGGCAAGCTCAAGGCTGAGAGAGGAGCTGAGGAGTTTGCGAACAGGCTGAGTGGACATTTGGGGTTTCTGGGTGCTTTGGGGGGTCCTGAAGAGTTGTGGAGTGCCTTCAAGACCACCGTCCTTGATGTTGCCGGTGGATGTCTTGGAACTTACCGCAGGGCAAAGAAGAATTTTTTCTCTCAAGGGACACTGGATACCATTGACCAGAGTCGCAGGGCAAGGCTGAATGGCAGAGCTGAGCTGTTCAGGGAGCTGAGGCATAAAACTGTACGTGCACTGAGGGTGGACAAGGAGGCCTATGTGCGAGGAATCTGTGAGGGGGTAGAGCATCACCTGTGGAGAGGTGATTCTCGTCTCACTTACAGGGAATTCGTGCATTGCGTTCATGCAAGCCCATCCCTCGGAGCACTGCAGTTCGAGCAGAGAGTGGTAGGCTCTTAACAGAGGAGTCTGAAGTGAAGGCCCTCTGGGCCGGTTACTTTGACTGGTTGAATCAGGCTGATCCCCCAGCTGTCGAGTTGGACGTCAAGGGTGTTACAATCCCTGTTGCTGACCCTCCAATCAACTGTAGTCCACTTTCGCTTGTGGAAACATGGGCTGCGGTGAACCTGTTGAAACGGGGTAAAGCTCCAGGGATCTGTGGCATCCATGCTGAACTTCTCAAGACTAGTGGAAATACTGCACTCGTGTCGTTGCATGCAGTTTAGTTCTCTGTCTGGAACACAGGCATCATCCCAATTGATTGGAAGAGGGGCCTTGTTGTCCCTCTCTGGAAAGGGAAGGGTGATCGCCAAGACTGCAACAACTACCGAGGAGTGACGCTGCTCTCAGTGCCGGGCAAGGTCTTTGCTCGGATAATTCTTGATAGGGTTCGCCACCATCTGTTTGAGCACCAGCATCCAGAGCAGTCAGGCTTTACACCAAAGAGGTCAACGATTGACCGCATCCTTGCTCTTCGTGTCCTCACCGAACGCCCACAAGAGTTTCGGCAGGGGCTGCTTGCAGCCTATGTTGATCTCTGTAAAGCGTTCGATTCATTGAATCGGGATGCCCTCTGGAGGATTCTTGTTCTTCGTGGGGTGCCACCAAAACTGATCGATCTGATGTCTGAACTCTACTCTGGTACTGAGAGTGCGTGAAGTGTGGTGGTACCATCTCTGACTTATATCCAGTTGTCTCTGGAGTTTGTCAGGGGTGTGTACTTGCCCCCACACTTTTCAGCACTTGTATGGACTGGTTTCTAGGGAGGATGTCGGAGAGATTAAGCTGCGGTGCATCGTTTGGGAATGTCAAGATCCCGGAGCTTGATTTCGCAGATGATGCAGTCATCTTTGCGGAGACTTTAGATATCCTTTTGGTGGCCCTCGAGGTGCTGAATGAGGAGTCGGACCCGCTGGGATTACGGGTTTCTTGGGTCAAAACTAAGATCCAGGCTTTCAATGACATCTTGGATGCTGCTGTCCTGTCTGTGTCTGTTTGTGGTGAGGATGTTGAGCTCGTGGAGAGATTCACTTTCCTTGGCAGTGATATTCATGTCTCTGCTGGCTGTGAGTCAGAGGTCAATAGACGTCTGGGTGGGGCCTGTGGAGTCATGGATTCACTGGATCATGGGGTGTGGCGCTGCGGGTACCTGTGCGGGAGGACGAAAGTCCGAGTCTTCAGGTCCTTGTTGCTTCCAGTCTTGCTCTATGGATGCGAGACTTGGACTCTGACCAAGGATCTGAGATGGAGACTTAATTCCTTTGGTAGCTGGTCTCTTCGGAGAATCCTTGGCTATCACTGGTTAGATTTTGTGTCCAACGAGCGGTTGCTGAGAGAGACTCGGATGAGATTTGTTACTGGCATGGTCCGTTAGCGTCAGTTGCGGCTGTATGGACATGTGGCTTGTTTTCCCGACGCTGATCTTGCTCACCAGATTCTCTCAGCGAGGGAGTCTCGTGAGTGGAGGAGGCCAATGGGCCGACCACGTGCGTCGTGGTTGCAGCAGGTTGACCAACATCTCAAGGAGATGGGGATGGGCCTGGCATCTGCCTGGGGGAAGGCCAGACTGAGGCCCCTGGAGTACCGGCGGAAAGTGGACGCAGCGACGCGCTGTTCTGGCACATGCTCCCATACCTGACCTGACCTGAATTCAGAGAATGGAGAGAAGAAACGCTGTAACAGTTGGATTTTTTTAGGCAAGGAATGAAGGAGAGTTTGATATGAGAGCAGTCTGTTAAAATAGCAGAAGAGTAGTGCATTATGAAACAGTAAAGAGTACCACATGAGTTTCGAGGCCTTTACCAGCACTCCTGTGTCTGCCCTTCTGGTGGAAGCGGGCGAGATGCCCTTTTCTCTTCGCTGGGAATTTTTGAAAATGAAATATTGGGCGAGAACCACCTCATCTGGGGATAACCATCCTGGTAAAGCCTTATTTGTAAACTGCTGGGAATATCTAAAGCTTGACGGGAACTCCACTTCCTCGCCTTTCGGCCTTTTAATCTAAAATGACTGCTTGGGAAATGGGGTTGGATTCCCTTCCAGTTAACCCCCATCATAAAATTTCGATTTGGGCCCCCTGGAACCTTGAACCCCCTCGCCTTCATGTGGATCTCTAGGGAAAAATCAGACACTGCTAATCCTGCTGTCACATGCAATCAGGCTATTGAGTTTATCAATTCATTTGGAGTCAATCATTGCACGTATATACAGGTGGCTCCAAAGAACCTTCTCTTGGAAGGACAGCTGCTGCAATATGCATCCCTGATTTCAGGGTGGTCAGGGCATTTCGGCTAACGAACCATCTCTCGGTCTTCTCGACCAAACTATTTGCCATAGTTCCGGCTTTAGAATGGATAATTGAGTTTAATCCCCTCAGTGTGGTTATCCTCTCGGATTCACTTTCTGCGTTAAAGGTGTTGGAATCCTTACATGATGGTTGTAGGAATGACTTTGTGCTGGAAGTTTGGCATTTGGTTAATATTGTGAAGTGGAGGGGTCTGGTGGTCGACCTGTGCTGGATCCCTGCTCATGTCAACATTGGTGGAAATGAGGCCTGTGATCTAGTGGCTCAACATGCCCTTAAACTGGAAAATATCACCCAAATCCCTCTGGGACCATCGGAAATCATTAGTCTGGCCAAGAACCAGATTGAGAAAAAATGGCAATTTCAGTGGGACCCCAGCATGAAGGGAACATTCTGTCACACGGTGCATCCGGATGTGGTTCCTCTAGTTAAACTTCCCATGCTTTCCCAGAGAGACCAGTTGGCTCTTGGGAGGCTAAGACTCGGGCACTGCCGCCTAAATTCATACCTGTATAAAATTGGTTGCCACCCTACGGGGTTATGTGAGACGTGCAAGAAACTTGAAGATCGAAATCATTTATTCCTAAATTGCCCTCTTTATGAGGGACCCAGGTAGCATCTTGTGCAGAAAGTAGGAGTAATGGGGATCAAGATCAAGCCAGATACAGAGCGGGCTGGCAGGATGGCCAACAGGTATGCGCACACACCTCCAAGCTGTCTGGACTGTGTTTGATTCTCTGACCAGCTACTAACTGTCATCCTGGTGTTTCACAGGCAGGGTGATTCATCAATGTGTGTGCTGTTCCTTTGATGGACGTTAAAACTGGGGGTCACCGTCTGCCAGCATTAGCTGGCGGACATTAAAGATTCCACTGTGTGCTTAACAAAGAGTACCTCAGATCATGCTGGGAGTTTCAGAAATTAAATTTTGCATCGATAATGAAATAAAAATGTGGGCTTGACATAAATTTTGACCTTTATGTAATTTTAAGGTCATGGCCTAATTAATAGAAATTTTTCACCATAACGCGACAGATTTATCTGATCAGAATGAAACTGCCCTCTCCAGATAGCCTTGAGCAAGTCGCATTTACGATAAATTTACATCATACACCTCCGGGTTAAAGGTCAAGGTCTTACACCCCAAGGAGTACTAAACTACCATTTTTTTTAACCCTCGCCAGAGGACAGAGTATTGCATTTGGGTCTGTTTGTTTGTTTATTATCTTGCCAAAACGAAGTTTTTGCAAGATATGTTAGTCAGCTTGTATGTTTTTTTTTTTTTTTGTCTGTAATCACGTATCGATCACTCTGCAGAGCACAGTTATCATTGGAAATGTTTGTAACTTCGCATATCAGAGGCCTATGGGCTGGACACCACATTGGACACCACAGGGACATATCACAGACAAAGTAAGGGGGCGAGACCAGAGAGGAGACGGAAGAAGACAGAAACACCACCGACCTGCCTGTGGTGACAGACAAAGTAAGGTCCCTTTCAGCGCATAAAATTTTGAAGGTCAAGGTCAAAGGTCAAGGTCACTTTGTCGCAAATCAGGGGAGTCGACGAAACCCTTATTTTTTTGAGTAATTTTGATCGGATCGTCTTCAAACTTCATGGGAATATAGTTCATGGTCTGGCGCTCAGCTGATTAATTTTTGGTGGCGATCGGCCTTGACCTTCATGGTTAGCGCTGGAGGTCGAAGGTTTTTGACCCCAAGGTAAAATTTTGAAATCTTAGGTACCATATCATGTAATACCTCAAATTGAACACCTCGATGAGTGCTTTCGAGATATGTCAAGCTTGAGACATTATGACGTCATTTGGTGACGTTATGAGGCAAACGCATATTTTTCATGGTTACTCTGTAGAACAATTCTCATCGGAATCTCTCGTAGGCAGATATTCCTCAAGGAGTCGCTCCTGGTGGATAGCAGCTCTGTTCACCTCAGTGTGACCTTAAAGAAGTCACACGTGGTCACCTTTTGACAAGATACGGGTCTTTTATTTATTTGTCCACACAGAACATGTTTTCCTCTGCAACCGCATATGTCGGATTGAGACAACACCACAAGAGCCGTTACTCATGTAGAATGTTTTGATGACAGTTATGACATTATAGGTCACATGGTGTGGCAACCATGTTGGAAAAAAATTGAAAAAATTTGTACCTCTGTATCTCCGAAACTGCACCAAGGGAAAAATGGAAACTTGGCACGTGGCAAGTACTCCATATTGGGAATAAATCTGAGTTGTTTATGATGTCATAGGTGTCTTCGTTATGACATCATAATTGCATGCATAGAACACTACATGTGATCAGTAGGAAAAATTTTGAGAGTCATCTTGGGATAAAATAATCCACAGAAATAAAAAAAATTGCATACATTGTTGAGGCTCTTATGAGAGATAACACACAATGCACAGCAGGGGGGGGGGGCATGAGACAGGAGGGGTGGGAAAGGGGAGGACAAAACAGTGGGGAACAGAGACATTAGGAGATCTGTGGAAGGGAGAAGGATGGAGTGGGGTATACAAGATGGACATTGGACACCACAGGGACTTTCAGGAAGGAAAGGAGGGAATTTTAAGGAGGTGGGTTTGGGGTGGATTAACAGGTTAGAAAAGATCGAAGATTTGGATGGGGGACGATAAGAGGTGGTGGTGAACAGCTGTTTTGAAGGTTTCGTGGGAAGAATGGGATTGAAGAGTGTATGGGATTCCAAAGGTGGGGAAAAAAAGTGGAATGAAAGAGTGAAGGTGAGCAGTGATTCGTGATTTTGGCAGTTTTTCCAGAACTGAGGTGAACAGACTGAGGTGAAACTTTACAAGTATTACTGCCGATCCATGAGGAACAAAACTTTCACATATATGGCGTCGGAGGTCACATGGTTTGGCAGCCATACTGGATTTACCCTAAAACCTATACAAAATCTTCTTCAGAATGGCTGGACAGATCGAGGGAAAACTTCACACAAATTTTCCCCATGTCTTTGGGATACAAGGGTATTCACAAATCATTGATAGGACACATGATGGTCTGGCAGCCATATTGGATTGAGTGAAAATCTTTAAAAAAAATTCTTTCTCTTGAACCGCTTCGTCAATTGATGTGAAATTTCACAATTATGATCCAGTATGGGGAACATATGTTTTAAATTTCAACCTCATCAGATGCATGGTCTGGCAGCCAGAATTATTTAATTTATTGATCTGGGTTTTTTTTTTTGTTTTTTTTTTTTGAATCAAGCTCACTTGGCTTTGCCTGGATGGGTTTGAGGGTAAGAGGAGTAACAGCTGAAACGTGAATCCTATCCAAGTTCCTCCTGATGACTTCATCTTGGTTTTTTGCTTGTTCCATTTAATTTGAATTGAATTTATTTTAATCCCATTCTGAATTCAATTGAATAGTAATAAACGTCATATCATGGGTCAGGGTCAAGTGTCCAATCAAAGTGGGACATCTTGGTACCTGGTCATTTCTGCCACCAGTTGTAAAAGTGGCAATTTTTCTATGTCTGTTATTAATTATGTAACACACCAGTACACCAACACCACACAAAATACACAAAACAAAACTACACAAACACCACATAAAACAAGTCCTGGCATGGGTCTGCAATCTCTGATTGCTCTTTTTGTCATTTGGTTTTTTTTCTTCCTTTTTTCTGCCAATGTCCAAGCTGTATCTCAGAGCTGGCTGGGACTTTTGGAATGAAATTTGGCATCAACAATGCAAATAAAAATTGTACGGGTTGGCATAATTTTTTAACCTTGACCCAATTTTAAGGTCATGACCTGTTTTTAAGGTCATGATCTAATTATAGGACTTTTTACATTTTTCCCCATAACTTGACCAATGTTTGCCAATCAGAACAAAATTGCCCTCTCCTGATAGCCTAGTAGATGAGGGTACATTTACCTTTAATTTACATCATACCCCTCGAAGTTAAAAGTCAATAGTGGGACAACTTAGCATAACAATTGTGCATTTTGTGAGGAAAGCACCAAATTTGGCACACTAGTAGCCTATCATATTATGAACAGATTTGGATATTGGGCCATCTCAAAATTTTTGATGGCAGTGGAAAATGGCTGTCACAGCCATCAGCGGCTGAATTTGAGATGGCCCAATATCCAAATCTGTTCATAATATGATAGGCTAATAGTGTGCCAAATTTGGTGCTTTCCTCACAAAATGCACAATTGTTATGCTATATTTAGCTAAGTTGCCCCACTACAAGGTCAAATGGCAGTCTGAAAAAAAAAGACTTTTTTGTCATTGCTCAATTTTTCCCACACGGAATCTCAAAGACCGCTTGGCCTTCCAAGATGTTCTTGCATAATCATAGTGTACCTGCTCTGAAGTTATGCACCTGATATTTGATTAGTGTTCTTGACCTACCTTTTTTCGATTGACCGAATTAACAAAAATCAACTTTTTGATCATCACTTAAATAATTTTCCTTCAATTTTCATGATGTTGAGTTTCATGAATAGAATGTAGACGTGGACACATTTTCTTCATTTACACTCTATCCCTAAATGTTGAAGGTCAAGGTCATATGGTGGTCCAAAAAGTATGTGGCCATCATTAGATTGCTGGCACAAGGGGAGGCATATCCTTGGTGATCGCTTTGTGATTGCAGATATCCTGCTGTAAGGCTGCTGCTGAGTTTCTCTTGACAATGATGGCGATACATTATGCTCAAGTGCAGTGTGGCCTGTGTTCTTCTGGTGAGGAGCGGGGGATCACCTTGAGGTTGTCCGGCCACATCTTCCTGACCTCGGTTGACTCCTGATGCTGGTAATCTACACTTCCCAGGCAAATATATTGTTATGGATTTCAGAATCGGATCCAACTGATACATACAAACATTTAGGTCCTCAGACAGTTATTTCCCTAAATGCATGTCCAGGACAGTGTGACCACTCCTTGGCTTTTTTCACAAGATCTTGGCTATTCGTTGTTCACCTTGGCGTCTTGGTTTTCTATAGGTTTTCTTGGCGTATAGGTTTTCTATTATCATCGCTTTTCCAAAACCTTGTGAATTATTGGCTTTTTTCATTGGCTCACCTTGGCATTTATGAAAATGAGGAGTGGTCACACTGGTCCAGGATAGACCCATCCCCATGTCTGATGGGATTCTGACTTTGATGCGTTGAGAAGGGTATAGAATAGATTCCCTTTCTTATGGAATGGCCTTTTCCTCTTTACAACAGACACATTCATGCACGTGAGATAGCCGTGAGCCCAACGGAGGCTCGTCTACCCCCTTTCCATCAGGGCACATTGGCTTGGAGGTGGACGATTTATTTACACCTTGGACTTGCAGGACATTTGAT
This sequence comes from Eptatretus burgeri, assembly GCF_056783735.1. NCBI lineage: Eukaryota > Metazoa > Chordata > Myxini > Myxiniformes > Myxinidae > Eptatretus > Eptatretus burgeri. The sequence goes on from NC_140966.1 coordinate 85,699,924, forward strand.
TCAGCACACCGTGGGCTTTTCCTGACCAGTTATTCTGATGGTCAACTACGACTGTGGATCATTTACCTCACCCACCTATTTCCATTGACATTTGACACCAACCTCTTTCACCGAGATTGGCGTGCACCTTTTTCCATCGAGGTTTGACACCCTGTTTGGCAGCTCTGTGGATGGTTGTTGTTGACGTTTTATGAGCGCTTCACATTTTCGCTCGGTAATTCTGCCAAATGGCTGCTTTCTACGGTTCGTCCAGCACCACAAACATGGCATCTATAAGTCAGGCCTGTGCTGATTTGGGGTTGCATCTCACTCTGGTAAGGAAGGAATGGTCACGAGATTGGCAATTGGTGACGTGCAGCGATGCGCCAATAGGCAAGGTAGATTTTGCTGAAGTCTGCTTGAGGCTCCTCCCACAATTTTTGCCTATAAAAAGGATGGGAGGACCGTTTTTCGAAGAGTTTTGTGACAGCTGGGTGACGGCAATTTTCAGCTCCAGTCAGTTCCAGTCAGATGGTTGGTGAGCTGGCGACAGTTTCGTTTGTGACAGTTGGTGACTGCCTTGCAGCCTTGCAACTCTGATCGCTGGTGACAGCCCCACAGTGCCTCACAGCACCTCAGCGCCTTACAGCTTCTCACAGCACCTCAGCCCCTCACAGTGCCTCAGTGCCTCACAGTTCCACAGCACCTCACAGTGGCTCCTGACGGTGGGTGACATTTGGACCATTCCTGCTGGTTCTGCTCGAGACCTGCTCTTGGTGTCCCTGGTTCCTGGGAGTGACGACGTGACGTCGATTGGTGTTCAAGCCTGTTTGTGGGTGGGTGCACGGCAAGGCAGGGCACTGGCAACAGACCAAGGCACGCTCACACATTTCGGGACGTTTTATTTGACGTACGACGACTTCTGCCTCAGTTAGCGAGACCGGATTTCTCTTCCTCCCTGAATGATCTGCTGGGTACCCTTGACTCGTGTTTAATTGTTAAGGCATAGTGATAAGCATCTGCTCTTTGTCTGTTTTTCTATCAATGCCTGTTTAATTCTTTATTTGCTTGGGATTATTTTGATTGATTTGAATTTACCTATTTTTACCACAAGGAAATAAAAAGTTATTTTGTTTGTTTATTTTTTCCTTATTAATTAATTCCTTGGTGACGTTTCAACCTGTCCATGTTGTCCTTTCCTTCCATTGATCCAGCAATGTCTGAACCTATTTAGACTGGGAGGTAATTACCAAACGAATTGACCTGTCATAGTTGGCACGCACCAGCAGTAAACGCTCCGCCACCCTAATGAAGATCTAATCACGATAAGATTGGTGCTTTGCTGAGGGTGCGCTCCCCATTCAGGAAGCCACGTGACCTCGAGTTAAATGGAAAAATTAGACGGTGAACACTGGAACTCGTGGTTCACTGATTGGCGTTCGTGGTTGTAAAGCAACCCACCGCACCGCGAAGTTAATTGTGAGCGGTGGCCCCAGCCCCCAAGTCCGGCTCTTCAGAGGAGAAATGGGGATTGACCCCCTCATAATACACTCGGTACCTGTGGCCGTAACAATATGTAGCTTAACTTCGCAGTTTCCCCACCATGGATCAGTTTTTGTTGTTTCTTTGAAGTGATTTTTCATGGCAGCTTTAACCCTTTCCATATATTACTTTTTATTACCTCCACCACCGAAGGTGGATGGTGGTTATGTTTTCACCCCTGTTTGTCTGTCTTTTTTTTGTCTGTGAGCAGGATATCTCAAATTATGGATGTAGTCAGATAAAAGTTGGAGGACAGGTTGGATGTGTGACAGATAAATTGATTCGAAGTTGATGAAGATCCAAATCCGGATCCGGACACGGCAATCTTGTGAAGTGATTCTTCGCCATTGAGAAATAGGGCCAAAAACAATAGCTAGTATAATATCTCAAAAACTTATGGACAGATTCAGATGAAACTTGGTGGATGAATTAGGTAGGTGACAAGAACAAGCTGATTAGATTTTGGTTCAGATCCAGATGCAGATCCAGCGTATGAGTGGAATACAAAACATATACTATTCAACCTGGCGGATGTATACGCTCTAGTTCCCTTTTTGCCTGTTTATGATTTCACTTTTCCAAGTAATTACAGCATGCACGCCAGCAGTGGAACAGAAACCTTCATATACGTACATGTTCTTCCTTGGTGAGCCTTTTGACCCAATTAAATTACATAATAATTATCAAGATGGCAATAGCGTAAGTCATTTAGAAAATTCTAAAACATCAAAATTCTTTATTTTGGTTGAAACAAAGAAACGAGATTTTCCAACAGAAGACATTCATTGCATGCCAAGTTTCATTCATCCGATAGTAGTTTTGGTTCGTCACCCATTACTTGAGAAATCTAAAGAAATATAAGTACTGTTGCCTTTACATAGAATCACAACTGTTGTTGAAGGCTTCTTTAAAGGTTTAAAAGCCGTTTCTTTAAACCTTGACATATAATTTAAAAGGCTTCTTGCTCAATTGGTTTTATTTGAGAAACTCATCACTGACGCTGACATAGAATGATCTGGAAAAGATAAGGTGGAGCACGAGAGAAAGCATTGAACTGTGATGAGTAACTTAAATTAGACCAGTTGGGATTGAAGAAGTTCAGCCACAATAGCATTTACCACAACAATTGCTGACCTGAGGACTGTATATTTGCTCCTGAAAATAATTGCATGGTGCGTTGCTCACAACTCAACTCTTCGACTCAAAATGATCTCCCGAATGAGCTCAATCACACGTGGTCGAATCTCATCCACAGAAGTTTCTGGCCCCCAACCACCTAACACCTTTCCACCTGGATCCACCAAGTACTTCCAAAAGTTCCAACGTGGCTCCTTTCCCGTTGAATCTGTTGAAAGCACAACAGTGAAATTAAAGTTTTATCATAACCTTAGGTTAAAAAATACAAAATAAAAACCCCTTGCCATACTCTGCAACCTTCACATAATTCCTGGATAATCTAGAACAAATGGTCATAGTGATGAAAGCAGTGCCACAAGCGTTCAAGCACTGTGATGTGGCCTCTACATTTCAAGTCTAGAAAAAAAAAACATTTCAGAAATCTACATGACATCACTTCAACTACAGAATGAGGAAAAGTTGTAGGACCTTAAAAACAGTCATTGGCACCAGTCCCTTGCATGAAAAATGCCTTAACACTTAACACTTCCCCTGAGAAAGAGAGGATTGCAAGCTCAGCATTAAAGGATCAAAATGACTTCAGTTGTCAAACATAAAAACACTCTCTCAGCCACACTTGCAAAACGTCACTTTAAAAGGACAATCAGGTATGACGAAAAGTTAACATTGGGACTCAGAGACTTGGCCAAGACACTGGCTCACAATTGTATAAACCTTCCAGGCAATGAATGATGTTGCATGTCCTTTAACGCACCAATGAGAAACTTGAAGGCTGGCTCAGGTTTTGACCCAAAGATGGTCGTCTTGGCAAACATCGGGAAAGTGGCACCATGAACATGACGGGCAAAGGACTCGATTTCGGCATTAGTCCCAGGTTCCTGACCGCCAAATTGGTTGCAAGGGAAGGCGAGAACATTGAAGTGGCGTGGTCCAAGATCTGTCTGCAGACTTTGCAAAGCTTTGTAGTGGCCTTCGGTGTACCCACAATCACTAGCCACGTTGACGACAAGTGAGGCCTGCGAAAAAAATAGGAATAAGGTCAGAAAAACAAGTAAAAAAGACAAAATATCATAGCCCCCATTGTTTTCGTAATTTTGTTATTTGGAGTTAGAAGGGTTAGCCCATATTTATGTACAACTAAAAGTCAGCCATCTTTGATCAGATCACAAAATAAAGTTCGGTGCAAGTGTATGTCAATGTGTACTGTGCTGGTGCCAAGTTTGAACAAAATCGGACCATGCATGTCAGAGAAATGGTTGGGGATAGGTTTAAGTAACAAAATGGCCACTAGGCAGCCAAATTAGTTCTGATCTCGAAAATATGACGTGCATATGTTAGCAATCATTCGTTATCTGTGTACCAAGTTTGAACATCAGTAAACGCATGTCCGAGAAATGGTTGAGGACGTGTTCAACATTGGGTTTTTTTTCAACTAAAATGGCCGCCAGTCGGCCATCTTGGATCTGATCTCGAAACAAATAATGCGCATATGTAAGCCATCATTCTTTAACTGTGCACCACGTTTGAACAAGATCGGTAAATGCATTTGTCCGAGAGATGGTTGAGGATGTGTTCGACACTGGGTTGTTGTTTTTTTACAACTAAAATGGTCGCCAGCCGGCCATCTTGGATCTGATATCAAAAAAGATGAAATGCATATGTATACCACCGTGTGTTGCCTTTGTGCGAAGTACGAATAAAATCGGTCCTTACAAGTCTGAGATATGGTTTCAGATGCACACACGCACGCACGCACGCACGGAAACGAAAATCGAGACCAAATCCATAAGCCCCTGTTTCGGACTAATCAATAAGGGAAGAGGAGTGAGATCATTTAATGGATGAAGAGATGATAACTTTCATGAAGGAGGGGTAAAGAGTGCAAAATCTTATAGATTAACACCACAGTTAAGAGTCCCACATCATGGATAAAAGAGGAGAATATAAAGCAAGAGAGAAAGGAATACTTTTTTAGGTCATCTCGAGAGAGATGACCTAATAAAGCCGGACCAAATGTCCGTCCGTCAACAATTTTTCTTTCCGATCTTGATGAAACTTAGTATGTGGGTAGAGGTCGATGAGTGTTGCACAACGATATAACTTTTGTCCGGGTTCAAGGTCAGGGTCAAGGTCACGAGGTCACGTAAGTTATAAAAATCGCCATTTTCAAAACCTATCTAGTCTGCCATTCTACAAGATATTCGGAAACTTTTTATTGATTATGATAGTAAAAAATATTATCTCGTATCTAACCGGACAGATTTTTGAATTTCCAACCCGTTTGGCCGCCACGTAACCTGGAAGATGGTCAAAAACACCTCCCGGTACAAAGAAAACTTTTTTACTTCCGATCTTCATGAAATTTGGTATGTGGGTAGAGGTCGATGAGTGATACCCAACGACATATTTTTTCCCGGATTCGAGGTCAGGGTCAAGGTCACGAGGTCACGAAATTTGTGAAAGTCGCCATTTTCAAAACCGATGTAGTCTGTCATTTTAGGAGATATCTGGCAACGGTTCATCGATTATGAGAGTAAAAAACATCATAGAGATGACCGTCACCCCCACACGGGGGTAATGTTATTGTTTTTGCATACAATGTCGGGGCTCGTATGAGAGCTAACACACAGAATGTACAACAAGGGGAGCAGGAGACAAGAGGGGCGGGAGAGGGAAGAAAAAAACAGTGGTGAACAGAGACATGAGGAGATCTGTCGAAGGGAGAGGGATGGGGCAGGGTACACAGGGTAAACAAGATGGACACGACAAGGACTTTCAGGAAGGAAAGCAGGGAATTTGAAGGAGGTGGGTTTGGGGTGGATTAGTGGGGTTAGAAAATGTCATGCTTTTAGATGGGGAGAGATAAGAGATGGTGGTGAATAACTGTTTTGAAGACCTGGAGGGAAGAGTGGGATTGCAGAGAGTGTGAGAGATTGTTCCAGAGGTGGGGAAAAAAGAGGAATAAAAGAGTGAAGGTGAGCAGCGATTCTTGAGTTTGGTAGTTTTACCAGTAGGTAGTTGCTGGCGAACCATGAGCACCCTGCGGAAAAATGTGGGGAACATATCGCAAACAAAGTGGGAGATGGGGGGTGAGGCTGGAGAGGAGATGGTAGACTGTATTTGTAAGCTAGATACTATATTTCAACGTTACTTAGTGTAAAGTTGGTCTGCATTTGAAGATTTGAAGTTGGTCAGTTGGTGTCCATCTTAACTAGTCTGCATTTGAAGGCAGCGGGATCACTGCATTTTAAAACCCCTTGCTTTGAATGGCAAAAGGTAAAGCCGAGTTATGCTGTCACCATTTAGGCAGTGGACAAACAACTCATGGTATGTTTCGAAATAACAAAAAGTAGGCCATGCCTAGTTATACTGTTTGCATGTAGGTTGTGAACATGATATATCCCCTAGTGTCTTTCAAAAATAGGAGTTCAATGTGTGTCTGGTGCCCTTGCCAAATTTCCTGCTGGGGTTATCTGTATAATTAGTCATACCTGCAGCAGGTGGAAGTGCGGGGATGTGGATAGAGACACAGGCATGATGGATCAAATGGCCTTTGCCTGTGCCTCAAGATCCTTATGATTTTGCATTAAACTTCAGCGTGCACAGATCTACAGTACAAAACAAATCTTTCAGAAACAATTTAATTTCAGCACACAATCGAGTTGATATGAAAAACTGTAGTGAAAAGCTAAAACGTTGTGCAATACCTTTGATATGTTTTGACTATTGGTCTATTTAAGCAAAACATTAGAGAGATGAACTCAGGTTTTAGTTTTTTCATGATATTTCAAGAATGTTCATGAAAATAAAACTCAATGCAACAGGTCGTAAACACTTCCTTTAATATACTCTCTGCACCATTAAAAAAAACCAAACATGTGGAATTGATAATGTAATTGTTGAAGGACTGTTCCAGCGTTCATCATAAGTGCCGTTTTGGCACAAGGGATGTGAAGAACACCTGATTGCAAATTTCCACATAACGTAATTGCCTCGTGCAATAATCATTCAGGACGTGCAACTCATGCACCCTTAGGTTTTTAGAGATAACTCAAGGCATTTTGAGCAAATTTGAAATAGTCTTTGCGAGACATCAGCATGTGGATCATCCAAAGAAACACACTGATTACATTCTTTAACAATCCATTATAACGACACGTCTGTCAAAATATGAGAGGAATCAAATCTTTGGACATTTTCAAGCAGGGTCTTCCATTAGCCGTGTTGAAAGGCTCTTTAACATGAGGAGAGGAACTGTGTATAACCTCAGAAAATATCAAGCTCCTGGATCAACAAGAAATGTGCCAATAAGTGTATGTCCCAGTATAATGACTCCCGCTCAGGACTGATACATTCACATGATCCAACTACGCATTTGGTTCCAAACTGCCCAGGGTACTGCAAACACACTCCCTGGACCTTGCAGGATAAGTGTGAGTACCATCTTGAAGTGTCGCTGTGATTCTGGAATCTGTGCTTGTCATCCTGTTTGCAGCATCCCAGACCTGCACTGTGACACATCAAAGTATGTTTGCAGTGGTCAAATCAGCACATCTGACGGATAAGTGTTAACACGTGCAATGGATAAGGAAAGTGTTATGTTCAGTGACGATTCAAGGTTTCTCCTTGAACGGAAAGATGGCCATGCATGGGTCTAGGGAAGATGCAATAAGCGATTTGCCCCAGTCTGTGTCCTGGAAGCCATTCATTTTGGATGGAGAAGTGTTATAATGTGGGGTGGTAACCAAGGTTTAAAGAAACGGCCAACTTTAAAATGTGGTTTGTCCAAGAAAGGTCATGTGATAGTGTGACCAAACAGTTTGAATGACTGAATTAACTCAAATGGATTGTTAAGAAAGTAGTTGGGCGGGTTTGCCAGACAGTCCTTTCGGAAAGAGATAGTGAGATTTGTCAGGATTGAAAGACGGTCCAAATATTTGACAATCTTGTGATTTTTTTTTTTTTAAGGTCTGAAGAGAAGTATAAGGCTGCAGCCTGCCTGTCTGAAGAATGAGAGATTTCACGGTAGAGGGTGGAGTCATCAGAAAATAGTTAAAAGGGATTTTCCAAAGTCAAGAGAGATCATTAATGAAGATCAGGAAAAGGAATGGGCCCAGAAACTGCCTCCAGCCTTGACAGGGAGAGGAGAGGAAAGGATTCCATTGAGAGCCACACAATAGCTATGAAAGTTGAGGAAGTTAAAAAGTCATGTGTGGAGTTGGCCTTGGATGCCATAGGCAGAGAGTTTGGAGAGCAAGGTGTAATGACAGACTATCGAAAGAACAAGATACGTCAAGAGGGACGGCCCTGATCTCATGTCTGACATTATGGGCCTCCACCCATTGTTGGGTGAGTCGAAGCAGCATGCCCAAGGGGAAGTGATCTGGTCTGAATCCAAATTGGTGATCTGAGATGAGGTTTTTGAAGAAAAGGAGTGATTTCATATCAACTGCACTGATGGATTCCATGACCTTGCTGATGACTGGAAGTAAGCTGATAGGTGTGGAGTGAAGGGGATCAGTTTTCTGATCTTTTTAACGGAATGTAGTGATGTTGGTGGATTCCCAAGCAGATGGAAGAGGACTTCGGGCAAATGACAGGGTGAAAAGAGCAGAGAGAGGATCTACAAGAGCAGCAGAGCAGGTTTTTAGGACATGTGAGCTAATGCCATACGGTGCAGTAGCACAGTCAAAAGTGATGGTTGACAGAAACTTCTCCACAATCTCATGTTGAAAAGATAGAGTTCCAGAGCAGTTGGGTATGACTGGGAAGGGTGTGTACAAAGAGTGAGGGGTTGGGGACAGAAGATTTTGAAGAAAACACAGAATTGGGGCATTCAGCCTTCTCGCGAGCGGTCAGCTGTGGTTTCATTTGAAGAGAGGGACAATACATAGCTTGTGATTTTGTCAGAGCTTCTGAGCTTGTGATAAAAGGATGTCATCACCTTGTCTTTCCACAGGGATAATTTGGCTAACCTTTCTTTTTGTTTTGATGGCCAACCTTTGACAAAGGGACACTTATTGTAGTCCATGACCTGTCTTGTGCCAACCACATCTACTTGTATGTACGAGCATGTGGAGCCAGAGAGCACCTCAGAATACTCTGTAGGAGCAAAGTTCATTCTTGGTTATTCTCAGGAGCTAACGATGAGTAAGACATTACTCTGCAGTGCCATTAGGCATGGCCCTTCATTGTGGATTGGTACTGTTGCATTCCATGTGGCACCCATGGAGGTTATCTGGACCCTGTCCTGATGTAACGCAAATTTGGTAGCATTCTGACTGGTGGGTCTGGAGAAGAAAAATTTTGAAGGAATTTATGCGACTTTCCCCAAAAGTGACGATGTCGGCCATTTTGACACTTCCTGTGACATGATCGGCACCACCTGCGCAATTTAACATCCCTACCCTGGCCTAATGTTGTAACCCAAATTTGGTAATATTCTGACTGGCGGGTCTGGAGAAGAAGATTTTTGAAGGAATTTACTAAGTCCGCCATTTTGACTGATTTAAAGTCACATGGCCAGAACAAGCTTTGCAATCCCCGTTTCCAGTCAGGAGCAGAACCTTGCTGCCAAATTCAGCCGGATTTGCCCAGCGGTTTGGCCGGAGAAGTCGAAATAGGAGACTGACAGATGGTCAGACGATGCACGATGACAATACCTTATCTAGAATTCCATTTCCTGATAAGTGAGAAATTACCAATAATTGGCTGCACAGTCTGTCAATGGTTGTCTATCAGGGACGTACTCACAAGAGCACCATGAATGAAAGAAATGTTTGACAAACTAGCTCAATTGTTAATCTCACTGCCTGTAAAGGCCCAGTCACACCTTGACGTTTTAGCCAGCTTATGCCGATTTTTGAAAAAAAATTGTCTAAAACGCTGGCGCACGTCGAATACGTTATGGGTAAGTTTTGGAAACATTGAGAGCACGCTGAAAAACACTGCTATACGTTGTAGTACGCTGGCTTTCATCGTTGTACTTTGCGGTTGTCCTCAAATTTTAGCATGCTTGAAATTTTACGACTTATGCCAGCGTATGACTCACAAGTTCCGCTACGCTCGCCATAAGTTTTAGGTACCTTATGCGATCGTCGACACACGTTACTTGTAAGTTACTCATAAGTCGAAACACGTCGAGGTAATGTTTAGTGTACCCGAAACTTATTTCTAACCTATGAGTAACGTGTTGTAAGCATGTTGCGCGATCATTGACACACATCAACATGTTACTTTTAAGTTACTCATAGGCTGAAAGACGTCGGGGTAATGTTTAGCGTACCTGAAACTTATTTATAACCGATGAGTGACATGTTGCTAACATGCTACGCGATCGTTGAGACACGTCGACACTCCTTGCTTGTAAGTTACTCATAAGTCGAAACACGTCGAGGTAATGTCAGTGTCATTGTTCCAGACTCCATGGTTTAGTGTCAGTGTTCCAGACTCCATGATTTTTTGTTTGTTTGTTTGTTTTCTTCGGCATGACGGTGATGTTGACACTTAGATTTCTAGTGCGGTTATAATATAATATAATTAATAGGCTGCCGCTCAATGATTTAAATCATAACCGCACTAGAAATCGAAGTGTCAACATCACCGTCATGCTGAAAAAAAAAATAAAAAAACCATGTAGTCTGGAACACTGACGGGTTCCTCCTGTGTGAAGCCCATTTTTATATACCAATTCCCCTAAACGCTGCCAATACGCCATTATATGGTAGTTGTAAGTTAGAAACACGTTCATTTAGTTCTTTGGTCGTCCAGAAGACTTCAATCAAATACATCTACATACGTCAATGTGCGTTATAAATACGTAAGGAATTGGTTCAAACCACGTTACTCATAAGTTAGAAATAACTTTTGGGTATGCTAGACATTAGCTTGACGTGTTTCGACTTATGAGTAGCTTACAAGTAGCTTTTGCCGACGTGTGCCAACGTTCGCATATCGTGCGTACAACTTATTCCCATCACATGCGGAACGTGTGAGGCATACGGCAAGCACGTCGTAAAATGTTTAACATGTTTAAAAGTACAAGACGTACTCCACTTACTACGACGTATGATCGCGTACTTTAGCGTTCTATCCACGCATACCAAACTTACCCATACCGTATTCGACGTGCGCCAGCGTTTTGACGCATTTTTCAGAGGTCGGCATACGTTGGCAAGATCGCCAAGGTGTGACTGCGATGTTGACACTCCCATTTCTCCGGCGGTTATGATTTGAATCGTCGTGCGGCAGCCTTTTAATAGGCTACGTCATGTCATCGTCGGCGATACGTGCAGCGCGCTCTGCATAAGTTAGACTATCGTTGGGCATAGGTTGTGAACGCCGACAACAGGCTAAGCATTCGTTGGTATAAGTTATCTATAAGACAACGGAACGTTATGTGTCCGTTACTAATATGTTATGCATACGACCAACTCGTTATGAATACGTCCGAATATTTAAAAAAAAAAACATCAAAAGTTCAACGTAAGCCAGCGTTTAACATACATTTTAATACGTTGCCATTGCTGGCTAAAACGTCAAGGTGTGACTGGGCCTTAGCATACAAAGTAACCTTTGTGACTGGCTTTCTGACTTCCTGAACTCTTGCTGACACAATCAATACCTTGCTCTCAATGGAACCCTTTCCTCTCCCAGTGGAGGCTGGTGCATCCTAAGGCAGTGTCTTTGGCTTAGTAATATTCCTCATAAACAGAAACGCATCGCCAATGCTCTGGTAAACCCTCTTTTATATTTTGGAGATGACTCCACATTATAATACGAGTTCCCTTACAAGGAACTTCAATGCAGGAGGAAGCCATTAGGCCTGCGTAAAGCCTGCCCAATGGTTGCATGTCCATGCTCTATCTTTTTTAAATGCTGGGCATCAAGCAAGGAAGCAGTACATACCATTCATAAAGTCTTTTGTATGTCTTGGCTAGAGTCGCGTTCAAACAGCAGATCACCCAAACAAGAGCAGATGCTCCAGCATTACTTGCAGATCTGAACATTTGTCGTACAGTACCCCCATCGCACCGACAGGCACACATTTCCTGCATCGCTCTGCTGACATGCTCTTGATTAGATTCGGGTTTGATAAGTGGAACATTTCTTTCTTTGCGTGTAAATCTCAGTCTCACCCTGTCACTCAAGTGGTATCATCAAATGAACCCACCTATCTATTTCCATGGTTATCCACCAGAAGAGGTTCATTCTCATGATATTCTCAGCCTCAGCATCAGCCACAACTGCTCCTGAGTCGACCACATAGTAAAGCTTGTCTCTAAAGCCAGCCATGGACTGAGCATTCTCCATCTTCCAGGTCCTTCCTTGAAAAATCAGAGATGCACAAAGCTGACAAGGCCTTTGTCTGTAACTCTATGGAGTATGCTCTCCCCTTTGGACTGTCTGCCTTAGCATCACATCTGGAGTCTGTGGAATCTAAAGCTCTCGACATGATTGGAACATCTCACAATGAAGAACAAGGCCTGATGCTGCCACCATCACAGATAGATTGGTGGCCTCTCCATTATTTACCACCACTCATCCTGTCCAGCTTCCCCTGCCCTCTCAGTCCTCTGAACATCTGCAGCCACTCCAAGATGCATGCATATGCATTAGTACAGTAAACCCCTCCTGGCAAAACTCCCAAGATCCAGGTTTACAGCACACCCTCATCTCACGTGTCTGACCAGTTTACTTTTTTTTCCTGTTTTTATTTTTTTTCAATTAATGGATGAGCTAGAATGCAGAACAGATCAGGACGTAACTTAACAAAAGGAACAGCAGAAAGAGAGAGGGGGGAAACGGCAACAGCAGGGCCGAGGAAGAAAATAATCGGAGAGTTAGAGACGGACAACAAAGGATGTGGATGAGGTTGAAGGGTATGGGAGAATGCAGAGGGTGGATAAGATGGATACAAAAGCAAAACAATGGGGGGGGGAAGTTGGTTTAATGTGTGCAGAAAAAGATCATGGTTTCACTGCACAAGTCAGACCAGCCCCCCACAAGCAACTCTTTTGTTCCTTTTTAACCCATTTGTATAACCTCTGTCCTGAGACCGTTAATATCCAACTCTTCCCTTTAAGGTTTCCATCAGGCAGTGCACATCCATTTCATGCCATCCCCCATTGGTACACACAATCTTTTCTACCCACAATAACTCCGATGAATCCAACCCTCTGACTTGTAGGTTACTGTGCTTCCTTCCCTCCACCTCATTCCTTTTTTCCTTTCCATTCATTTCCTTGCTCAATGTGTCCAACTGTTGCCCCACTGCTCCACTGTCGGTCTGCTACCTTTTGACCCAATCTGATGGGGGCCAAGTGTGGGTCCAAAGTTTGAACAAAGCTTCAGCTCAAATTGAATGCACCTTCATCGTACTTCTCAGTGGAAGTGGAACCACTTCTGAGCATCAGGACGAGTGCTTTAATCCTGCAGTACTTCAAACCTGCTGCTCTACCACTACAGACAGGTAGTGGTCCGATTCATCCTGTACCACTTCAGATCTTTGGTCTCCCCTTCTCTCATTTGGGGGATCGCCACCCTGAGTCTGTCCAGCCATGCTCTTCCCTCCAGTTCATCAAAGCAGTTATTCTCTATCATTTAATGTCAGCTGACGGGATGGCCGAGGGGTACGCACACTTGCCTCTAAGCTGTTTAACCTGGGTTTGAATCCCGACCCAGCTATAAACCATCATCCTGGTGTTTCACAGGCAGAGTGAGTCATCAAAGTATGTGCCATCCCTCGAGTGGACGTTAAACAGACGTCCTGTCTGCCAGCATTCGTTGGTGTACACTAAAGATCCCATGATGTCCTTCGTGAAGATTAGGTGAGCTATTGCCGGCAGCCTGAACAAATTACAAATTCCTGTCCTAACCATCAGAGGGCATTGCATCAGTGGTACAGCCACACCCTCTGCCAATGATGCTACCCCACAGTCTTGTGCTGCATATGAATGAGAAAGATTCCATGTCACCCCAAGAACTTTACTGTGGTACTCTCATTAGCACTGTTAATCACACATCTGTACAACACGATTGTCATCAGCAAGTTCAATATCATGCTATTGTGCACTTAATCATGTGTTTGTGCTCATCGCGAATAATGTTCTCATTTTTGGAAAAAATATTAAAGTGTTATGCCAGTTACAATGACATTTGCAAGCAATGGACAAACACAAATTGTATCGAGGGGTTTGAACCTGGGTTTCCCAAATCATGAGTCACTGCAGATTCTGATGGGGAAGACAAAAAGGCCAATAAGGTTATTTAAAAATTATTTTCATTCCAAAACAGCATTTCTACAAGCTTTCAGGCTGATGACTCAACCTTGAACATTTTTGCTGGTGGAGACCAAAAAATGTTTCCACTCGACTCACTTTTACCGTGGAGTGATATGATGAACCTAAGCCTGGTGTTGGCTTACTGGTTAGGGTGGTTGGCTTGGGATCTTAGGGTCCTGAGTTTGAGCCCCATTCACCGCACCACCACCAGGTGGGGTTGACTCATCCTGTCATCCTTCCGAGGTCGGTGAAATGAGTACCATTGTACTGGTGATAGGAGCTCAGCATCAGCGGCACAGTCGCGTCCCAACAAAATGATAGCTACCCGGCAGCCAAGCTGCCATACGCAAGAAGAAGATATGATGAAACCAGGTCTTACATCACATGTCACAAGCTTCATGAAGAAATAACCTCCCTCCCTCTGTTAGTATTCCAAGAGCTTTATTGAAATGGCCACATGAGTTGATCAAATACGAGGTCATTCGGTACCGACGTTATGGGAATGTCAAGTGAGAATGAATGATTGTTTCAAATTGATATCCAAATCTTCTGCAATTTCAAAACTGTATTTTCAACACGTTCATGTTTGTTTGAGTTATAGCAGTCAGTTGCAAGTGCGAATGCTCAAGATCGTTCCACAATTATTGGCCATTTTTTAACTCGATATACCATTTCGATCCACATCGATGTTAAAGACATGCAGACAGATGCAGTAAGCATCACCGAACTGTGCAGACAAGTTCTTGTGAATTTCAGCTGGTTTGATGTTCTCATCCATATATGGAACTTGATACACCTCTGTTCTTTGGCATACATGATTTAACACCATCTAGGTTTCACCCAGAATGCATTTGTCAGCAGTGATATCACTTGCTGCATAACTTGCTCAGACTACACAATATCATTGCATAAAATATCAGAATGAACTATTATTTTTTACACGTTCTATCATGAAAACATTGTGTCATTGTGGCTTGAAGGTGTTTTGGTTCGGCGACCTTACTGTCACTCTTCGATATGCGTCTGCATTTTGACTATGGCTGTCGACACACTCAGAGCTCTTCCATCTATTAGTCCGTCCACCCGCCCAGCTGGATGGTTTTGCAATGGTGTTTGTGTGTGTGTCTGTCCAGGCCACAACTTTTTTTGTTTTATTTGAGTTTCTGTCATCTCAAATTTTCAACCAACTTCTATTATGAGAATATGGAGAAGACTAATTAATAATTTGGTAAAAATGTCAAAGGGCAAAGTCACAGTCAGTACAAAAAGCCATTATTAGCCCGTACACAGCTGCGTAGCGCGATACAGCCGGTTTTTGAAACCGCATCCATGTTTATTTATTTTGTCCACTGGCATTTTGAGATGCTTTCTTGTTAACCATTTGAGCTTTTGTCATCAACATTTCAACAAACCTTAATAATGATAATAAGGAGAATGCGAATTAATAATTTTAATTTTTTGCTCGCCTGTTCGAAGAACAGAGAGCTATCGCGATACCCCCGGCGTGAGCGTCAGTGGGAGCGTGAAAATGTTAAAATTTTTGGTGCAAGTTATTTTTTCCTTTCTAATGTTTTTATCTACCACACTATTTTTTATACGCCCGATATATATATATATATATATATATATATATATATATATATATATATATATATATATATATACATATACATATATGTCAGGGCGTATTATGTGTCCTCCGTCCGTCCGTCTGTCTGTCTGTGTCTGTCCGTCTGTCCGTTCCTGTCTGCACACTAACTCCCAAAGTTTTAAACTTTCATATTTGGTTCATAGGTACATACTGTGGAGACGGTGTGTCGTGACATACGTTCGTCATCTAAAGTGGTTGCCATGACAACCAGGATGTTGTTTTCCATGTAGTAGCACAATTCTGTATATACCTTCTTGTTTGGGCGTATATTGTGCTCACTTGCGCTCTTGTTACTGATTACAATATACAAATACATATATTGCTTTAAAATTATTTGGATCAGACTTCACTGCAATGCTTTATAAAAAATATTAATTATTAGACGAGTCTTTTAAAAACGATAAATGTATCAACAGGTGAGCATTGGGTGGCTTTGACACCAACTCTGGTTTAAATTGCTGTATTCATCAAGTTTAGTTGGAGTACAAAGCGGGTTTGCATTTTGGAATGCTCTCTAGTTTCCATTGTGGTGTTGACTATGCTTTTCTACATTTAGAGACAAACACCGCCCCGACGCATCCGGCGACAAACACCGCTCAGACGCATCCAGAGACAAACTCCCGTCTGGACATAAACACCATCCGGACACATCTGGAGACAAACCCCACCCAGACATGGCTCGAAACAAACACCGCCCAGACATAACCACCATTTGGATACGTCGAGACAGAGAGAGCGAGAGTGAAAGAGAGAGAGATAGGGAGAGCGAGAGCGATGGGGAGAGAGAGAGAGAGAGAGAGAGAGAGAGAGAGAGAGAGAGAGAGAGAGAGAGAGAGAGAGAGAGAGAGAGAGAGAAAGAGAGAGAGAAAGAGAAAGAGAAAGAGAGAGAGAGAGAGAGAGAGAGAGAGAGAGAGAGAGAGAGAGAGAGAGAGAGAGAGAGAGAGAGAGAGAGAGAGAGAGAGAGAGAGAGAGAGAGAGAGAGAGAGAGAGAGAGAGAGAGAGAGAGAGAGAGAGAGAGAGAGAGAGAGAGAGAGAGAGAGAGAGAGAGAGAGAGAGAGAGAGAGAGAGAGAGAGAGAGAGAGAGAGAGAGAGAGAGAGAGAGAGAGAGAGAGAGAGAGAGAGAGAGAGAGAGAGAGACGGGGAGAGGTGTGGGAGGAGGGTGCTGCACTGTTTTGGGAGTGGATAGAGCAAGGATGGAACAAAGAGTGAGAGAGGGGGGTGGGGGTTAGGGGAGTTAGAAGAGAGAATACGTTTTGCTTTATGAAAAAAAAAAAACACACACACACACACACACACACACACACACACACACACACACACACACACACACACACACACACACAAGTGCTTTGCCGATATTGGCAATTTTTCGGGAATGGGCAGGTTGGAGTCAGTTTGATTACCGGCGACAGCATGTACTGCATACAACCCAGAAACCTTGAGCAGCTTTCACCGAAAAAACAAACTTACATTTATATAGACGTTTGTGGAAGATATTCACAAACATTAATCTTTATAAACTGCTGCGTGTGACAGGTGGAAAAAATGTTTGGCTCAGTAATTTAGAAAATACGTAAATACAGAAAACGGCTCAGAAACTGGACGTTATCAAATATATTTTACTTTGAAACTCATAAAAAGAAAGTTATAACCTTTGAAAAGGAAATCCGATAACCAAGTGCTTTAGAAACAGACGTGAGGACAAAGGAAAACCTGAAAGAACCTCCATAAGATACAGGATGAAACTTTTCCATCATGGCGTCTGTAACAGGCATGACATGTCCACACACCTGTGCAGATTCCGTTCAGATCCAAATTCACTCATATATATACCACGTCCGTAGGTGCTGTATACATATATTTACCTTGTAGTAACTGTTGACTGCACATCCCGATCAGGAGATGAACTGTACCTCCATCGACTGTGGGGCGCTCGGTAAGTGGCTGAAACACTCAAGCAAGCACTCCAATGGAACGCCTGGCTTGTTAAGTGATTACCAATTGCCGTTGATAAAACTATGCCCAAGCAATGTCCGAATTGAACAAATGAACACTTTGTTTATCGTCAGAAGTGCTGCTCAGTTCAAATCTAAGCCTGGTGTTTGCTTAGTGGTTAGGGTGGTGGCTTGGGATCCTAGGGTCATGAGTTCAAGCCCCATTGGTCGCTAAATTAGAAAATACACCAGGAGGTTGACTCAGCCTGTCATCCTTCCGAGGTCGGCAAAATGAGCACCAGTGTACTGGTAAGGGGGACACCACATCAGCGGCATAGCCGCGTCCCAACCAATGATGCAACCAGCAGCCACAGGCTGCACTAAATAGAGAGAGAGAGAGAGAGTTCAAATCTGGAGCTTAAATTTTCTAATCCTGCTTTGTGTAAGAGATTCTTGAGGTTATCACATGGGCGGAAATGAAATAAAACCACGAACGCTGGCGTCTCCAGGCGTTTATAAGCATTACAATGTACCCAACAATTCATAGCTAAGATGAACAAGCATTCGATAATACGAGTGAGGAAAGTGGAAAAAAATGACGATCATTAAGAAATCGTTGTGGCCTGTTCCAAGTCAAGGCATGGTTGAGCAAGCCAAAAAACATGGCAGCGTCAGACCCCAGCGAGGTAACCAAGGAAACAAACGCCTTAAGACTCCCATATAGAATGAGGTGGCTGAGGATCGCCTAAAAAAGGATATAATTAAATAAGGCCATTAATTATCTTCAAAAGGGATGTTTTAATTAATCCAAACATCCAATTTTCACTCATGCACTTCCTTGGAGTTTTCTTAGTCGGCATGCAAAGTTTCAGGCTGCTCGGTTTTTATAGTTTTCGAGTTATGGAGGAGACACACTGACACACTTATTAGTATCGATTATATCCATATACCGAGTGCTGTTCAAGTTCTCTGTTGTGGTATTATGTAGTTTTGTGAAACATTTGAAAATCTAAATTGGTATGTGTTTTTTTCTTTCATCAAAAGTTCATTATTTTTTTCTTTTATTTTACATTGACCTGAGGCTCATGGAGCTAATACGTAAAGCAAATGCAGGGCAAGGACGTTGGTAGACATCAGTGTGCGTTAACATGAATTACAAACATCAGTTGGCAATGGACAAAGATATCTCATTTTGGATTTGAACCTTGGCTCCAGATATCATGAGCCATGAGAAGGCTAAATGTCCTTTTAGTGTCTTTTGTAGCGATGTATTTTGACATGTTTCTACTTTGTGGGCACCAGGCTTTAATTTGAGCCTCATATCTCAGTACTGCTTTCCTTCCTTTGCGGAAGACCTCCATTTCTTTTACTTTCTCTTTGTCCTTCGCTTCCTTCACTGCCACGTCAGCAACACATGTGTGCTCAATTGTGTGCATCGCTCCCTCTCCCCTAAAACCCACCCAGCACCAAGATTACATAGCTACGTCAACTACAAAATAAAGAGATGAAAGTCGATAGAAATTGACACATTTGCTGCGATTCTAAAGATCAAAGTGAGCCGAAATAGGCTCCTCGAGTTAGGAGAGCATTTTAGAACTGAGCTCTTCACATTGAAACGTCGCTCGGCCGAAGTGCAACTTCATCTTCCTTGAGCCCGATGTCATTCACAATCATCATTTTTATCACCATCACCCCAATAACTCCCAGACGACCTTCATCGTGATCACACATTTCCACCAATAAACCCCTCCAAGAGAAAGTGCAACTGAACCTTAAATGTTTTTTTTGTTGTTGTTACCATCACCACGATCTCCACCATAAATGGTATTGAGAAAGGATGGGGTTGGGGAGGGCGGTGGTACTATAGAGGCAGAGTTTGAAAAAAGTTGGATGACGGTGTTTGGAATTTTAGGATATAAATAAAGTTATTGTTGAACATGGAAAGTGAGACTACGTGAACGAGTTGGGGGACTTGGGGAGGACCTCGATAGGTCGGTGACTTACAGATCCACGGTACTTCTCCAGGCTCACTTCCTTGCCACGGATATTCGTGCTGCGGAACGAGTAGAAATCCTGTGCTTTCTGCGATGATCGCGTCATGTGCACCGCCAGTAGAGCGACGGAGAGCAGCAGCGCTGATCCCAGAAGCATCACTCGGCCACGGGTCGCCGCGGGGATCCGGAGCATGGTCCGCGTACCCCCTGGGAGTGCCTGTACGAGCCCCGCACGGCCACGATCCAGAGGGATGTGCAGGGAATGCGGAGTCTCCTCCTGAACTTCACCGGCGATCACTCTTCTCGTTTCGATTGTGGAGTTCTAAAACTATACGGACAAGATTACAACACACATGAACAACCAGCACATGCAATAATTCCTGAATTTACAAACTTGCAAACCAACCGGTGCAATGGCCGATCATCGAACTCAAAAAGTTATGCCATGAAATATTCACAAGTCGTACTACTAACTCAAAGATGAACTTACTTGCTCAGTCATTCGCTCACTGCGGACCGAGTGAATGAATTGAGATGGAATTTCTCCACCCACGTGCTCCATTCTTCAACCTTCCTTATTTTTTTCAGCTCTCACCCGTCTTCCTTCCTTCGACACTTGCGACATCATTCACCTTTTTGAAACCTTACTTCACCCCCCCCCCACCTTATTTCATTTCCCACATGCTATATTCTCCTGATTTTCCACCTCAAGTACCCTCATAAGTAAGCAGATGTAGGGTGGGGCCATGTTGGTCCTGATCAGGTATCAGGCCTCTCCTCCACTTTCAAATAGTCGGCTTCTTCTTAGGTATGGCAGCTTGGCTTCCGGGTAGCTATCATTTTGTTGGGGGCAAACGATGCCGATGATGCTATGCCCCTATACCAGTACACTGGTACTCATTTCCCCAACCTCAGAAGGTTGACAGGCTGAGTTAACCCCACCGGGTACTAATTCAGCAGCAAAAAGGGCTCAAACTCAGGATCCAAGTATCCCAAGCCACGGTAACCACTATGCCAACACCAGGCTTCACTTTCAACTTAAACATCAGGATAGTAGTTACTATTTCTTTGATTATAACAATTCCCTCATTATTCAACACCATTTGATAGCTTTATAAACGTGTTTTTCTTTTGGGGTTTTCACCAAAGACATCCAATTATGGCTAAGTGCCCTCCAGGTCCTGGTTATGTGTCCAGTATACTGAACATTTACACTGGATCGCTCTCTGGCAGATGCTTATAGCAAACAATTTCAAATGAAAAACGTTTAATATTCTGGACAAAAGGATGGAGGAGGTCCCCCCCCCCCCCCCCACGCACGCGAAGCAAAAAGTGGGTTTAAGCAATTGGTTCATGTCCATCCGTATGATCAGTTTATGATTGAGGAACAACTTGTTTATATCAAATGTTATATTGTTACGAATCTGGCAGCCATTTGCACACAAACATACAGCAGCCCCCGCAGTTCAGTTATTTTGATAAGTATGTGTTTATAGTCAGGGTCCTGTCCTTCTGTCTAATGGGAATTACATGTGTGCGCTGCGAAGTTTCTTTATAGTTAGTTTTTTTTTTTACATCAATCCTCCACCTCTCCGCACCATCGACTCCATTGCCCACGTGTTTTTGGCTGAAGGCGTGGGCGGAGCCTCCATCACTTCAGATCGAGGCTCCGCTCCGAGGAAGGGCAGAGAGCGTTTCCTCCAGCCAATGGGCAAAGGGCGAGCAGGGCCGAGGCACCCCGACCAATGAGAGAAGGCCACTGATCGCCTGACAACCCCTCGTCCAATCAGGAGGCGAGTGGGAGGGGAAGAGATCCCTCAGACCTGGCAAGGAGAGGAGAGTGGTTGTCAGGACCAGTGTACGGGAGTCATCGTGGCGATTGGCTTGGTCTTGGTCGTGGTGGCTTTTCGTTTGCGGTCGTGGTGACTTTTCGTCTGTGGTCCTTTGCGGTGGCTCCTCGTGGTGGTGGTGGTGGTGGTGACCGAGCAGCCAGGGTCGTGGGCCCGTGGACTTCGGGTCGTGGGTTCGAGACCCACTGTGGTGGTTGGAGTCTGGTGTGACCGCACGAGGCAGAGAGGTACCCGACAAGGTCCTGGTCTCCAGCTCGCCTTTCCCTCCTGAGCTGAGGGACCGAATAAAGACCCCATGGGGTCCATTGTGTGTGTGTGTGTGTGTGTGTGTGTGTGTGTGTGTGTGTGTGTGTGTGTGTGTGTGTGTGTGTGTGTGTGTGTGTGTGTGTGTGTGTGTGTGTGTGTGTGGCGCCAGTCTGATAAGTAGAATTGTTAAGTGCTTTTGCTCATTGTACATTGCCTGCCTGATATGCCTGGGGTTGGCGCAGTGGTTAGGGCAGCGGCTTGGGATCCAAAAGGTCCTGAGTTCAAGCCCCGTTAGGCCACTGAATTAATACACCAGGGGGGTTGACTCAACCTGTCATCCTTCCGAGGTCAGCGAAATGAGTACCAGTATACTGGGCTGGTGTATACCCCGGTTAAAATAGGTGTACCATATCCCTGTGTCGTAAGAGGCGACTAGGGTTGCGTCAGGAAGGGCATCCGGCGTAAAACATGTGCCAAATCACTGTGCGGATCATACGGATGATCCGGTGTGGCGACCCCTAACGGGAGCAGCCGAAAGAAGAAGAAGAAGACATTGCCTGCCTGATATTCGTGATTAAGTTTACACTGTGTCTTATTATTGTAAACTAGCAGGGATACCCGTGATCCGCACAGGAATTCCGTGGATGACGGCGGGTCTGAAGGAGTATATGTCACAGTTAATTGTAAAATTGTAGAGGCTGCCACCATTATTTTTTTTTTTCATCACCACTATAATATTATATTTTCCCCGCCATGTTTTATCTGCAGAAGACTCGAGTTCAAAAATGTTAAGATTTATTGCCGCATCAGATAAAAAAAACCATAATGCCTCAACAATGTGAGGCTGGT
>NC_140966.1:85724887-85807387 GCF_056783735.1 Eptatretus burgeri
TTGAATGACAGTTTAAGTCTATGGTTGGATGGAGGTGCTATGTAATGGACGTGTCGACAGGGTAAAGTGTTTATCACTTCATATATTATCATATAAAGTGATGTATGGTTAAAGTTAGTCATATGTTGCAATACTTTAAATATAAGTAATAATTAAATAAGTTTGTAGAAGGATATTGCATCGCTGGGTTGACTGACTGTCTGGATACAACTTTGAGGTTGTGGGTCCATTGATGTTGAGTAATGTACTGATGTGGACTTGTGACCGGGGTTGTGGACCCGCTGTTTGGAGAGGTTCTGAGTTGACAGGATTGAAACCTCGATGAAAAAAGGTGCCCAGCTGATGATCTAGGCAGGTGGGAAATCAGTCGATTGCTTATAAGTTAAGGTTATAACTTCAAACTGGAAGGGCACTCGGTAGAGCGCATACTTCTGCCACGCAATGCCTGATGCACGAGAACATATCGGGCCAAATACTTTTTGAGATATCATGCTATATGTCGTTTTAGGTCCGATCTCTCAATGGTGAAGAATCACTTAAAAAATTCTAGTAGTCGTATCCGGATCTTCACCAAAATCTAAGCAGTTCATCGTTGTCACATACCCAACCTGCCTACCAAATGTCATCTGAATCCATCCACAACCTTTTGAGATATCTTGCACACAAACAAACAAACAAACAAACAACAGACAAACAAACACACAGAGCGGGGTGAATATATAACCTCCTTCCACCTTCGGTGCCAGAGGTAATAAACTGGCTTTTGTAAGTACTTTCTAGGACATAATATATGTGTTTGTGTATTTATATATGTGTGTGTATATGTGTGTGTGTGTGTGTATGTGTGTGTGTGTGTGTGTGTGTGTGTATTGTTATGTCTGGCTTCCTTCTTGGGACTACGCTGTAGTCATTGGTGTTTATTTTGAACGAGTATCAAAGCCCATCAAAAATGATGGGTTGGAATTATTTTATTCAAAATATTCAGAGACTGGAAGATATGATGCTTTGTCGCAAGAAAAAGCATTGTTTTAAAACACTACATGTAAAAATGTTACCCTATTTTATTTATCTTCTGGGATCTTTCATTTTGAGGGTAAAGCCTCATGAGCATGCAAAAGTCTGAAGCCTCGGCCTAGCGTCAGATGTGCTTATATCTTCTTTATTTATTAGACATCTCACATATGCAAATGAACACTCGCTTTACTCTGTGTGCGTTACACCTCTCTGTGCCTTGTATTTATTATTATTTTTTAAATGCTTTTGCACACCGCCATTGAGGCCCGGTTGCACGTCACTATCTACATTTCCAAAAGAAGAGACGTAATTACTCTTTAATGGAAAATGTTTTTCGAGTTTTTTTATCCTGAAAAAAATGAACAGTAGTGAACACACAGCCGTGTTTTAAAGATTAGCCTTTAAGACCCTTCTTAAATCATCCTTTTGAATGGGGACACACATGACACAAACAACTACACAATCTCTCATTGTGTTTTATATGGAAGATACGCCGCTTCCTCAGCGTCACTTGTAACAAACGACTTACTCTGACAGATCCTTGTTGCATGGCAATGTAACCGACTCGAAACACACGGACCATAGTACGCTTACAGCAGTCGAGCTCTGGACCCCCCCCCCCCCGCCCATCTCCCTACTCTTCCACATAGCAAAATATATATAAGATACTGTGGGCAAAGACACCCAACCTGATGTCAGATCTGGAAGGAAGTGGACAGCTGAAGAAGCAGTGGAGGAAGTAGAATTGAGACTTATGCAGAAAGAGATGGATGGAGCTACCCAAGTTTGGCACCAAGGTATACATATATGTATATACATATATCTTCTTCTTCTTCTTTCGGCTACTCCCGTTAGGGGTCGCCACAGCGGATCATCCGTATGATCCGCATCGTGATTTGGCACATGTTTTACGCCGGATGCCCTTCCTGACGCAACCCTGGTCGCCTCTTACGACACAGGGATATGGTACACCTATTTTAACCGGGGTATACACCGGCCCAGTACACTGGTTCTCATTTCGCCAACCTCCGAAGGACGACAGGCTGAGTCAACCCCCTGGTGTATTAATTCAGTGGCCCAACGGGGCTTGAACTCAGGACCTTTTGGATCCCAAGCCGCTGCCCTAACCACTGCGCCAACACCAGGCTCTATACATATATATGTATATATTGTTGCGACCATGGGTACCGAGACACCAGCTTGTCACTCAGGGGGATTAATCCCCGGTTGTCCTCGGAAGAGCCGGACCTGGGGCCACCGCTCACAATTAACGTTGTGGTATGGTGGGTTGTTTAAAAACTACGAACGCCACCCAGTTAACCACGAGTTCCAGTGTCCACCGTCTAATTATTCCATTTAACTAGAGGTCACGTGGTTACCTGAGCAGGGAGCACGCCCTCGGCAAAGCACCAATGTTATCTCGATTAGATTTTAATTATAGCGGCCGAGCGTTTTAACCGCTGCTGCGTGCCGACTATTTTTGGTCAAATCTGTGGTAATTACCTTCCAGTCTATCGAAGTTCGGACAATGCTAGACCAATGGAAGGAAAGGACAAACACGGACAGGTTGGAAATCGACAAATGATTTATTAATAATAAAATAAATAAGTTAAAAAAACTTTATTTTCTGAGGTAAATAAATGTGTCAGGTCAGGTTCGATCTGTGACCTGCTACAGGTACCATGTAAACCTGTACTAACCTGTTCCATGGTAGGGTTGTCGGCGACTAAACCGTCTCCCCCACCAGGTTTTCTGGTGAGGAGGGTGTTTGGATATGGACACCCAGCAGGATTAAAAACAAAACCTGTCAAAGGGCGGAGAAGCTCCTTGTGAGCCAACGGCCATCCATATCTAGTGCCAAACTGTGTCTGCGGACGTCCTCCTGCAGTTGGGTTACTTCTTATTAGGAGGTTGGTGGCAGGATTTGCACTCCGGCCATCGTAAAACCCTTCATTCCGCAAAACGCAAAAACGCAAAAAAATCTGAAAACCCACTCCGTGGGAGTACCTCCTGTGCAGCTTCCCTTCGCAGGGCAGCTCACCGGATGACAGGATTGGGGCAAAGCCTTCGGGACCCCCAATCTTTGATAGGAGGGAAACCACGGGGTAACATCCCTGGGTCAGATTGCGGGAGAGTGTGTCGGAGTGGTGCTGAGGTGTCGTCCACCAGACGGCGGTCTCCTTGGGTTAACCTGAGGCGGTCCCTTCGGGTGGGTGCCTGGAATGTCATATCCCTAAGAGAGGATGATCACCTGTCTCTGTTATCATCTGAGCTCAAGCGTTTGGACATCGGGATTGCAGCTCTCTCTGAGGTTCGGAGACCGGATTGCGGCGAGATAATGGTGGGTGGTTACACCTACTATTGGTCTGGTCGCTCTGATGGTTACCATACCCAAGGAGTTGCTGTAGCTGTGTCCAATAAGCTGACCCCAATGATAATTGAGGTAACACCGGTCAACGAGCGTATTATGAGATTAAGGATTCGCCACTCCTTAGGTGTCATTTCCCTGGTCTCTATTTATGCTCCGACTGAGGCGAGTGATCTCACCGTGAAGGATGCATTCTACGCCACGCTCGAGTCTGTGGTTGATCAGTGCCCCAGACGAGATACACTTCTAGTCTTGGGGGATTTCAATGCATCGACTGGAACTGATAGGGATGGTTATGAGGTGTGTGTTGGTCCCCATGGGTCAGGAACTATGAACCAGAATAGCACTAAGTTCCTTGACTTTGCAAGAAGTCATGGACTTAGGGTGGCTGGTTCATGGTTTCAGCGCCCACAAGCTCATAGCTGGACTTGGTATTCCAACGCTGGCGGTGTGGCAAAGGAGATTGACCATGTCCTCATTGACGGTCGTTGGAGGATGATCCAGAACTGCAGGGTCTACCGGAGTGCTCAGTTCCTCAATACTGACCACAGGCTTGTTGTAGCAACTCTAAAGCTGCACCTTAAATCCTGGAGAATGGTACCATCCCAGCCTAGGCTGGATGTTGCCAAGCTCAGGGATGAGAGAGTAGCTGAGGAGTTTGCGAACAGGCTGAGTGGACACTTGGGGGGTCTGGGTGCTTTGGGGGGGTCCTGAAGAGTGGTGGAGCGCCTTCAAGACCACCGTCCTTGATGTTGCCGGTGGATGCCTTGGAGTTCACCGCAGGGCAAAGAAGAATTTTGTCTCTCAAGGGACACTGGATACCATTGACCAGAGTCGCAGGGCCAGACTGAATGGCAGAGCTGAGCTGTTCAGGGAGCTGAGGCGTAAAACTGTACGTGCACTGAGGGTGGACAAGGAGGCCTATGTGCGAGGAATCTGTGAGGGGGTAGAGCATCACCTGTGGACAGGTGATTCTCGTCCCGCTTACAGGGGAATTCGCGCATTACGTTCATCCAAGCCCATCCCTCGGAGCACTGCAGTTCGAGCAGAGAGTGGTAGGCTCTTGACAGAAGGAGTCTGAAGTGAAGGCCCGCTGGGCCGGTTACTTTGAGCGGTTGCACCACGCTGATCCCCCAGCTGTCGAGTTGGACGTCAAGGGTGTTACAATCCCTGTTGCTGACCCTCGAATCAACTGTGGTCCACCATCGCTTGTGGAAACACGGGCTGCGGTGAACCAGTTGAAACGGGGCAAAGCTCCAGGGATCTGTGGCATCCATGCTGAACTTCTCAAGGCTGGTGGAAATGCTGCACTCGTGTCGTTGCATGCAGTTCTGTGCTCTGCCTGGAACACAGGCATCATCCCAACTGACTGGAAGAGGGGCCTTGTTGTCCCTCTCTGGAAAGGGAAGGGTGATCGCCAAGACTGCAACAACTACCGAGGGGTGACGCTGCTCTCAGTGCCGGGCAAGGTCTTTGCTCGGATAATTCTTGATAGGGTTCGCCACCATCTGCTTGAGCACCAGCGTCCAGAGCAGTCAGGCTTTATACCAAAGAGGTCAACGATTGACCGTATCCTTGCACTTCGTGTCCTCACCGAACGCAGACGAGAGTTTCGGCAGGGGCTGCTTGCAGCCTATGTTGATCTCTGTAAAGCGTTCGATTCAGTGAATCGGGATGTCCTCTGGAGGATTCTTGGTCTTCTATTCGTGGGGTGCCACCGAAACTGATCGATCTGATGTCTGAACTCTACTCTGGTACTGAGAGTGCTGCGAAGTGTGGTGGTACCATCTCTGACTTATTTCCAGTTGTTACTGGAGTTCGTCAGGGATGTGTACTTGCCCCCACACTTTTCAGCACTTGTATGGACTGGATTTTTGGGAGGATGTCGGAGAGATCAAGTTGCGGTGCATCGTTTTGCAATGTCAAGATCTCGGACCTTGATTTTGCAGATGATGCAGTCATCTTTGCGGAGACTTTAGACATCCTCTTGGGGGCCCTGGAGGTGCTGAATGAGGAGTCGGAGCCGTTGGGATTACGGATTTCTTGGGTCAAAACTAAGATCCAGGCTTTCGGTGACATCTTGGATACTGCTGTCCTGTCTGTGTCTGTTTGTGGTGAGGATGTTGAGGTCGTGGATAGATTCACTTACCTTGGCAGTGATATTCATGTCTCCGCAGGTTGTGAGCCGGAGGTCAATAGACGTCTGGGTCGGGCCTGGGGAGTCATGGATTCACTGGATCATGGGGTGTGGCGCTGCCGGTACCTGTGCGGGAGGATGAAAGTCCGAGTCTTCAGGTCCTTGGTACTTCCAGTCTTGCTCTATGGGTGCGAGACTTGGACTTTGACCAAGGATCTGAGACGGAGACTTAATACCTTTGGTACCAGGTCTCTTCGGAGAATCCTTGGCTATCGCTGGTCGGATTTTGTGTCCAACGAGCGGTTGCTGAGAGAGACTCGGATGAGATTTGTTACCTGCATAGTCCGTGAGCGTCAGCTGCGGCTGTATGGACATGTGGCTCGTTTTCCTGACGCTGATCCTGCTCACCAGATTCTCTCAGCGAGGGAGTCTAATGAGTGGAGGAGGCCAGTGGGCCAACCACGTGCCTCATGGTTGCAGCAGGTTGACCATCATCTCAAGGAGATGGGGATGGGCCTGGCATCTGCCTGGGGGATGGCCAGACGGGGGCCCCTGGAGTACAGGCGGAAAGTGGACGCAGCGACGCGCTGTTCTGGCACATGCTCCCATACCTGACCTAAATAAATGAATAGTTAATCAGGCAAAATCAATCAAAATGACAGGAAAGAGACAGAGAGCAAATGCTTATCGGGGGTTGACTTACTTACAGCTAAACACACAAAAGGGTACCCAGCAGATCATTTGGGGAGGGGCGGGGGGAGAAGAGTCCTCTTGCTCACTAGAGAGTAGTTGTCCATGAAGTGAAAACGTCCTGAAATGTGTGTGTGCCTGTCACGTCCATCGCCAGCACCGAGCCTTGCCGTGCACCTCTCACGAACTGCCTTGAATGCCAGTCGACGTCTAGGAGGGCACCGAGATCGTCTGTCTTGTGTTTAGACCCTGGTGCTGCAACACAGGCAGTTTCTCACACTTCACAAAACTGGTGACATCCAGTGACCCACACGGTCCGTCAGTGACTGACCTAAGCCTCACTCGTTGGTGTCCGACCCATGCCTCACTCGTTGTCGGCGCTGCTCACACCCACACGTGCACCACACGCTCACTTGCTCAAGCACTGGGAAGGACAAATTGTGTCGTCGTTGGCACTGGTCAGACACCCACACGCGCACCACACGCTCTCCTGCTCACTTGCACGCTTCCTCTCTGGCTCGCTTCTTCCCTCACATGCTTCAACTCTCGCTTCTTTCTTGGCAAGCTTGCCCGCTTCTTGCTCGCTTTTCTCCTCCTTTTCCTCTCTGGCTTTCCTTCTTGTTCTCTTCTTCCTCCTCTTCCTTCTCTCGCCTCAGAACGGACCTCTAATTCGTTTTATATCTCCGGCCGTCTCGGGGGGGGGGGGGCGCGGAGGCGCCCCAAGCTCACGCCGCCCCACTTGCACACGGTTACCATGATGACCCGTGTGCGTTTAAAAAAGGTGGGTGTCGGCGCTCGCGAAAGAAATACGTGCATAAATATTGCTGAGGAAAAATAAGGGCGGGCGTCGGCGCTCGTGAAAGAAATGTGTGTAAACGTGTCTGTCGTAAAGAAAAAAAAACTTCCCATAAGAGAGGGGATCGATCCTTTACCCTTCTTAACGCATCACATTTAACAACCCATTAGACATGAGGATGGGGCGAATCTGAACATGCATTTAAGGAAATAACTGTCTGAGGACCTGGATGTGTGGATGCATTCATCAGACTGGATTCTGAAATCCGTAACTATATATATATATATATATATATATATATATATATATATATATATATATATATATATATATATATATGTATGTATATATGTATGTATATATGTATTTATATATGTATGTATATATGTATGTATATATGTATGTATATATATATATATGTATGTATATATGTATGTATATATGTATGTATATATGTATGTATATATGTATGTATATATGTATGTATATATATATATGCATGTATATATATGTATATATATATATATATATATATATATATATATATATATATATATATATATTTTCTGTGTCGGAGTGGTGACCCGTCCAGGATTGTGCCCAATAGCCAAGGAGACTGCTTAAGCAGCACCAACGCACTGCACAGAGTATGGTCCCAATGGATGAATATATATATATATATATATATATATATATATATATATATATATATATATATATATATATATATATATATATATATATATATATATGCAGTGGAAGCATCTTACCCCACATCACTCTACTTTGGCTCAGGGCACAAATTGTTTGACAGTTTTTATAAGTAGCCTCCACATCTTCCCTTGTCCACCATCCAACTCCTTTTCTAAATTGTGGCTCTGTCACCGCTCATTCTGCCCTGCAAATTATGTTTATTTTTTTTAACTTCGTTTTGTTTGGGTACAATATCTAGGCTCATTTCAAAGAAAAGCAAAAGCAAAGTGACAGTACAAGAAAGCAGTTTTGTGAACTATGATTGCATAATCCAGGCAGTTTTGTGTCCTATTATTAGATTGATTTTAATTAAAATTTGTACATAGCCTGTGGCTGCATCATTTTCTGGGGTGATGCAATGCCCCCTGTTACCAGAAAGCTGGTACTCATTTCACTGACCTCCAAAGGATAACAAGCTGAGTCAACCTACTTGGTGTTACTTAAACGGTGGGGGACAGGGTTTTGAACTCAAGAACCCTAAGATCTTTCGCCAGCCACCTTAACCGTTAAGCCAACATCAGGCTTATTATATTGATGATGTAAATGCTCATTTGATCTTGGACACAAGAGGGTGCTCGTGAAGGTGCGGAAAAAGGAGTTGAGGAGAGAGAATATGGCGATGATTGAGTAAAGCCAATGCCTATTATTGTACATTTGTGGTCTGGATCTGATTTCTTACAAACACAACAAGCAGCACACAGATAGTCAGGGAAGTCGAGACAAAGTACTGTAGGACAAAACAAGCAAGGGGATGAACGAACTGAAAAAAGAGTAATGTAAGAGATAAGAGTTGGAAACAGTAACCTGCAAATAAGAGGGTTGGATTTATGGTCGGGTTGTCGGTGACGAAACCGACTGCCCTCACTGGCTTGCCATATGGATGGTGAGTGTGACACCCTGCCAGGACTAAAAACAACACCTGACAAATGGTGGATGAGCACCCTTTGGAAGCTATTGGCCATCCATTAAGGAAATGGTGTCTCCTAAAAAATACCCGTCCTATTGGAGCGGTTCATGACAACTCAGGTAGCCAAGAGGAGTTGTGGAACCCTTGACGGAGCAAATGCATCAAAAGGTGGATGAGCTTCTATTATCCAATGGCATCGACCAAACTACACCTTTGGGGAAGAGGGTGGGTATGTTGTGTCACTAAAGCTGTGGAAGGCATGTTCCTTGTCCAGTCGATGACACTGCAGTCTGATTCTGCCCCAACTACTTTTGTACCATTTTCATAGTATACGTGAGCACTGATTTGTATTTTTCAGTGCTTATTCGTGAAAAGATTTTTAGGTTGGGTTAATAGGGGATAGAAACAATTGTGGTTCAGGATGGGGGGTTAACATGAGATGATAGTGTAGCACTGACTTGATGCACTGGTGGGAAGAATGGGATTGAATAGCCTCAAGAAGGCAGTTCCAAAAAAAGGGAAGAAAAGGGGAAGAAAATATATGAAGTGCACAGTAAGCTAGGTTTTTAGGAGTTTAAACAGTGGGGAGTTTCCTGGAAAAATGCTTGTATCTTGGAGGACCAGGGGAGGGCAGGAGGACTGAGAGAGCAGAGGAAGCAGGGAGGGAGGAGAGGCTATAAAGAACAGACAATCTGCAATGTGAGAGCAACAGGTCTGGTGGGTGGTTTTGCCTCATTGCGGGAGATACCAATAATATTGATGCCTTTGGATTTTGCATAATCCAGGAAAGAAAGCTATGATGGGGCACCACCCCCTACAGAAGAGAGCAATAGCTCAATTAGCTGTGGACAAAGGCCTTGTATGCCAAGAGAAGTTCAGATGTAGAAAGAAATGACTTGAAACGACTGCGGATGCCCTCAACCTGAGGATGTGTGCAGGTAGCTTTTGAGGCCAGCTTTGCTGCATGGTCACCCCAGGAGAGTTGTAGCTGATGCCCGATAGGGAGGTCGAGAAGTTCAGAGACTGAACACCCCCAGGAAAGTTGCGGATCTCGATAGGTGGATTCATTAGACGATCTTTTCACCCATGTATCTCGATAGGTGGATTCATAAGATGATCCTTTCATAATTATAGGGTGAGCCAGTGAGATTTTCCAGGATTGAAGGACATGTTCCATGTACCAGACCAGCATCTAATCAATTCCAGATGAGCAAAGAGTGACTTAGCTGCTGTCTGATTGTAAGAGACATGTAGTCGGGTCAAAATACCACCTGACCCACAACAAATTGCAATAAAAGGTTTTTCAGTGGTTTTCATTCCTACTGGATATACTGATGAACAGAAAAAAAAGTCTACCAAAATCTGATATCTGAAAATGGGCTAAAACAGTCATTTTCAAGTTGGCTGCCACCGGGCTTTGAAATAACTAAAACAGCTATAACTTCTTCAATAATTGTGATAAAAAAACATAATTGTTGGTTCTGGTCCATGGTTTTAATGGATCAGCAATCCACTGGTGTCAATAAAATTTAGATCTGATCAGTAATTAACATGAAATCCAAGATGGCGGCAAAATTCTAGAGTGCAAAAATCAATAAATTTTCCATCTGAACCAAAATCACTGAACACCTGGTGCCACTGAAACATTTATTTGTGAACATTACATAATGGCAGTTTAGGTTTCAATTTCAGTCCTCATCACTGTCCTCTAGTTCATCAAAGGCTTGATTTCGTGGATTGTCACAAAACGTCACTTGGCATGATCCACATGCAGACGTACACGGAAGCCCATTCTTTCTGCAGCTGCAACGGGGTGTGTCACAAGCTGTGGTGCAGTTGCAGTGTATCATCTTCAGAAGAGTGTCTGGTGCAGCATTCATGGCAGTCATGACAGGTACAGCGAGACCAATCTGGAGTGGTGCAATGACAGCCCGAGGTCTCACTGCATGTACAATGGCTTGTCCAATACTAGCCACTTTACGTTGCATGTTTTTTCCAACGAACAGACTATTCAACATATCTTGAAGTGTATCTGGAAGGAATGCCAGTGCAGAGTCAAGTTCAAGTTCTGATTTTGGGGAGTGATCAGTAACAGATGGTACATCGTTCTTGATATCACTTTTGATCAGCCTTGCTGCCATCTAAATTATGGCCTTCTTTTGTGCCTCTTCATCTCTTTCTCGCTGTGCTTCTTTGTAGAATGACCGGAGTATGTGTGATGTTTTCTCCCTGAATGTAACTATGTCATTTACGCCCTCTCCTTCAGAAATATAAATCTGTCCCCATATCTTTCCTTCATTTTCTTCTTCAGATAGTAGTTGGTGTATGGAAGAGAATTTTCATCCATAAGAAACTCTTCCGTTTTGCCACGAAGGTACAAAGCAGTCACCTGTTCCTCATCGTTCATCTCAAGATATGAACACATTCTGGAGAATGTCTGCTCTTGATCACGATCTATCGGACGTCCAGATTTCCTACTTGTTGAATCTGGTCCACTCCGGAAGTGCACTGGTACATCACGCCCAGTGCGGAAATGGACACTGCACTGATGATGATATACAGTATGCAGTCAGCTGCATGAAGATCTCCACCATAGTACTCAATCCGCCCTTTCACTGTGAATGACCAATCATCGGACCGATTCTCACAGCACTCCAGAATGGTTTTGGCAAAGTCGTCAGTCTTGACATGACTGTAGTCAAAACTTCCAAGGTCTACTGTGGTCCCACAGAACAAGGCCCGGTCTGTTTGCTGTTGAAAGGCCCGGTCAACTCACGTGAACTTTGCTTCCTGGACGGTTTGGATGGTCCTTGTTTCTTCTTTTGATGCAGGATGTCATGTTGATTTATATACCGTTTACGACAGTCTGTGTTAGTGCGATAAATTGAGACCGAGCATGGTAGTGGAATGATAATCACAATAAGAGCAGATATGGATGACCAAGGCATTTCTTGCCAAATGTCTCTGTCTTGGACAGTGCACCCCAAACTGGAAGTGGAGGCAATGAGTCCAGTGGAGGCAGCTTGTACAATACCAAATGTCAAGGTCTCATAATTTTCCTCCAGACTAGGATAGGCTGGACTGTGTGCAGGCTGGCCAGTAAGAGAGTGCATCTGGTATGTTGGACCTTTGTGGGGGCCTGTACATGGCTGTTGAGTTCTGCTGGGTGTGTTGTGTCGTTTGGTGGAATTTTAAATAGTTTTCCAGTGTCCCCGCTTGCTGCACGCATCACACGTGGACTCTGAAGCTGGGCACTTGGTTCTTGGACCTGGTGGGGATCACCATCATACCATTGACATTGGTGTTTGGTGTTTGGATTACACTATTGGACCGTTGGACAGCGTAAAATGCTGTGTCGCTAGCTAATTGTTCACGGTGGCCTTTCCGGGATGTGCCAAGTCACTGCCTGGTGCAGTATTTCTTGGACTTTCTTGTGCCTGGTGCTGATTATTCATGAACATCCTGGTATCCCCAAGGCTTGGGGACATGTGGGTGAAGTTTCCCCTCGATCTTTCAAGCCACGCTGTAGAAGATAGTTTTTCAAGGTTTATTCTTCAAAAAACAAGAGCTGCCAAAGCATGTGACCTATGACGTCATAGGTGGAGAACTTTTTGTTCCTCATGGATTGGCAATCATACATGTAAATTTCACCTCAATCTGGTCATTTTTTGAGAAGATTTTTGAGGGTTTTTATGTTAAAAAAAATATGGCTGCCAAACCACATGACTGATGATGTCATCAATTCCCCCACCCCCCCATACAATTTAGCCTTAGATGACCCTCAAAAATTCTCATACTAATTGGATAAAATATTCGATGTATGCAATTATGACGTCATAATGCCCTATGACATCAATTTTAAAAAATCACACTTATTCCCCATGTGGAGTACTTCACATGTTGCTGAGCTTCATGGCGCAGTTTCGGAGATAGAGCAACAGTTTATCCTTTTTTCCAACATGGCTGCCACACCACGTGACCTATGACGTCATAATTATCGTTACAGCATTCTACATGAGTTGTCGCACATATGGTGAAACGTTTGTGTCAATCGGATAAGCGGTTGCAGAGAAAACAGAGAAAATTAGCACGGACGTACGTACGTACAGCCAACTCAAAAACATTGTGCCACTGGCGACTTCGTCAGAAGAGGCATAAACATAGGGGCAATACCACTGGGCACTCACCTGGAAGCAGCTTAATAAGATAACCAGGGAACCACTGGTTTGCATGGATGATCCACAAAATGTATGGAACGGAGAAGAAAGTAAATACATATGGATTTTCTTTTTAATGCCGTGAAAAAACTTTGGTACATCACGGGTGATAAATGTTGCGGTCAAGTTTCATGAAAATCATGTGTGGTTTCGGAGAAGAAAGCAACTACATATGTTGGGGGGACAACCCCCCCCCCGTAGGACCCCTTCGACCCCAATTTTTTAATGTCTTGAACAAACTTTAGTACCTCACGGGTGATGAATGTGGTGGTCCAGTTTCATCGGAATTGTGTGTGTAGTTTCTGAGAAGAAAGCAAATGCATATTTTGGGGACAATCCCCCTCCCCCCCCTCCACCCCATAGACTCCCTGAGAGTGCAATTTTTTAATGTTGGGAACAATTATTGGTACATGACGGGTGATGAATGTGGTGGTCCAGTTTCATCGAAATTGTGTGTGTAGTTTCTGAGAAGAAAGCAAATATCTATTTTGGGGGGGGGGGGAAACCCCCACTTCCACCCTCTTCGACCCCGACTGTTTTTTTCATGCCGTGAACAAACTTTGGTACATCACGGGTGATGAAGGTTGTGGTGAAGTTTCATCGAAATTGTGTGTGTAGTTTCAGAGAAGAGAACAAATACATATTTTGGGGGGCAACCCCCTCTCTGGGAAATCCCCTTACGCCTCGATTTTTTCCATGCCGTGAACAAACTTTGGTACATCACGGGTGATGAAGGTTGTGGTGAAGTTTCATCGAAATTGTGTGTGTAGTTTCTGAGAAGAAAGCAAATATCTATTTTTGGGGGGGGGGAACCCCCACTTCCACCTTCTTCGACCCCGACTGTTTTTTTCATGCCGTGAACAAACTTTGGTACATCTCGGGTGATGAAGGTTGTGGTGAAGTTTCATCGAAATTGCTTTTGCAGTTTCAGAGAAGAAAGCAAATGTATAATTTTTGGGGGGCAACCCCCCCCCTCCCGTAGGATTTTTTTCCATCCGACCTCTTTTTCTTCTCAATGTTGGCAACTATGACACGGCGGATGGGGTTATCTGCAGCACGGGTCAGGGTTCATTGGGCAACAGCAACAAAAAAGGGCCAACTCCAAAATATATAATGAACACGAATACATAATTTTACTAACAACTATTACACGCACATTTATCAATTACAGCGTTTCGACTTTAAACCGGCTCTTCAAGCCGTTTGAAACTGTTCATAAGGAACGGCTGGCTCGGCAAGCGATACCAAAGCGCTTGGAAAGCGAACACCCCCCCCCCGCCCCCCGAGAGGAACAGCAAACGAAACAGGAAATGACGAAACGGTAACATTTTTTTTTTTTGAAGAGAAAAATTGATATTTTAAAAGAGGTAAAATGTAAGCTCGACGGTAATGTGAAGAATGCGGTGGATAAACGATGAAAAATACAAAGTTTATAAAAAAAAATAAACGTCGAGTTAAGTGAGCGGAAGCTCCAGCAGCAGTGACCAATCAGCAACGAGACTGAGGATCCGAAAGCGGCATTTAAAATTTTTTCCGATTCAGCAACAACCGTTGCATTTATTATCTTCTTAACTTGTGAGTTATTAGCTGATGTTGTTGTTGTTATTATTATTCATTCTTGTTTATTAAATTGTCCTTATTCGGGTCGATCGGTTTAAACGGCATTGACTGCTGCACGTCAGGTAAGTGGAACCACACTTCGAGTCGATCGAGGTTACTTTGTGTTCTTGGGCAATGTTTTTTTTTTTTTGTGAATGAATCAAAGATTGATCCCTCCTATCCCGGTGTGGAGATGGTCACCGTGAATGAGTCCACATTGCCGGAAGGGTGATTCCATGTTCGAAGCGAGTCCACGAGATTCGCGGCCCCCTTTTTTTTTTTAAAGAAAGGAATTGGTTGGAAGGTTGGGGGTAATCGGGGGTTGTTAAAGGGAGTTGGTGGGGTTCGGGGAGGGGCCGTGAATGGGTAATTAAATTATTTATTTTCATTTCAAATTGATGCAAAACTTTTTGTTTTTGGTACCAATTTGACGGTAAAAGGTTCTATAGAACAATTTTAGTTCGAGTGTCAAGCTATCACATCAAAAATGGGTATTTGGGGTTGGGGGGGTCTCCGACCCTAACCCTACCCCCCCCCCCCGACCCGACCCCCCTCCGTGGCCTATGCGAAATATAATAATTGCTTTAACTTTTGATTCAATTAGTCGATCTGAACATATGGGGTACTTATGGACTCAGAATCAAGAGAAGCAACTTGTATTTCAAGCAGATTGCCCATCGACGTAGTCATTTTGCCGGTGTTGACGTATAGCCACAACCAGAGAGTTGGTGTCAAAGTCACCCAATGCTCACCTGTTTATACATTTATCGTGTTTAAAAGACTAGTCTAATAATATTTCTTATAAAGCATTGCAGTGAAGTCTGATCCAAATAATTTTAAAGCAATATATGTATTTGTATATTGTAATCAGTAAACTAGTACACGTATTAAATGAATGGCAATCGTCTAGTATAAACAGGCGAGCATTGGGTGGCTTTGACACCATCTTAGGTTGAAATTAAACAAAAAAAAATTAAAATCATTTGTTAATTTCAACTTCACTACACCAATAATATACCCCAAAGGAACCTCCATGCCAAATATCAGCATCCTAGTACACATATTAAATGAATGGCAAGCTTCTAAAAAATAACTTGCACCAAAAACTTTAACGTTGATGTGCTACAAAAAAGTTAAGTTCAAAACAGGTCAAAAATTTAAAACATTTGAAATTATTTTTTAATTTCAACTACACTACATCAATAATATACCCCAAAGCAACCTCCATGCCAAATATCTGCATCCTAGTACACATCTTAAATGAATGGCAAGCTTCTAAAAAATAACTTGCACCAAAAACTTCAACATTGATGTGCTACAAAAAAGTTAAGTTCAAAACAGGTCAAAAATTTTAAACATTTGAAATTATTTTTTAATTTCAACTACACTACACCAATAGTATACCCCAAAGGAACCTTCATGCCAAATATCAGCATCCTGGTACACGTATTAAATGAATGGCAAGCTTCTAAATAACTTGCACCAAAAACTTTAACATTTTGATGCTCACGCTGGGGGTATCGCTATAACTCTCTGTTCTTCGAACAGGCGAGCGAAAAATAGAGCAAGATTACTAAGGTAAAATCTGTTTTAATAACATGACAATTCTGCTTCAACTCAATGGTAAAGTGAAATTTGTAAACATCTTATGACTGTTCTACAATGTGGTTGTGGGTACACATAACTGTTCGGACAATTGCTTGAATAACTCCCTGAACAAAGTAATATGAAAGTTGCAAATATACACACACACACACACACACACACACACACACACACACACACACACACACACACACACACACACACACACACACACACACACACACACACACACACACACACACACACACACACACACACACACACACACACACACACACCAGTCAGCCAATTGTTGGCCAACTACTTCTTGCATTGACACTTGCAAAGATGTGTGCACTTCAACTTTGCCCTTGTGCACTTGCACCGAGAGCAGGCACTTGTACGAGTGCACGTCACGTCCAGATGAAATACATCCTTGGCGAGGGGCGGCGAGATCCAAATGGGAAGTATTTCGCCGTCCTCTTCCCTCAATCCATGGTTAGTGGGGTTGTTGACGGCCATCATTGACATGTGCGCTGTTGTCCAGATGCTATCTTGGAAGACACTTCTTTTAATATGTTGACCCAAAGCATCACTTGTTGGTGGAATTCTCTCCACGTCCCTAGTCTTCTGTGAGAACAACCTAATTCGGAGGAGGTCAACGTCGTTGCCCTCGTTTGGATCATTGGAGTAGAGCCTACAGACAAAGTTCGTTGCTACTTCTTTCAGTCTTGGCGATGTTTGGAATGGAGTGTCGACAATAGTTGCAAATTCATCCATGAGGGACGATACTTCCTGCATCACCTTGGAGCAGTATCTCTTACCCTTGAACTTAAAGGAAGACGTGCTGTCTGATCCAGTGAATGGGTGAAAGAGGGCCATGGCTTTGCACGTTGTCGTACCCAGGTTTGTGGCGATAGTGTTCAGGGAGATCATTCTTGTTGTCTTTCCGGCTTTGAAGGAGATCCAGATTTCTGCGGCAGGATTCAGAGCCTTGATGTGACGGAAATTGCTCAGAAGGATTACCACAACATCTGTGTTTCCAGTATGGACCATCTCAAGTGACGATGTTTGGAGGGCATGGAGAAGATTTACTACAACATGAATGTCAGCTTCCTCATGGTTACATTGATCCATTGGTGGATCATTTCCAGCATGGTGTACTTGATCACCTGCAGTGATGTAGACATCCTTGTCATCTGGGAACTGTTCTTGTGTTATATTTTTTGACAGGAATGCGAACAGTTCCTCCTTGTTATCAACGTTCACCAGAAACTTCTGCCAGTTTCCAGGGATTTTGGCAGTGCCACATACACGCTGTCGGGTGCCTGTTCCTCGTTTTTCCCTTGTACCTCCTTTGATTGTGAGTGCACGATAGTCGTCCCATACAATGTCTACTCGTGTCGATCGTTTCAAGTCGTGGTGAACTCATGGGCAGAATACCTTGTCGAAATATGAATCAAAGGTCTTGCCTTGGACATTTGCACCAGGAAGGGAGTGTATCAGTACTCCACCGTCAATAACAACAAAGTCGTAAACATCTGGTGGGCAATTCCAGCGTTACTCGCGTTACATTTACTCTATTAGTCTATAGCATAAAGTTGTTTTCTTATTCTGTAAATGGATAAAACTTTCTCACTTCTACATTATGGCAACCTCTGACCATTATCCAAGAATAGAAGTGAAAACCCAGAAAGAATCCCAAGTGGTTATGCCGGCAACCTAAATTTTTTAAGCGTTACTCACGTTACGCAAAAGTAACATGGCATTTTTTCACCCAACTTTGGTTATATATCCTTGTTAAATGATGCAGTGCAGAATAAAATGGATTATGAATGTTTGAAACTGTATTCATGAACTTTATAACACAACCAAGATTTTAACATAATATAACTAACTTTGCACAAAAGGCATTTGAAGAAAAGTTGCGTTACGCACGTTACTTTACTCACGTTACCAGTAGATTTGAGTGGTGTAAGTTCACCATACTGTGATGTTCACAACCTTTAACCATTTTTAGCTCGCCTGTTCGAAGAACAGAGAGCTATAGCGATACCGTCAGCGTGAAAATGTTAACGTTTTTGGTGCACCTTATTTTGAAGCTTGCCATTCATTTAATATGTGTACTCGGATGCTGATATTTGGCATGGAGGTTCCTTTGGGGTATACTATTGGTGTAGTGAATTTGAAATTAACAAATGATTTCAATTTTTTTTTAATTTCAACCTAAGATGGTGTCAAAGCCACCCAATGCTCGCCTGTTTATACTAGACACTTGCCATTCATTAAATATGTGTACTAGTTTACTGATTGCAATATACAAATACATGTATTGCTTTAAAATTATTTGGATCAGACTTCACTGCGATGCTTTAAAAAATATATAATTAGACTAGTCTTTTTAAAATGATAAATGTATAAACAGGCGAGCATTGGGTGACTTTGACACCAACTCTCTGGTTATTCAACACAATAGTACATGTAGGCCTTAACGTTTAGGCAATACTAACTTCTGAATGCAGAACCCCTTACAATTACATGAATCTCCATCACACCTCCCCCCCGCCACATGTCACACTCGCGCTCTACTTTTTCATCCAGCAGTCTGTTAACATGGTAAATAGTCACTATAACCCATTGTCATGTGTGTCACCCCATGTCACATGGTCTCTGTTCATTGCAGCAGGTAATTGATTGGTAGTGACCCTACATCTATAGTGACACCTCTGTTCATTGGAGCAGCTTTATTAAGCTCTCATAACGCTTCTGGATGTCTGACTCACTGATGTCCATAAATTTTACATTATCTGGGTCATGGTTGCTGACAGTGAGGGGGCCATAGAAAATCCTGTTGGGTTCAACACCATCTTCAACATCTGGCCTCCTTGGGCAAATTTAATTGTCACCAAACTTGTGGAAGAAGTTCACGGATAATCTGTCGTCCTCAGCCACTGATGTTACACGTCCAATGTATTTTCTGGAGAAGTAGACAGCATAGTATATGCCTCTCTCAATATTCTGAAATCAAAAGGTAAAAGCGTTTTAATACATGTTCATGTTATCCATTAACCACATGACATCAACCATTGCCATTAAGGGTACGTCGTATTCATTGG
Organism: Eptatretus burgeri; assembly: GCF_056783735.1. Classification (NCBI taxonomy): domain Eukaryota; kingdom Metazoa; phylum Chordata; class Myxini; order Myxiniformes; family Myxinidae; genus Eptatretus; species Eptatretus burgeri. The sequence continues at coordinate 85,744,069 of NC_140966.1, forward strand.
AGTTACATAAATAATAATCATGATGTGCGTTGCTTTCTGGAACTGTTGATTTGTCCTCTCCAGTAGCTGGATCACTGGTTTCTATCAGATGAGCTGCAGATTCATCTTGATTTGTGTCTGGTACATTCTCCGATTCGTTACCTCTGTGCGGTGATACAGTATCTACAGTTGGCTTCTCACTGGTTGTGGAATGCAGATTGATATCGGTGCCGTTCACAGTAATGCAATGGGCATTGGCATGCCATGCAGCGACCGAGCATTATTGTAGATTTCATCAAGCTTGAGCTCCTTGTTAATGCGTTCTACGTCGTGTACCAGTTCCATCACCTCAACATTTGGCATCGTCTTGGATGCTGCAGTGAATGAAGCGGCATTATTCACCTGAAATTTTTGTGTTTTCACAGCATTCCAGACATAGCGTTTTGCAGAACCGCCAATACCATCCACGGGACCCTTGCCGTGCGAGGTCGCAAAGAAGTTCCATGCAATGTGGATAGATTTCTTGGCAAAGCGCTGTTACTCACGTTACACCCCTCCTCACTGGACGTCACTCATGTTACATTGTTACTCACGTTACAAAGTTTGAGACAAACTATATCAGAAACAATAGATTGCTTTCTTGATTTTATATCTTGTATTGTTGCGGAAATGGACCCTGAGTGGGTTATTAAATATAGGATTAGCCCAGATTACCCCTTAAATGCATGTTTGGCCAGGTTTGGTAATCGGACGTTACATGTGTGTCGGGAGGTGTAGCATGCTGTCCAGTGTTCATACAGTGGTGGTGTACCGAGAGGTGCTTCTTTTCCCTCCACCCCCTCCTAACTAGCCCCCACCCAGCGCTCTGACAGAGTCAGTCAGCAACCCATTGGTGGAGAACGGCTGCAAACTCGAAGGATGGACCAATCACGTATCCCCGGGGGCGGTTCAGAAGAACGAGCCCCAAGAAGGCAAGGGAGAAACTGCTCGTGTTGAGTCTGCGATCGGCTTCGAGAGAGGGGCCCGCCCCGAAAGGAACTGGCTGTTTTGTCGGTCTGGGAAAGGCTTGTGTGAGTCAGCGATCGGCTTTGTGAAGAGTGGTTTGGCCGGCTGTTCCTCCTCGCCCATGGATCCAGCCTGCAGGACCTCCACAGGTTCTTCCTGAGACCAGTCACGGAGCCTCTGACTGTCCTGACTCCATGCATGGCTCGACACATCTTTCCATCGCATCGGTTCGCCTGTGGAGCCCAACACCCAGATTTGGCCTAGTCTGGTGAACAGGCCAGGCCTGGATTCGCATACTGGACCTTGGAGAAACCAGCTGGAACCCACTATATAACTGACTGTCATGTGCCGTCGACCTTACAGGGGCTGAACGCGCCGAGGCTGGTGCGTGAGCGGTGCGACAAAAGGAGTGCGTCGCCGCCATCTTGCCACGCGGCGTGCTCGAGCTTGGGCGCTCAAATCCGTTGACATCGGCTTCTCACAAGCCGCATTTGTGCCTTCGACACTTTTTTCCTCTCGTCCATGAGGCACTACCAAGTACCCCGTGTCTTGTGTGCATGTTGTCTAAGGTTTATTTCGCTAGGGCACCCTTCGAAACCCATATCCGTAGCTCCCTAGTTAAGAGCGGGTTGTAGATGAATAATAACGTTCGTGAATGCTTTGCTTGTGTTATGCTTCCCCGATGTGTCCCCAATAAATCTGGCTGATTCATATGAAAGTTTCCGCCTTGAGTTTATTCGTGCCCTGCTGAGGAACAATCCGCTCAATTTGTATTTAAAACCAAACGGGTACGGACTGGCAGATTTTGCTCGGTCTCTGACAAACCCAGTCTGTAGCCGGGGTCAATTTCCCCAACTGGTAAGGCCCAGGTGTACTTTGGTATCGCGATCCGAGGCGCGCGACCCGAGACCTGTGCCGAACGAGCCGGCATTATAACCCCGGAGACGGCGGTGCTGTTAAGTGACGCCGAATCTTCAACATTTGGCTATCGAGTGGGGTGCGAATCCCGCCACCGCCGAATCCATAACAATATGTCTGGGGTGTACGTAGAAGAAATGATGCCTGGATGTTATAAATATTCAGCAGCATTATAGAATGAGGAAAAGTTAAACTTTTTTTTTTGTTTCTCACGTTACAGATTCAAATTATCTACCGCTTCATGATTTGGTTGAGAGCAAGCGTACCTTTCAGACAAACTACTAATGGTGCTTCCAACACTTTGAAATGAACATAATCATAAAATGGAAATGTTTCATTGCATTAAGTTGTACATTTGTTCACAGCCCAGGTTTGAAAACTAGGATTTTGGGGAGGGGGGGAAGCTTTGGTTTTCACGAGCAAATTTTGAAAGTGTACCAAAAAATTATAATTAGTCTCAAACCTTCAACTCCTTTTGATCCTTACACCTGGATATACCAAGTATACAGTCGTATACAAATTTGATTGCCATTTCATGTTTGAATTTTCAGTGGTCATGTTACTCTGTAGCTGGAATTGCCCTGGTGCAGTTAGCTCCTCATCAGCAGAAATAATACTGCTTTTACTGGTTTCCATGATGTATACAATCAAATCTGACTTGGTGCAAGAGTTGACGGACCCTTCTGACGATAATGCAGGTGGGTATGGTGAAGATTCATGACGAAAAAACTCCTCCAAGTCACCCCTGCGGCTGTCCAGTGCAACAAAAGCTTGTCCATAGAGCTCCACATAATGTTTGAAGCGCTGCATTCTAAGTTTAGCTGCAGTCGTCTTCTGTGTTTTCTTCTCATGAAACAACAGTAACTTGTTTTGTTTGATAGGTGCTGTCAGAAGTGTGTCATTTGAGTCCAGCACATTCTTCCTAAAGTTGTCGTACTGCTCTTGTCCCAGTGACTCAAAATTACGGACAGATAGAGCTGCAGTCATAGACTCACATACCTTGTTGTCTCATGCAGTGGTTCTCTTTTGGAGCCGTGACCCCCCAAAAAAATTTAAGTTGGGGTTCGCGACCCCCCCCCTCCCAATTCACACTTGAAACACTGAAGTGACGTCACGGAGCGTTTAAAAAAAATCCACAGTGCCTGGAGCACATTAGTCAACGCCTCGGGACTGCGAGCTGTTCAAACTGAACAGAACTAAACTAAACTGGCATCACAAATTAATTATTTACACTCTGATGTATAACGCAGTAAAAACAGCCAGCCACATTCATAAAAAAGGCTTCTGTAATTGCAAAGAGCGGTATGTAGCCTATTTATGCACGGGACACAGACTGGAAGATTGAGCGACCCTCTGCTGCAGACAGAGGTTACTATCACACATGACAGCTACCAGACGTACACAAACCTTGCATTACTGACCAAAAATATACAAAAAACAAAACAAAAACTACCACTTCCAAAACTTTAGCTTTCAGTCCCCTTCTTGTCCCCTGCATGGCACCAGCTCCATCTGTGCACACAGAGATGCAATTTTCCCAACTTAGTCCCCTCCTCGCACATTTTACTGTCCAGTTTGTTAAAAATATCACGACCAGTGCAAGTTCCTTCAAGTGTCGAGCAAAACAACATATCCTCGTCCATTTTCCCCTCGTAGCTGTATCTTGCAAAAACAAGTAACTGTGCATCACTGGAAACATCCGTTGTTTCGTCAATTTGGAGGGAAAATCTTCCACTTTTCTTCACTCGTTCAATGAGCTGCTCTTTAATGTCATTGGCAATTTCACCAATGCACCTCGCCATTGTGGAATAGTCTCAAGTGTGCTAGCTATTTTTTTTTACCATGCATAGCTCTGGTCATTTTTTGAAATTCACGTTTTGGTTTGAAATTTTGAAATTTGGTCATTCACGTTTTTCAGTTGAACTTGTAACAGTTGGCCCACCTTCACATGTGTCGTCTTTGTCCGCATCTTGAGCTGGCAGACGTTTTTTGACAAGCCACCGATCCATATTCAGCCACCTTGCAGTAGTTAGCTAGCGCTAACATTGACTTTCAGCATCTGCTGCTGTGCTTCTCTCTGTCTCTGTCTCTGTCTCTGTCTCCCTCTCACTTTCATAATGACTACATTATAACATTGGTATGGGAGATTTAATTGAAAAATCATTTTCAAAAAATATTTATGAATTTCTTTATTATATCTTTGTTTGTTTATTTGTTTTGACAACCTTCCCACGACCCCCGAAAACAATCTCGCGACCCCCAGGTTGAGAACCATTGGTCTAATGTAACCAGGCCTTCGCTGTGCTCCTCAAAAAGACTCCTCTTGCTCAGCAACACCTCTATCAGATCTTAAACATGGCGTTGAAATCGGTGCTGATAAGCATATCCTTCCTCATAATGAGGTAGTTGTTCATCATCATCATCATCATCGTTGTCTTTTACACCAGTAAAGTCCTCAACGACATGGCTGATTTCCGGATCTGCCGCGATCCAGCGTTCCAGCATCTTGGGGTTCTCTGTGAGACCAATAATGCCACCTACACCTTTTACGGTTTTGTTCTCTTGCTCATGTGCTTGATAAATTGGTGAGGATGAGAAACGCTGATTGCTTCGAGTTGTTGTCCAGTGTCCCATTTCAAACTCAACCTGAATGCTATTTGGGAGATCTTCCAAGTCTCGGATAAGGATTGGAACCCATCTGGCATAATTCTGGTGATCGAGAGCAAAGAACAGAGGGACAAGCTTCCGCAGGGTCGTGACCATGAGTTCGAACTTCCGTACCCGATGTGCTCGGATGAACATGAGAATGATCTGTTGGTACTTGTGTACGAGTAGCCAGAATTGGAACGTTGGGCTCTCTTGAGAAGTTAGCACGACCCATTCCTCAAGGGCCATCTCTGTTCCACTGTCCTTGTAGGCTCGTTTCAGAAGGGTGTTGAGTACCACAACAGTAACTTGATGAGCATATATTGTTCTCATTGCATTGGATGCTTTCAGAAAAGATGTGGCTGCTGCTTCTGTCTTCACAAGCCCAGCTTCTTTGAGGGCTTCAGGCCATCCAGACCCATGCAGAAGCTCTCCCATGGTGCTCCACAAAGCCATTTCAATGTGGAGTCCACCTAGCATGACCACAAACTTGTCTTCCCAAAAGATGTCTGCGAAGGTCCACTGCATTTTTTTTTTTTTGCAAGATCATAGAGTGGTTGGTCCACAACCAATACAGATATTTGGTGTGGGTTGAGGTGGCCAGTTGTTTTTTTTTTCACCAGCTCCATTCCATGTCGAATCATTTCTGGAGTGGCTGCTTTCTCATGGAATAGTGGCAGGAGGGCTTCAATGCTTTCTTCGGGTTGTCCAACAGCATCTGATCGAGCAGCATGGAATGAAGACCACATTGTTGGTGTGTCCTTTTCTGCATCAGAATCCTCATATAGGATGTCATGAACTGCAGTCATCCATGCCTGTTCGTGCTGTTTCTCCTCGTCGAATGTACTCGTTGCTACTGGATGCACATCCTTTACCGGAGGTTGAGTGACAAGATTCCTAACCACAGGTGGTACAAATGTATATGAACGAGGCAGGATGGGTCCACTGCTGCCTGTTGCTGTTTTGTAAGAGGTGATTCTTAGACATGCTTGATCTAACCTAGGCTGCTGTGATTAAGGGAACTGAAAAATTGAAATCCCAGTTCCATGGAAGGAAGAGCTGGCAGTGCGTGGTGTAGGATTGTGATCCAAGTTATCCAGGGCTGCAACTATGAAAATGTGCTGACGCAAGTTTGTAGGACAGACTATATCACCGTTATTCCTCGTTTGATCTGCAACAGCCTGTGCAAAGCTAACTTCACTGGTGAGGACTTTCTTATATGACACGCTCAGAGCATATTTGTGTAGTAGTTCCACAAGCTTCTTACTTCTTGTTTGGGAATGCAATTTGAGGGCCAGGACTACTGCAAGGGGAGGCTCGCAACTCAAGTTCGCAGAAAGAGAAGTCCAATTTAGCATAGCAACTTTACTCAGAGAGGATCTTCCTGAAATTCTCTTGTTCGGGTGATGATTTGGGTCCTTCAAGGAGTTGGTGGAAGAAATACTTCATACGCTGTGGAACAGATGATTGTTCGCAACCGTTGGGAAATGAACCTTCAAACTTGAATGGTGTGGTATGATCCAAAACGGCTTTACGGAGAATTGATGCTGCCATATTAGTAGTGTACGTGCTTCCTCATCTGGTGTTTGAGTTGCATCTGAAATGATCTTTCTAGCCGTTTTCGAACAAATAAGGAAAACTCGATTTCGTACACCCTTCTCTTCCGTCAAATTCGGGAAGTGTTCAAGAACCGTTTCTTTTTGGCGTGTCCGGTTCACAGCTTTCTGGATTCCATGTTGTTCCAATCTCTGTCATCATATCTGTCAGATCTTGCAATGCAAAGAATCTGCGACCTCCAGAGACTTCTTCCTTTATGAATTGGAGCAATTCATTTTCTGTTGTGGCTTCAAGGTTTTCACTTACAGTGTCTTGTTTACAAAATGCAACGTAACGGCGGTTGAACTGTGTGTAGCAATTCCTGTGATACTTTGCTTCGATGGCTACCAGATCACCTTCTGCCATGAGTGCCACGACACGGTCTTCTCCCAGTGCAACTGCCTTGTTGTGTATCTGTGGGGATATCTTTGACCTTCTGGAAAGAATGGTCTGTTGCAATTGTTTCATCACCACGGAAGAGACACAGAGTATGATTTACCGCTGTGCTGGTCCGTAGGGATATTATTCTTGCTGGAGGCAGTCTTTCATAATGACACTTTTTTGCACGGTCAAGTGCAGATGTCCTGGAAAGCTGACGACAGGATTTGTGCCAGGATGCACGATTCTTGTGCATGGACTCTGCATCTGGAATTTCTACGTCTGGGTGTGGAGCAGCACCAATTGCTCTGAATTGACTTGCAAGGCTGGTGATTTCTGTGTAGGCTCCCTCTCTACGACTAGCCACGGGATTTGCAAGAGTGCAAACAAGCTCTTCCTCTGTTTGCTTTTGGCATAGCATGCACAAATGCCAACTCGTTGTCCCTGCCATCTCAGAAAATGTTCTGGAAAAAACAGCAAGAAAAATACAATATATTTTTTTTGGACTGGAGTGGTGTGAGCTGTTATTACCCCCCCCCTTACCCTCTCCACTTTTTAAGTAATTTCGGGGAAAATGTTTTTAAGCATTTTGTCATTTTTTTTTTCTTTTTATAGAGCCAATGCTAAACGTCTCAGCGTTCTAATACAACATGAGGTTTTTTAAAGTCGAATTTCAAATGAGGTTTTATTGAAAAATGCCCCCCCCCCAACTACTCCCTCCACCCCCAAATTATCGCAGTGCTTGACACTCGAACCAAAATCGTTCTATAGGTTCTTACCTTCAATTTATCAGTAAAACAAACTTTTGCATCAATTTGAAATGACTGAGTGTCCAGGCACCTCACTAAAAGGCTGAAGGTGTTTCGTATGAATGCGAGTGTAGCCGCAAAAGGTTTCACACCAACACGCGGTCTCTTCACTTGTTTAATGAATGGTTTGGTTTGAAAGGGGCAGCAACATGCTGTAAATACAACAAACAATAATCGGGTAAGTATTATTATTATTATTATTATTATTCACCCTGATTTAGGACAATAAACTTGTCGCAGGCATGATACATTTTGATTATATGAACATGTGCACCAACGATGATGGTTCCGTGTTCTGATTATTATTATTATTATTATTATTATTATTATTATTATTTTGCCAATCACATCATCCATACTGTAATTTAATGTAGAATTACATATCAGTTGGTATCCGGAATGTCTTGAGATAATTTAAACACTCCGAATCGATCAATACAAAGGAAACGTATTTACCGCTCCGAGTAATGCACCGAATCCATGCACCGACCGGAAGTGCACACATTCTACTTCTGACGACGAATAAATTCAACTTCACATTTTGTAAACTCTGTGGCACAAATCTCTATAAATCACAAAACGACAATTATTCAATCTATGTGGCACGAAAATATTCCAAAATGACTATCTTATCACTGGACCTTAAACTACAGTGGCAAACATAAATAACGCTACGATGTGGCCAAATATGTCTCTTCCGTTAGGATGGGTGGTGAGTGATACGACGGAGTTGCTGCAAGTGGGCAATCAAACTTGAGGACAGGATTTCATGGCTACAGGGTTTAGAGGTGAAGGGGGTGAAATACAGTATTGTATGGAGAGGATTCTGCATGGATAGATCTTGAAGGATGCTTTCACAGGGCTCCTGGTGCGAGGGAAGAGTGTTGTGTAGCATTCAGCCCGCATGAAAGATCTTCAGCGCAACTGCTATTAATGGCGTCTCCTGCTGCCCCCTAACTCGACAGCCCGCTCATGTCACTCCCGGTTCTGCCTCAGTTCTGGTTCATCATGCATTCATTAATATTCATGTAACAAACAATACCACATCTTCCTTTTTTCGTGAAAATAACAACTGGGAATGACCCCCCCCCCCCCAAAAAACAAAAAACTGTAAGCACATATTGCAAGGTAACATGTCACATGACAAAGTCCTTGGTCCATTCATGGGCTCTGATATCTCGTCCCCCAACGAACACCTGGGGTAAAAACTTGTGGAGGCATTTGTTGGACAGGGCTATGTGCCCTTTAGTCCTCATAACCTGTCGTACTTCCAGCAGAAAGTCCATTTGAGGCCTGAATTGCAGGTGCTAGATGAATTGCATTCCACACTTTCCCATCAGAGTCTGAAGGTAGCAGGAGGACCTCTCTGTTCACTGATATTGAGGGGTTGGGTAAACTTGTTTTGTCCTTTCTGGTGAAGTCCAGGTTTCCGAACTTGCACGAAAGAACCACATTGAAAGGTGGAAGGTTTCGCTCCTCGTGTAGTAGAAAGTAGAAAAATCGTGCAAATTATGATGCAAGCATCAAATTTGGCATTTCTGTTCTGCAGGGCTTTCTGATCAAATCTGCCCGATTGGCCATTTGAAAAAAAAAAAACTTCAAAAAAATATGAAGTCACAGCTGGCTGAAATTCTTGAAGCGTAAGTGAACATCCCAGACAGAGAACCAAGGGGAGATGCAGTCATCATTGATTGCTCAGCACTTATCAATGCCCTACCTCCACGCACTTCAAAGATATTTGATGACTATGCTAAAGAAGACATCATCCCAAAGGTGGAATCCTATAGTGCCAGGTACGAGAGGGTGGACGTAGTGTTTGATGTGTACAAGAAGTCAAGTCTGAAGTCCGAGGTAAGGTCGAAAAGGGGGCAAGGAATCTGAAGAAGAGTGACAGGAACCAGTAAGACCCCAAGTAACTGGAGAAGCTTTCTTCGAGATGACGGCAACAAGACTGAGCTGTTTCACTTCCTTGCAGAAAAGATGTGTGAAGCACAGACGACAAGCGCAGACATTGTTACAAAAGGAGAAGATGTCATTAGCAACACAAGGAAGTCACTGGATGCTGTGTCTCCATGTTGTCATGAAGAAGCTGACACTCGAATATTTGTACATGCTCGGGATGCAACGACGGATGGTAGCAAGTCCATTATCATTAAGGCTAATGACACGGACATACTAGTCATAGCAATATCTGTACTGCCATCCTTACAGGAACTAGGTCTTGAGAACATGTGGATTGCCTTTGGCCAAGGAGCCAAGGTGCGATGGATTCCATTCCATGAGGTAGTTTCTGCAATAGGGCCTGGAAATGCTCGAGGGATCCCATACTTCCATGCGTTCACTGGATTTGACGTCGTGTCTGCCTTCCGCGGTAAAGGGAAGAAAACTGCATGGCAGACTTTGAACGTCTTTGATGATGTTTCTGAAACATTCACCAATCTCAGCCAGCATCCAAAATTGATTTGTGATCTTGACTTTTTGGGGTTTTTTTTTTTTTCGTAATTTGGATTTTCAAATGGCCAATCAGGCAGATTTGTTTCGAATCCCCTGGAGAACAAATGTGCCAAATTTGATGCTTGTATCATCATTTGCATGATCCCTCTCAAAAATTGCTGTTAACTGCCCCACTATCCCCGACGCTTGTCTGTGTATCGTTTTGACTTGTCTTGTTTCTGTTCAACACAGCGTCTCACATCCTTGAGTCTTGCAGCAGTTATGCTGATTTGACGATCCCCAATGTGCAACTTGGTGTGCAATGTACATCCATGTTGAAGTTCAGCAGGGGTCTGATGAGTTGTTGCATGTCTTGTAGCTCGATATGTTTACAAGAAGTCGAGTACGAATGATGTCCAGGGCTACCTTTCGAGATTTGCAGGATGTAAACAGTCCTTAAACACTCTTGAATCGTTCTATCTCCCCGTTGGCTTGTGGGTAATAGATAGAACTATGGCAGTGTTTGATGTTTCTTTCCTACAGCAATATTTCAAACTCAGTTGAAACAAACTGAGATCCATTGTCAGAGATAAGTTCCTGTGGATTTCCTTCACGACTGAATACTGTAGTCAGGAACTTGATAACTGTAGCAGATGTTACTTGGGACGTAAAGGCTACTTCTGGCCATTTGCTGAAGTAATCGGTTTAGGTAAGGCATATAGCGACAGTCCATTTGGCTGTTATCAAGTGATCCCACTATATCGATGGCAAGCTTTGCCCAAGCAGCATTAGGGAGTGCAACTGGTTGCAAAGGTGGAACCCGAGTGACAGCTGTTTTTTCATGTACAACTTGATGGCAACTTCCAATTGGGAGTCCATCCCTGGCCACCGGTAGAGGTCACACAGCCTTTGTTTAGTCCTTACAGTACCTTGATGTCTATCATGGGCAAGCTGGATTAACTTGGGTTGAAGTTCTGTTGGCACTATCACACGGTGAGTGCCCCGAATCAAGTAACCCTCCTGTACAGCCAGTTCGTTCCGAATGCGAAAGTGGGGAAGTACATTTGGGTCAATGCCCTTCGCATTGCAAGGCCATCCTCTGGAGATGTATCCTCGCACCTTCTGTTGAAGAGGCCATCGATTGCAAGTTTCGTTGAATTGTTCCACAGGTACAGCAGCACAGTCACCGAACACTAAAGCCACCATTTCTACATCCGGTTCGTGGTAAGGCTCTGTCATGGGGAGAGTTAACTGTGATAAACAGTCTGCAGTCACATTTTGATGTCCAGGTTTGTCCACAATTTCGGAGTTAAACGACAGTAAGCGTGCAGAACAACGTGCAATTCTTATTCCAGCTTGACCAAGACCTTTCAAAGACAGTAGTGTGGTTTGCACGCAGGATAAATTTCTGACCCCACAGGTAAGTGCGCTATTTCTCAGTTGCTCACATGCAGGCGAGTGCTTCTTCTCCACTGTCGAGTACTTGTGTTCGCAATCTGTGAGCGTTCGTTAGGCAAATGCTAGTTTCCTCTGTAGAGTCCTCACGAAGTTGAGAGCACTGCTCCAAGTCCATCAGACGCATCTGTGGTCACAATAGTGGTCAGAGTAGGGTCAAACAAAGCAAGTGCAGGGCTGTTGGCAATCAATTTTTTTATCCTTTCAAATTGAGTGTGCACAGCCTCGGTCCAGGAGAAGTCGGCATCCTTGCGCAGTAAGGTACGAAGTGGCTCCATGACTGTTGCATAATTTGGAGTACCAAGAAGTCAAACCCAGAAAAGAACACAGAGCAGATGCATCCTTTGGGGTGGTGTTTGTGTTACTGCCACCACACGTTTGGTGTTCGGGATCATGCCCTTTTCTGAGATCATGCGACCCAGAAAAGAAAGTTCAGCCTTCCTGAAATGACTTTTGTCACAATGCATTTTTAAGCCTGCTTGATCAATATGATTCAAAACGGCTTGAAGACGTTCCTCGTGTTTCTCAGGAGATGAAGCGTACTCAATTGTCAACTCTAACACTGGACGCCCTCCTGGCCAGCTAAGATCTGTGACATCATTCGCTGGAATGCACTGGGAGCAGAAGCAAGACAAAACATGGCAAAAACGGAAAAGTCCCTCGTGTGTTATGAAATCCGTAAGGTCTCTGCTTTTCTCATGCAAGGGCACTTGATGACATGCACTCTGAAGATCAAGAGTAGAGAACATTCTCGCTCCGCGAAGTTCCGCGAATACCTCCTCAATATGTGGGAGTGGGTGACTGTCTATTACGATCGCCTTATTGGGTTCACGAAGATCCACGCACAGTCATATACCTCTTGTTTTCTTATGCGTAACGACAATAGGTGAAACCCATTTGGAAGAATCAATTCTCTCATTGATACCCGCTTCTTCAAGTGTTTTCACTTCTTGCAAGACAGCATCACAGACTGCAAAAGGTAAACGGCTAAGCTTCTGCTGGATTGGCACCACATCGGGTCTTATCTTCTCTCTGTACAAATCCTTTTGCATAGCTTGGAGTTCCAGTGACGTGATGATTAGATGTCTGCCAAACCAATGTTTGATGTACAGAGGTACTCAGCACTGATGCAGGATACATTCTGTGAACCATATTCAGTCCGAGAGCAGTGAAGAGGTCCATGCAGAGTATAGGTGTTCCAGAAAGCACAATGAAGAAATCAGGAGGCACAGAAACATTGTTGTGTCGAACCTGTGCTTGAAGACAATCAAATGCAGAGGTCGTTTTTTTTTTTTTTTTAGGTAATTCAGCAAGTGTAATTTTGATTCTGTAAGAAGTGCATTCTTGAAATGCTCCAGGTAGGTAGACTCTGGGAGTATGGAAACAACTGAACCTGTGTCCACCAGCAATTTATCTGAGAATGCCTGTCCATGAGGTGTGCAAAGATGATCACAAAATAGGTTCCCTCTAATTTGTTCAGAGGCTTGTGTGTTTATGCTTAAAACAGTCACGTCTGGCACAGTCACTTCCTGCACTTGGTGTTTGTGGTCTTTACTGTGACATACTTTAGCAAAATGTCTACTTTTGCCAGACTGCCTGTAATTTACATCTTTTGCAGGACATCTGGGGAAATTGGCTAAGTGCATTACAGATCCACGACAACAAGTCCTCTGTCTCTGTCTCTGTCTCTGTCTCTCTCTCTGTGTTGAAAGACTATTGTATGGAGAGGATCTTGCAAGAACATGCACATGATTCTTGGAAGATGCTTTCACAGGACTCCTGGTGCGAGGGAAGAGTAAGGAAGATTGAAATGTGAAGAATTCAGAAGGGCATATGATAAGGTAAGACTATTGATTTATGGGGATCTTAACTTGCTGGGGATAGATTTGCTCCAACAACAGGGGAAAGCCACAGCAGAGGATTTTCTACCTCTTGTGCAAGATTGCTTTTTAACCCGGTTTGTAGAAGAGACCATGAGGGCGAGTGCAGTGTTCGACCTCTTAAGTCATGATCCCGATTTATGGTGGAGGTAGGAGAACATTTCTGGACAAGCGACCACAACATAGGAAGTGCAACTCTATTGTTGAGATGTGAAGTTCAGGATAGATGCATTTTAGGAAGGCAAACTTTGAGGGTATGAGAAGTGATTTGGGAGCTTTTGATTGGGTCAAGTTAATGAGGGGGTCGTCTGCATTGGAGAAATGGGCAACTTTCAAGGGGCAAATTTATAGGTGTTGAGCAAGTATATTCCAGTGAGGTGTAAAGGCAAAAAGAGAGCAGGGACGTGCAGAGTGATATCAAGGATAAGCAAAAGGCAAGCCTGGCGTTGACTTAATGGTTAAGTTGGCTGACTTAAGATCTTGTGGCCCTGAGTTTGAGCCCCCATCATCCAGTTAACACTGGGTGCGGTTGACTCGGCCTGTCATCCTTCCGAGGTCGGCAAAATGAGTAACAGATGGCGTTGCATCAGCGGCACAAAGTGCCCCCAGAAAATGATGCAACCAGCAGCCACAAGCTGCACATGAAATGTATATGTCACAGAAGGCATTGATGGAGTAGAAAATAACAACTAGTCTGACACCAGTATAAGAGTAAATGGAGGCTATTTTTAATAAATAAAAAACTGAAAGCCCAAAGAGACCATGAAATAGACATGGTCAAGAATACTAAACATGATGGCAAGGCATTTAAATACATGGTGTGCCTGTTGGTCTATTGGACTAAATTTTAATTGGTATTCATGGCCTTGTAGCATACATACCTGCTTGCTGTGCTGCTGAAGCATTTGCTTGCCTTTCACCAAGCCCAGTGTGCTTAGGCCACAGTTTGGATTGTACGTGTTATTATCAAATGATTTTATTATTGGCTTGGGACCTAAGGGTCTTGAGTTTGAGCCCCTTTTTCCACATTGAATTAGCACCAGGTGGGGTTGCCTCAGCCTGTCATCCTGAGGTCGGTGAAATGAGTGCCAGTGTACTGGGGTAATAACCATTTGGGGTAACCTGAGTCAGAGTGGCGACCCGTTCAGGACTGTACTTCTTGCTAATGAAACTGCCTCGGCAGCCCTCTGTGCCTTCATGGCATGAAAGGAATGGTAATATATTAATAAAGCTCCAGGACTGGATAATATCCATCCACAAGTCTTTAGTGCGGGGGTGGCGGGGGGGGGGGGGGGAGCAAGTGGTCCGAGACAAATGGCCCATAGGACTTTCATGATGAGAAGTTGCCACCTATTTAGATATGTTCTATATACTGTATGTCGAGGAACAGGAAAATTGATGCTGCCAATTTTGGAGCTGTCAAATGGTGGCCATTTTGAATTTCAAAATGGCTGCCATGATCATGCTTTTTTCTTCAATGAATACAATTATTGCTCATATTTTAAAAAATAATATCAAAATTTTATCCCATAATATGAGTGAACATGAATAGGAGAGACATTATTATTTATTGTATGCATATTTAAAATAATTATAAGGTCATTTTGAATTTCAAAATTTTGAATTTCAAAATGACCACCATTTGAAATGAACTTTATTTATTTAAATATTCTTCTAAATCCATTGAAATAGAGTATTTTTTTCTTATTTCTAAGAAACTTTGAGATGCTACTTCTAACAGACAATAATATATTAAATAAATTGGCCCTTTTGAGTATCCATAACAAATAATTAGCTACAGAGGGCAGCATCTGGGTTACCTGCTGCCTCAACTACATCCATAAGCACATGGCAATGGACAGAAGTTTCTGCTGTATTGTCATGCAAAGTGATCAAAGCATATATTGTTACTAAGGTAAGTTTAAGTTCCAGTACTTGTTTTTAATTGTGCTTACATGTCCAGAAAGCTTTGAAAATATATCAACAAAAAGTTTAAAGAAAGGCTTTTATAAGAAGCTAATGAATTAATGTGGAAAGCTTATCACCCATAGGCCTATATCCTCCATTATAACCATTGGCAAAGTTGGAACAATAGACTGAAATATATATACATAAAATGTCTGTACATATCTTCCCTCAATCGTATTCTAAACGAATTGTATTTTTATAAAACACGGCAACGCCAACAAGGTGTCAACAATGCTAACGAATTGGTAATTACGGAAAGCCATATGGGATACTCTGGATAACTTTTAAATTAAATATATCTCTATTAAAACACAGTATGCTGACATGTAGAAATACTTCCAATCACTGACCCACATAACCACACATGGACACATATGGATTTATGTTATTTTTTTTCTAGTGAACTGACCCACCTTGGAGCAAACCTTTTAGATTACTGCGTGGATGCTTTGAACCACCCGGTGCGAAGTGTACGACATGCACATGGTTGCATTCCCTGAAATACCATCCCCAGAGAACTCTGGCTGGAACTTGGTAGATGGAATTTTCATACCAGTGATAACACATTTGCCTCCAGCTCCAGATGCCGTCACACAGTTAGTGAAATGCGAATGTGGTCGGACCCGGTGTTCCAGTCACCAATGCAAGTGTAAAAAGAATTGACTGTTTTGCACAGAATTTTGTACATACTGTGAAGGAGAAGAACTCTGCGACAATGCTCCTTCTAACCGCGAAGTTGACTCTGACAATGAAGAGAACAGTGATGATGATGATGATGTTTAATACAGCTATGAAAGTAGCAAACTTGCAACAAGTTCATGTAGTTCCATTCTCCATGGTTAAGACTGCATTTGTTGGACATACAGTTGCAAGGTGTGTATAGTAGATGTTGGTGCAGCTATTGTGTCTGGGGTATGTGGGGTGTGTGCTGGTACTGTGAACGCATGATACTGCACCTCATAAATTTGTTATCCTCTGAAATGGATATTTAAATATTGCGGCTTGTGGAGTTTATCGTTTTATATACGAGCTAAGGTGTGTATCTGAGTACCAGTTGCTTCGGTGAGTGTCTGTGCAAAAAAAGTTTAAGAAAAATACCATTAGGTGTCGTTTATAGATAACACTTGTTACCACAATATGGTCCGATTTCATCACATGCAGTTTTCACATTGATTGAATGGTTTTGACCCTCTACCCCACTTATGAAGTTTCATGCTGGTATTTCAATCGTTTTGTCAAGAGAGCTAAAAATGTGCATGACCTCCACATGACAAGTCAACTTGTCAAGCCCCATAGAATACTGTGGTTCAACTAATTGGTTGACCAATAGTAAGCAAGTTTTGGCGTACAAAATCCAAACGAAACATCTTGCAGCCCTACAATTTCACAGGGTCAATGAGAAGAATAGCAGCTTTCTTCTCGTACCAAAATTTATACCACGTCCGGTTAAATCTGGGGGTGAATGTTAGGATGAAGCTGTTGATCGGACCATGGCCATTAAATTTTAATGCAATTTGTAACTTTTTGGCGGCCATTTTGAATTTCAGGATGGGTGATATCGTATGTAATTTGAACAAAATATTGCTTGCATTGATTTTGAAGTGTTAACAACAATGAAAACCTATCATTTTGCTTTCAAAATTGAGGTAAAATACTTTCATTGAAACTAACCAAGCGAAAAATAGTGGCAAAACATCGGCCATTTTGAAATCCAAGATGGCTGCCGTCTGCCACACTTCCAAAAATGGCAACATTTATTTTCATGTACTTTGGTACCTAGATAATGAATTAAAATAGGTGGCACCTCATCATGAAAATCCTACAGGTGTCCACTTGCCCTCCCCCACCCCCCAATCACATGAGGAAGGTGGCAGAGCATATGAGGGTGATGTTAGCAAGGTACCTTTTACAGCTCAGAGCCAAGACAGGTACAAGAGGATTGGAGAGTAGCAAATGTTTGTTAAATGGTCCAGAGAAGTATTGGGGAACTATAGATTAGCTAGTTCGACTTCATTTATGGAAAAGTTGTTGGAGATGTTAAGGAGTGGATAAGGAAACGTTTGAATAATTTCAAACTAATTATAATTGGTCAGCATGGATTTACTAAAGTAGGTTCATGTTTCATGATTGTATTGGAGTTCTTATGAGGAAATTTCTGATAAGGTGGATGAGGGAAGTACAGTGCCGAAGCTTAAATGGATCAGGACATTACAGAACGAAATGTGCAGGGGAGAGACGGCACGCACAACAACATGGTTGAAAGACAAAATAGGTGAGGATACGGGGGTAAATAATATGGTAACAGCTGTGAACTGTCAATCGCAGAAGTGGAAGGATAATCTGGAAACCCAGAAAGAGGTGGGTTTGGGGTGGGCTAATGAGGGTTGAAAACTTCATCATTCTGGATGAGGAATGACCTGATATGCTGGTGAACAGCTTTTCTTGAAGCCCTGGAGGGAATAATGAGTTGAGTTGAATGAAAGAGTGGACAAATATGAAGGAAAGTGTGGAAATGAACTTTGTCTCAATCTTGGGGGTTACTGGCAGACCACATGCTCCCTGCAGAAACCGAGGGGGTGGAAAGACAGAGAACAAAGGGTGGAGGTCATGCAAGACCAGAAAGGAGGTGGTAGAAGACAGACCACAGACCTGTCTGTGATGTGAAGAGGACCAGGCCAGAGCTTCCGATGATTTTGATGGCTTTAGTTTCCATGGCATCGAGGTGTGAGGCAGGGGCACCAGCCCTGAGAGCAGAGCACTATTCCATCAAGCTGTGGATGAAGATTCAGGTGTGTCAAGGAAAGACTTCACATGATGGAGGATACCCAGTTGTCAACTGGCTTTCGAAGCCAACCTCGATGTGGTTTGCCCAAAAAAGATCATGGTTAATCGTGAGACCCAAAAGTTTGAGGAAATGAACTTCTTCAAAAGAATTGTTGAAGTATTAGATGGGAGGTTTTGCCAGGCAATCCTTTTGGAGAGGGAGGTAGTAGTGATGATGATGATGATGATGATGATGAGTGCAATTTGTCAGGTTTGAAAAATTTCTTCCAAGAGTTTGACCATTTTGTCAGTCGATCAAGGTATGAGCAGAGGGAAGTCTGCTGTATGTCTATCTGAAGGATGTTATTGCATAGGATGGAGGAGTCATCAGCAAAGAGATGAAGGATTTTTCTGGAGATAGAGTTGATGAAGAATACGACTCTGCCCAAGGCACTGCAATTGGGCAATCAAGCCTTGACAGGAAGAAAACATTAGAGATCGCATTGGAAAAGGAAAAGAGCCATGTATATGGGGGTTTCGTGTGTTGAGCGATCTCGAAACGAGTGTAGAGGATTGCTATTTTTGATTAGGAAAAATGGTACAGAAAAGGAGGTTCTTGGCTTGGTGAAGTTTGCATTTTATGGGGATGTGTAGGGGATGCATTTTGGTCAGTTCCACCATATTTGTGTCTAATAAATACGGGTTAAAAGAGCGTTGACATGAATGTGTGTACCAAAGTGATACGTGAGCAAATTATGATTAGATTGAAGGTGTTTCACAGGCATGGTGATGCATAAATGTGCATACCATCCATCGGATGGGCTTTGGACTTCAAGATGCGCATCTCATGTGACGGCATTCAGTGGTGGACATGAACGATCCCACAGTGCACTTCGGAAAGAGTAGGCGAGATATCTTCGGCAATTCAAAATTCTTGCTCAAACCTGCAGGCATGCCAACTCGAGGACTAGACTTGTTTGACTGAAGACATTATTCTCTGAGATACTGTTTTCGTTTGTAGATAGTGGAATATTATTCGTTTTCGGGAACGTACGTACCTATCTGTTTCATTAAATTATTGGAATTTGTTGAACTTGTACAGTATTTATTTCTTTTTCTGTCTCATTATTTAATACTGTGCCCATTCGAGGATTCTTTATAATAATAATATGTGCTTCATGTTTTTCTAGCAGGACGGAATAAATACAAGTGTACCTCTGTTTTGTTTGGTTTGAACTGAATTTTTTTTTTCCTTCCCCCTCCAGATTTGTGCCATGGCTCACTTTGGTTTGGAAAACGACATTAAGAGCCTACTCCAGCTGGATACCCCCATTGCCAATGGGCCCATGGCTCGTTGGCAACGCAAGACACATGAGGCAACAGCACCAGCTCAATGTAGCTTCAACAATACTGGAGGGGCAACGCCTTCCCGATCCAGCTGCTCATTAAGCCTGAATAGGACACCTGGTGCAACACCAGGAAAAGTACGAACACCTGGTAGGATTCCTTCCTCTTTTCCTGCCCCCCCCCCCGTCTTCCACTGAACAATTTAATTGTTGATGCTCTGGGTAAAGTACCCTTGCATCTGTTGTTTGGCACTGACATCCCAAATGTTTTTGGACCAAAGGGAACAGTCATAACAACTTGGATCTTAAGCTATTAAACCTTGACCTCATCTCAAGAATTGTTAAATCTATTGAACTGTCAAAACCCAGTTGGATTCCAAATCGCCTTTAGTGAACGGCTATCCTGCTTTATTTGGTTAACTTCTGCTTGTTGTTGACTTGATGCTTGCAACACCTTTCTTACGATAGGTTGTGAAATATTGTTTGTTTTATGCATCTAAGGCTAATTTATTATTTCAGGGAACGGTTCCAAG
Source organism: Eptatretus burgeri (assembly GCF_056783735.1). NCBI lineage: Eukaryota > Metazoa > Chordata > Myxini > Myxiniformes > Myxinidae > Eptatretus > Eptatretus burgeri. The sequence goes on from NC_140966.1 coordinate 85,763,778, forward strand.
ACTCCTAAAGGAGCCAAAACACCGAAGACTCCCAAGCAGGTTCTTGGTGATCGATTCATCCCCTTGCGCAGCAATTCCTCTAACCTGGAGATATCAAACTTCCTTGTGACAAAAGAAATTGAAGAGCAACCAGAAAATAATGTGAGATTCATATTATCAAGAAGGATGTTTATTTGCCCCCGTTGGACTTGTTCTGAAACGGGGGGGGGGGGGGGCTTTTGGAATTGGTCTCGATTTTTCGTGTGCATCTGCAACCATTTCTTAGATATGGATGGACCGATTTTATTTGTACTTGTCACAAAGATAACAAATGATGGTTTTATAACAAATGATTGCTTTTTTTTAAAAAAAATCTTATTTTTATCCCCTCCCCCCCAACCCCTGACATCAGATCCAAGATGGCTGACTCATGGCCATTTAAGTTGTAAAAAAAAAAACCGATGCTGAACACGTTCTTAACCATTTCTCAGACATTCATTTACCGATATTGTTTAAACTTGGCACCAAGATAATGAATGATTGCTCACACATGCAGATATATTCCACCCCCCCCCCGAGATTAGATCAAAGATGGCTGACTGGCGGCCATTTTGTTACTTAAATGTGCCCCCAACCATTTCTGAGACTTGCATGGTCTGATTTTGTTCAAACTTGGCATAAACACAGTACGTGATGGCATACACATGCCTCTCACTTTATTTTGCAATCTGATCAAAGATGGTGGATTGGTGGCCATTTTAGTTGTACATAAATATGGGCTAGCCCTTTAACTCCAAACAGAAAAATTACTAAAACAATGGGGGCTCTGAAATTTTGTCTTTTTTTTAACTTGTTAAGCCTGGTGTTGGCTTGGTGGTTATGGTGGCTGGCTTAGGATCTTAGGGTCCTGAGTTCGAGTCCCTGTCAGTCATTAAATTAACACCAGGTGGGGTTGACACCACACTTTTTTTTTCATTTTTTTTCCCCCTTCCCTAATATCGATATAAATACTTGTGTTTGGATTATTTTTCTCATTTTTTTTTCTTGTGATTTTTTTATCTTGCCAAAACGAAGTTTTTGCAAGATATGTTTGTCAGCTTGTATGTTTTTTTTTTTATTTTTTTTTTTGTCTGTAATCCGTATAAAAAATTCGGCAGGGCACAGTTATCATTGGAAATTTTTGTAACTTCGCATATCAGAGGCCTATAGAGGTCCCTTTCAGCGCACAAAATTTTGAAGGTCAAAGGTCAAGGTCACTTTGTCGCAAATCAGGGGAGCCGATGAAACCTTTATTTTTTGAGTAATTTTGATCGGATCGTCTTCAAATTTCATGGGAATATAGTTCATGGTCTGGCGCTCAGCTGATTAATTTTTGGTAGCGATTGGCCATGACCTTCATATGTTTTTTTTTTTTTTTTTTTTTTTTTTTTTTTTTTTTTGTCTGTAATCACGTATAAATCACTCTGCAGAGCACAGTTATTATTGGAAATTTTTGTAACTTCGCATATCAGAGGCCTATAGAGGTCCCTTTCAGCGCATAAAATTTTGAAGGTCAAGGTCACTTTGTCGCAATCAGGGGAGTCGATGAAACCCTTATTTTTTGAGTAATTTTAATCGAATCGTCTCCAAACTTTATGGGAATGTAGTATATGGTCTGGCGCTCAGCTGATTAATTTTTGGTGGCGATTGGCCTTGACCTTCATGGTTAGCGCCTAAGGTCAAACATATTTGACCCCAAGGTCAAATTTTCAAGTTTTAGGAACCATATTGTGTAGAACCTCAAATTGAACACCTCGATAAGTGCTTTCTAAATATGTCAAGCTTGAGACATTATGATGTCATTTGGTGACGTTGTGAGGCAAACGCATATTTTTCATGGTTACTCTAGAACGATTCTCAGCGGAATCTCTCGTAGGCAGATATTCCTCAAGGATTCGCTCCTGGTGGATAGCAGCTCTGTTCACCTCAGTTTGACCTTTAAAGAAGTCACACGTGGTCACCTTTTGGCAAGATACGGGTCTTGGCAAGATTGGGGGTCGGGGGGGGAGGAAGGAAAAAAAAAAGAAGATAGCTGAGGGGAGAAGGTGGTGTTGGTAAAGAGAGTGATATGTTATGCTTAATGACCGAACACACAAATAAAAATGAATTCATGTCAGAATAGCTGTACACTCGATACAACAGAGTTTGTAATGTTAACCACAGGCACATCTGCAAAAACTTTGTGATTCCAGTTCCAGAAAATTTGTTGGAACATGAAGCAAAAACATGGAAGTACCGCTCGTGTACGACCTCATGATCCCATCGAGTGTGAGCATCGAAAACAAAGCGTTGCATCCAGATATCATACTTGGGTACAAAAAAAAAATAGAGAAGAAGGCATTGTGAAGTGAGGTGTTGATACCAGTGATTTTGGACTATACGATGAAGAAATCAAGAAAATTATGAAATACCAATGCTTCAAGAATGAAGTGAAAAGATCCTGGAAGCTGAAGAATGCCAAAGTTGCAGCAGTGATAGTTGGAGCTACGAGAATGATGATAAAGAACCTCACAGAGATATTGAAACCATCCTTGGGAATATTACGACAAACAAACTACAGTTGGAAGCTGTCCGGGGCTCAGCGACGATCCACACACACACACACACACACACACACACACACACACACACACACACACACACACACACACACACACACACACACACACACACACACACACACACACATACACACACACACACACACACACACACACACACACACACACACACACACACACACACACACGTATTTAAAGGCCATTTTCCCTGCGAAAGTGGGGGTTAGCCTTGCGGGCCCCATGACAATCTTCTCCACTTTACCCTGTTTTCTGCATCTCCCCTTCTTTATCCCCTTGCCCACATTTCCTCTTCAACCACATTTAGCCAAGTTTTTCTCGGTCTTCCCCGTCCTCTACTTCCGACTACACTCATTTCCAACACTCCTCTCACCCAGTCACTTTCATCCTTCCTCAACACATGACCCAACCATCTCAACCTGTTTCTCTTCACAACCTCCATCACAGACTCTATTCCCATCATCTTCCGCAAGTCATCATTTGTCTTCCTCTCTCTCAACGATACTCCACACATCCACCGAACCATTCGCATTTCCACCCTTTCCAGCCTTTGTTGCTGCTCCATGTTCAGTACCCATGTCTCACTCCCATAAATCATCGTACTCCTCACACATGAAGCATATACCTTTCCCTTCAGCTTCAACGACACTCCCCTCTTTGTCAGCACGCCACTCAGTTCCCGAAACTTCTTCCATGCACATCTCACTTTAGCACATCCCACTCTTTCTCCCTCTTCCCCCCTCTTTTTTCCCCTTTCCCCCTTTAGTATTACCATCACTGAAGCGACGGGTGGTATTTGTTCGTATAAAATAAAATGACCAATTGGCAATTGCTTTAAAAACAGCCAGGAGGGCAAGGAAAAACATGATTGCTTGTATCATGCTCAGTTGCTGAGGGTTATCGGTTAAAACCTACTGCACCTACTTCCTGGTACATCTTGACATCATACGTTTCACTGTTCCAGGGGTAGTCGAGATGCCGAGTGCATCAAAGCTTTTTAAATCGTGTATGGTATTTCACGATTGTAAACACCTTTCTTCGATTTGCTGATGATGTCCTGATTATTTTAATTTTAATTTTTGGTATATCCATATATTGCCGGACCCAACGTCAAAAGTACCAGTGTATTGGTAATAGGGGCATTGCATCAGCGGCACAGCCGTGCCTTCAGCCAATGATGCTCCCTGCAGCCTTGTGCTGCATGCAAAGGAGGAAGAGGATGTTTATTGATGAACAATCCTACGGCAAGCAATTTATTCTTATTTGGTGTGAGAATTGGCTAAAAATCCATTTTGTTTGCTCCAAAGCAACTTTCACAAATTTATTTTATCTGTTCCATGCCATCCTTGGAATGATGTCCATGCATGGTTTACAAAAATTGATTGTTGGAGAAACCATATATGTATGTATATATGTATGTATATATATATATGTATATATATATATATATATATATATATATATATATATATATATATCTGTATGTATATATATATATATATATATTATACAGTGGTGCCCCCAGAATCCGAATTTAATTCGTTCCAAGAGGCTGTTCGGATTACAAAACTATTTTCCCAATAAGAAATAATGGAAAGTGAATTAATCCGTTCCTGCACCCCAAGAAAACCCACTTTCAAGACACTTTCAACTGAAATTACCCCTGTTTAAGGTAAAATAAGATGAGTAAATGACCTTTTCTGGGTCATTAATCTTTTTCCAAGCCTGGGGGATGAGCAGGAGCGTTGTCGCTTCCTCCATCAGGTCTGGATGCAGCTCTGGCCTATCAGTGGCCATTGGGATCCAAAACGTAAACTGTTCAGCCTGGTGGAGGTATGTAATTAACCATGAAGCACCAAATGGTGTTTTATATCCCAATACACTCTGTGGAGACACAAACGTGCCGTTTTCACTGCACGGTTCCACGGGAGAGAATCAAGAGGTGAAGCGATTGGGTGACGCAGCATGAAGTCACTACCATGCTCGCGAAAAAAACGTTTAGTTCGTTAAAGCCGATTCGTCAGAGGGTTCATTGAATGAGTTCGCTTCATGACGGGTTTTCGCGCTTTTATCGCTTCTTTACTTTTCAGAATCCTACACACGGTCGATTTCGGCAGATCGAACATGGCAGTGAGATCAGACGCACGCGTACCGCTCTCATGCTTAGCGATAAGTTCTTTCTTCAACTCAATTGTCGTTCTCATGGACTTCCTCTTATTCCTATTTGCTTCACTGCTCTTCTTGGGTGCCATGGTGAATGCACAAGGGTGATAATTGAAAAAAAAGAAAATGCACAAATCAAGGTGAAAACACGAGGTAAAGTAGCGATCGACATACGAGAGATGCTTTCACGAGTACTTCCACCGACAAACTGAATGAACAAAGCGCGAAGATGCGGGTCGAACAGGTGGGGGAGACGCACGTGAAGAAACATGAACGCCGCGTTGTGTTTGGTTTTCGAAAATGTGTTTGGTTTTTAGGGCAAAATTTTCTCGAAAAAATTGTTCGGATTCCAATTTGTTCAAACAATGGGGCGTTCGGATTCTGTGGGCACCACGGTATAAATATGATTTCTTTTTTTTTTTTTTTAATACACACACCAACCTACTCATCTTGCAATGGTGACTCCAATATCACGTGTGGATGTTCTACTGACCAAACGTGGCTGTTTACATTACCTGAGAAAATGGTGATTTCCATATTGTCTCCATTCGCAGTAATAGTTTTTCCATTCCAATAGTAATCCATGAGCCATTTTCTTTCAGTTCACGCACCTCTTACTTTGTATGGATGGAGGTGCAGATGTTTCTTCAGTACTGTGTGTGCTGCTATGTGAGAACTCTGCTGTGCCGACCGACAAACTGATATCCTCGGGCTTCTTAAAGTGCAAACCGAAATATCGTTAACTTTCTCGTCTGACAACACTGAAGACCTGCCAGGTCGTGAGCTGTGTCCGCAACTGAACCAGTCTTGTGATATTCAGAAATGAAGTCCCGTACAGTTATGATGTGGAACTTCCCCCATCAGGAAACTTTCTGCGAACTCCTGTCTTACCCTCGGTTTGGTCACCTGCACTACGAAACGCATGTTCCACCAAAAAACCGTGCCTGAAGTGGCAAAACCATGTTCAAATCAAATCCACTTTTTCCCAACTGCCTGTGTGCAGTGACTTTTGGGACACCAAACACATGCATTTGCTGCATGTTCAATGCAGTGAAAGGTTTTTATTTGAATTGCACAATTGCTTCCAGGTATCATTTTAGGTGATGTAGTCCATACCGGTCCAACTATGTCACAGTGTTACTCAAGTAAATAGTTTGTAATCTTCGCTTTGATATTAACTCAAATGGAAGTGGTTGCAGAATCGCACAAGCAATCGGCACATAAGTGGTGCCTTCATCGAATTGCGACGACATGGTGCATTGTGTACCAATTATCATAGGAGGTTGTGGTTTGGTGGCCTCCTATTTTTGAGCAGACACATGCTCAATTCAGAACAATCTTTTAGTTTTGGCTTTTTCGTTCTTGGGTTGGCATTTGTTTGTATCTTTTTTTTTCATGCGCCGCCGAGAGGAGAGAGAAATTTTTTTACTCTATCTGCCTGTCTGGCAGTCAAACAAAATTGAAAATCATTCCAAGCAGGAAACTTCCTATTTTTAGCAACATCACAAGGAACACACAGGCACGAATAAGTAATGTCATGTTTTAAAATAAAGTAGTGTATCAGACACTGCATGAACGGAGTAAACTTCTGGAGTTAAAAAAAAAAATTCAAAATGCGACCTTTAAAATATTTTATTTCATTTGAATTGTACACTTGAACACTGCATGGGGTAAGGTGTTTTATGAACTCTAGTTTGGAGGTGTTGTACCGTCCGAACAGTGACATCCATCTATTGCGACCATACTCTGTGCAGAGCGTTGGTGCTGCCTAAGCAGTCTCCTTGGCTATTGGACACAATCCTGGACGGGTCGCCACTCAGACACAGGATTCAAGCAAGCTGGCACTCATTTTACCAACCTCGGAAGGATGACAGGCAGCGTCGACCCCAACTGGTATTAATTCAACAGAAAGTGGGATTTGAACTCAGGATCCTAGGATTCCAAGCCCACCACCCTAACCATGAAGACAACACTAGGCAACAGTGACAACCTCATCAATATCTTTCTCTCTCTCCCTCATATGTGGCAATTTCAATTGTCACCATGGGAATTGGCTTTCCATGGTGACACCCAGCCATCTCACCAGCCAAAGTACTTCAGCAAAGGATTTATGTGACTCCATGGGATCGACTCGATCTGTAAACTTTCTGACCCGGTTTTCTTCCATGGCAAATCCTCCCTTCTGGACTTTGTGATGACAAACTTTCCCACAAATATCTCATGTTCTTCCTCTAATCCAAATTAGTGCATCTCATCATATGCTTGTGAGAATCAACATTTCTGGATATTCTCAGAGCTTCTGAATGCCGGTGAGTTTGGCAGTTCGTTCAGGCAGATTGTAGGTATTGTCAGCAGCCATCTCGCTTCAGGTTTGTCTCCCTTATCTACTGCCCCTGATATTAACTCGCCATATGAATTCCTCCATGGATACTGGCTCTGTCTTATTCACAGATTCATCCCATCTTGTCTTCAATTATCTGACCATTCTTCCCGCCAATGGTACACCGAGTCCTGTTTAGGCAGTTGCTGTGAAAGAACTTGTTTTTCTCTTCTTGGAAAGCGATCTTAGGTAATCGTAGATCATTCCAAAAAGTCTCTCAGGAGCACCAGAAAACAACATCTGTCCAACCTCAAGATTGAGCTTTCAAACTTGTCTCCTCCTTCTAAGACATGGTGGCACCTTGTTAATTATGTCTCTGAAGTCTGCTTCCCCTCTATCCCTTCCCTCTTCAAATGGCACCACCACCGGCTCTGTTTGTGAAAAGACCAAATGCCTCAATCTGTGTTTGCTTTCAAATTTGTCCCCAACCCCTCGCTGTCTGTAGCCACCCAACTCCGTCATACCAACTGCTCTTGAACTGTCTTTTACACCTGGGAAAGTGGAGAAGTTTGTCGACTCTTGACTTATTCTGTACCTGGAACAGACGACATCAGCTCACATGTACTTAAAAACCCACTCTGCTGCTCTTGCACATCCGCTCTCTGCTCTTTTCATCCTATTGCTCCTAATTCATCTTGCATCTGCTCGGAAGTCAGCCAACATCACTGCATTACATAAAAAATGTGCAAAAACTGTTCAGCTTACTTCCAATCATCAGCAAGGTCATGGAATCCATCATCACAGTTGATATGAAATCCTTCTTTCTCTCCAACAACCTCATCTCAGATCACCGATTTAGTTTCAGACCAGGTCACACTACCTTGGGCATTCTGCTCCAACTCTCCCATCAATGGATGGGGGCCCTAAATGTCAGACATGAGATCAGGGCCATCTCATTGGACGTATCTCAAGCTTTCACTGATCTGGCATCCCTCCTTCCTCTCCAAACTCTCTGCCTACGGCATCCAAGGCCAACTCCACTCATGGCTTACTGACTTCCTCTACTCTTGTAGCCAATGTGTGGCACTCAACAGAATCCTTTCATATCCTCTCCCTGTAAAAGCTGAAGTGCCAGAAAGCATTGTTCTGGACCCAGTCCTGTTCCTAGTCTTCATTCATGATCTCTGACTCTCTGGAAAATCCCCTCTATCTATTGCTGATGACTCCACCCTCTGCCATGACATCCCTCATCCTTCAGACAAGCAGGCTGCAGCCTCATCCCCCCTTCAGATCTTGACAAAATCGCAAGCTTGTCAAGCACTCGGAACATGTCTAACCCCCCCCTTCTACTTTCTTTACAATCCTCTTGAAGTTCACTCACTCAAACTCCTGGGCCTCACGATCAGCCATGATCCTACTTGGGCAAACTACATTTAAAAGTTTGTCTCCAAAGCCAGTCCCAGACTGGGCAGCCTGCATCGTGCAAAGTCCTTCCTTGGCACACCTGAACCCCTATCTGAAGCTTGATGGAGTACTGTTCTCCCCTCTGAGCTGACTCACCTGTCTCACAGTTTGCTCACCTTGACTGCATGGAAACCAAGGCCTTCAAGATTATTAGAATCTCCCACGATGAAGTCTATGGGCCCATCACTTTCCAATTGCAGACAGTTTTTTTTCTCCTTTTTTTTTTTTTTTTTCTCCATGGTCTGTCTTCTGCCTCCTTTCTAGTCCTGCACCCTCTCCTCTCTCGATACCTTGTTCCTTCCCACCCCACACCAAGTTTCTGCAGGGTGTAAGTGGTCCTCCAACAACCCTGTTCTGGTGAATCTCCCAAAATCCCGAAGCACTGCTCAACTTCACTCCTTCATTGTTTTTATTTATTTATTTTCCTCTAGCCTGTGGAACCAACCTCCATAGTCTTTCTTTCCTCCACAAAAAAAACTTGTATTTCATCTGCTTTTATGCCTCCGTGGCTGAAGGTGCCGGAGGCATATTTTTGAGTCGTCTGTGTGTCTGCATCCGTAGCAGATTTTCATTTCCACATTAACTTGTGACCTGCTGAAGGGATTTTGACAAATATTTGTCCAAGACATCGTCTGTTTTACAAAGATAAACTGATTCGATTTTGGGTTCACAAATCAAAAGTAGAGGCATGTGCGCTTACATTGAAAATCATTTTTTTTTTTAACACTAACTTGTGTACCAGTAAAGCATTGATGTCAAACCTGACACAAGTAGGTACTGAAACACAAAGATGAGCATGAACCGATTAAATTTTGGGTGCAACTGTTGAAAGGTCATGTGCCTTTTGAGAATCATTGTGCAGACCATAACTGGAGTTTGAAGTATGTGATGTTCTATCTTATACCCATGTGGTTTTTCATGTTACCTTTGATCAAGCATAACAGTGGGTTGAAATGCAACGTGGGCAGAAGCACATCGATCGACGCATTCACATCAAATTTTCTAGTTTGGAAAAAAAAAAAACCAAAAAAAAAAAACAAGAACATCCAACTTGACAATTTTTATTTAAAGCCAATGTTGATGGCAGTTTGTGAGTAGAAAAAAAAAAGTATATCTCGAGTCTGTGTCGCTGTTTGTAAAAGCAATCGGCTACTTGTGATGAGATCCGTGTACACCAATCTTGTTGACATATTGTGATGTTTCATGCGACCTTGCTGTGAATAATCGAACCTTGATTGTCTCTGTATTTTTATTTATTCTTTTTGTAATTGTGAAATGCAGGAAGAGCAGAATGCAATGGCAATGAAGCTGAATGGTTTTGATTTGGGAGACTTCCGGATATTGCGACACTCCACGAAAGCACCACAGGCACCGGAAGGTGGGATGAATGCTGGAGAGCATGGCTGTCTTGGTATGACGAGTTGAACAACCAATTTTGATACTGTTTCATTTTCTCATACAGAAACTGAGGCTCGGTATAGCGAGACCCGCCTTGTGGCCAAAGTACTGACGGTTGCAGACATGAGACAGATAAATGGGTCAAGATATAACATTCATAGACTCAGTGTAAGAGGATGAGGGGCAAGCAAGCTAATGAAATGGTCAGGATGTAGATATAAGGTACAGGTATTTTTTTTTGTTTGTTAAAGAGGTAAAGTCAAAATTAGTGAATAGACTGTGATTTTTCTTGATTGGTTATTATTTTCATTTTTCCTTAAGGCCCGGTCACACCTTGACGTTTTAGCTAGCGATGGCAACGTATTAAAATGTATGTAAAACGCTGGCTTACGTTGAACTTTTGATGTTTTTTTTTAAAGATTCGGACGTATTCATAGCGACTTGGTCTTATGTATAACGCATTGGTAACGGACACAACGTTTCATTGTGTTATAGATAACTTATACCAACGAATGCTGAACCTGTTGTCGGCCTACACAACCGATGCCCAATGATAGTCTAACTTAGGCATAGCGCGTTGCACGCATCACCGACGATATCGTGACGTAGCCTATTAAAAGGCTGACGCACAACAATTCAAATCATAACTGCCGTAGAAATGGAAGTGACAACATCGCGGTCACACCTTGGCGATCTTGCCAGCGTATGCCGACCTAAGAAAAATGTGTCTAAAACGTTGGGACACGTCAAATACGGTATGAGTAAGTTTGGTATACGTGAGTAGAACGCTAAAGTACGCTATCATACGTCGTAGTAAGTAGAGTACGTCAAGAAATTTTAAACATGTTCAAAATTTTACGACGTACTCGGCGTATGACACACGTTCCGCATGCGATGGGGATAAGTTTTACACAAGATATGTGGACGCTTACACACGTCCACAAAGGCTACTTATAAGCTACTCATAAGTCGAAACACGTCGCGGTAATGTCTTTTTTACGCGAAACTTATTTCTAACTTATGTTTGACGTGCTTTGAACCAATTCTTTACGTAGTCCCAACACACATCGACGTATGTAGACGTATTCCAATGACGTCTTCCGGTCGACAAAAAAAAAAAATGAACGTGTTTCCAGCTTACAACTGCCATATAAAGACGTGTTCCCAGCGGTTTTGGGAATTGGTATATAAAAATGCTGCTCATAAAAGGGGAACCCAACAGTGTTTTCGAGTCCTTTTTGAGTCGATGTCCATGTCAGCAGTAACAGTATCAGTATTAGTATGAGTAGTAGTTTGTTCATGTTGGCAGTAGTAGGTGAGTGTGAGGGGGAGGGTGTGGGTTATGATGGATCATCCTTGCGTTTAACGATTTAAATGATAAACTCAACGATTTAAATGGCTGCATCTCCACTATTGAAAGTAGACGCTTGCGCTCAACAATTGGATTTTTTTTTACACTCAACGACTTTTAAACGGTACCACTCAGCCATTTTCATTGTTTACAATGAACAATTTAAATTGCTGTCACTCGCCTTTGTTTTTTGACGCTGGGGTTTGGAAATTTGAAGCGTTTCTTCTGAATGTGTTAAAACGCTCAAACTCGACTATTTTAAATAGACGCTGCCGATGGACAATTGGAATCATAGCCAAGCTAGACATCGAAGTGTGAACATCCTCGTCATGCCGAAGAAAAGTTTGAAGAATGCTGCAAATAAGTGTCCTGGCCGTGGCCGTGGACGCTGACGCAAGGACGATCCATTATACCGACGTCCTTCAGCCTATGAGTAACTTAAAAGTAACGTCTGTCGATGTGTGGCAACGATCGCGTAACGTGCCAACAACACGTTAATCATAGGTTAGAAATAAGTTTCGGGTACGCTAAACATTACCTCAGCGTGTCTCAACTTATGATTAACTTACAAGTAGCATGTGTTGACGTCTGTCAACGATCGCAGACCGTGCATACAACTTGTGGCCAGCGTAGCGGAACGTATGAGTCATACGCCGGCATACGTCGTAAAATTTCAAGCATGAAAAAATTTGAGGACAACCAAAAAGTACAACGTTTAAAGCCAACGTACAACGACGTATGGCAGTGTTTTTCAGCGTGCTCTCAATGTTATCAAAACTTACCCATAACGTATTCAACGTGTGCCAGCGTTTTAGAAAAAAAAATTCAAAAATCGGCATACGTTGGCTAAAACGTTAAGGTGTGACCGGGCCTTTAACTGGGCTGTTACAAGTTAAATTTCTACAAAGATCATCATTTATTTGAATGACCATGGAGAGATTTACTGTTTATGAATGAGTTGACAAACGCCTACGACCTAACCCCACTTTTCACAACTTCAACCATCTCTTGTGATAAACACTTCAATGACTTCATCTTATAAACTCAGCGCCTTAGCAATAATTACTGCCTGGCTTAAAGGCATAGCGCACTGATTCTTAGCCTCAATCCAGGAGGATAAAAGTCTCTGTTCTCAGTTAAAACACCTGTCAACTCTCATGTTTTTACCATGAGACGTATGACTTTCTGTTGAAAGTCACAACTCTCATGTTTTTACCATGAGACATATGACTTTCTGTTGAAAGTCACAACTCTCACGTTGTTGCCGTGAGACAAGACTTTCTGTTGAAAGTCACGTTCTCACATTCTCGATTTAAATTCTCACACTTTTGAAAATTTCTCTGCACCAAAAAATATTTCCAACATTATTGCATTGCGACTGGTTGAACAGATGTTATAGCCTTGAATACTGACTTAAATCCGATTGCTTCACGTCGTTGCGCACTTCCTATATGAGACGGAGTCTGATTGGTCAATTATTGTCGACCATCCTGATCGAATTAAATGTCTTGTTACTGGGGGTTCATTTTTTGCATGAAATTGCCGCAAAATACTGGGAAATACTATCGATATGCTGCTACAATACATCTTAATTACAAGGATGATGAGTGTTCTAATTCCTGGATCACATTTGATCTGTTGATGAAAATAAAATGTCTTGTTTATTCATGTTGTTGGTTCATTTATTTGAGTCCATGCAGTGGACTAAACAGTTACATAACATAAAAACCGATCTTCTGACTGAAAAACAAATGGATGAATTTGGCACGAGAATGCAGGAAATTGCATCCCAGACTCCCCTAGATTTTTCAGGCACTTCACGCCCTCAATTCTCCGTCGCTTCGCGACCTTTCTTGTCACATTTTGCGTTCGCACGCTTTTTCATAATTTGTGGTTGACAGGTCAAACTTCTCCGAGATCTCATTAATTTTTTTTTAGCAATTATGGGAATTGTGGACTGACTAAATTTTTTTGTTTGTTTGTTTTTTCGTTTTTACAATTGTCTTTAGACTCCCCCCATAAACCAAATTCACACCCAACAAAGGTGGTACCAACACCTGACTCCATCCTCCTCAAAACTCTATTTCGGCTCAAGGCTTTTCGCACAATTACCAACAGCACACAGAGCAGGAAGACAAGAACACATGTGCTGATTGGTTGAAAGGAGACTCACTCAGATATGTGCTGTGAGTGGCTGCCAGCGATGTCAACACGAGCTGTCGTGTTTTCGGTCAATATGGTGCTTTTAAACTTGTAACTTTTGACTCAGTTGATGGATTTATATATTTTAAAAAGTAATTAAAAACTGGATATATTCGTTTGCGCTAAAGTGGAGGGTATCACCGTATATAATGTGCACACCCATACGCACTGGATCACCCAATCAAGATTGGGTAGACTTTAATAAACCATCAGGAAGCTTGATATTTAAAGCTGCAGCAAAAGTTAACCTGAGAGTGCACCATGGCATTGATGGGACAAATGGCCTCATTTCATTTGAAGTCTGTTTCGCCCGAGTCTTGTTGAGCAATCTCATGTTGACGATGTTTAAATGATTTTCAGACATTTAAAAACGCATACATGCAGATTGTTTGTTTGCGGTGGGGGTGGAGGGTGTGGGGTGCCCATGAACTGACCTTGGCTATCCCACAACACGTATGCAAAATTTGGTAGGGATTGGTTTGGAGGTGTGGAATTTTGTATGAATGGAAGAAAAGGCCACACACACACGACAATTCAATCGGATGAAAATTCATAATTTAAGTGACTGACCTTTGACCTAAGTTTCTCGTTCGTATCTACCTCTACCAGGTGGTGAGATTTCCTGAAGATCGGAGTAAAATTGCCATTTGTAGATGATTCACAGACCAGGCCAACCAATATACTTGTGAATTTTCCTTTTCACAAGTAATGAAGCTTATATTGTACTTCCCACTAAATCCTCCGCATATTGGCTTCCAAAATGAAGATCCCGATGTGATGAGGGCTGGGAAGATGTCCTTGAGGTACTCGCACTCATCTCTGAGCTGTTCAAATCATGACCAAAAAGCTGTCATCCTGGTGTTTTGTCGGCGGGGTGATTCATCAATGTAGGTGCCGTCCCTCGGATGGATGTTAAACTGGGCGTCCTGTCTGCCATCATTAGTTGGTGGACATTAAAGAGCAGGTTGCGGGTCACCAAACATGTTCTGAAAATTTATCGGTATTATTATATGTGCATTAAATAGTTCGATACAAACGATTGTGGTTGTCCAACTATTGGGAAAATTAATGAAATTTAACTCCGAAGTTGTTATTTCTCGAGGCTGTTGGAAAAAAAAAACAGCCGCGTGCCATATATAGATGGCGACGTCACGTTCTCCAAAACAAAGCGGATGCTCACTTGCTCATTGAAGAAGTGTCCAGTTCAGTGAGCCGTTCTTTCGCTTTTTTGAGCTTGCAACTGTCTATATTATCCTTTTTATTTTGAATGATTGTAGAACAAAGTTATTTGGATATTTGTACATCATGCCTCGTACGTGTGTCGTCATGTTTTGTGAAAATGGCTGGAAAACGGGTAATCGCTCCCACCGATTCCCGAAGGAATCGCATTCGCCGGCAGTGGATAAGATTTGTACAAACAAAACGGGTGAATTTCCCCCCAAAGAAAACGGGTAAAGAGGACCCTTTGGATAGACTTGTCATTTGTGGTGACCATTTCACAGCCGAGGATTACGAAGGCATAAACACATCTGATCACCACTCTGAATATGAGTTGTTGGTTGACAAGTTCTCCAGATACTGCTCTGTCACAGAATCAATTGTTGAGTTTAAGTGAGAAAAACCTTGAAATGTATTCTTAAAGAGTACATGGAAAAACGCATAAATAAACTTTCTGAAAAACGCAAGCATGAAAATTTTTCTCAACAAATCAACTTATTGTTAATTAAATTACTTTTTTAACAGCATCAGCAAATTTGGCTATTTCATTGCAATTGTAAAAAATTTATCAATTTTCCACCTTTTTATTTCTAAATTTGCTGGATTATTTCCCAATGAGGGTAAACATGTTTTGGTATTTATATGCCACAACAGTCTCTTCAAAGTTGGGGTTTGTTCTAACTGTTCACTTTCGCTGGGGTCAAGCTCATCTGTCAGAAAGACTTCAACGCCAAGGCTACGGTGTAAAATATATTTGGGTCCATTATTGATTCATTCTATTTCTGACTCTTGAGTGACTCGAGGGTTAAAAATTATTATATCAAGTCACAGACGAATCAAACTTTACATTATTTTATGTATCGAACAAGAAAATGAAAATGTACAAACCAATCTGTCTGGTGGATTCTGTTAGTGTGAACTGCCGGGCAGTCAGTCCTGCCACTTGTACACGAAATAGGCCGTTTTCTGGCACGTACAGGTGGCTCAAATTTATATGGCTCGGGGCCGAAACTCCATTCCCATCATATCCCATAAATTCCCATAAATAAAGTCTCCCATAAATTCCCATCATCCTCCGACTCATCCTCGGCAATATCGGAATGAAAACGCTCAATTTCATCGCCGCTGAAATCACTCTCTGATTCACATCTCGCCATTGTTCACACGCTGTTTCCGAATGTTCATGAAGTTTTCGGAGAACGTGACGTTATAGTATCTTCGGTAAATTCTGGTCTGTTTTTCGATCACTGACAAAAGTTTTGACTTAAAAGTTAATTTTAGCATATTTTGAGTTTCAAATGTAAGAAAATAATTGGCCAACGATTATTGTGATTACAACCTTCAAATCACATGGTCATCAGCGACCCAAAACCTGCTCTTTTAACATTGGTGTGACATATATGTGTAGTTTCCCTTGAGAACAATTTACCGATGGATCCCCGAGTGTGACATTTCAAATACATTTCCGGAAAATAATAAACCTAATGCATTGCGTAACTAAGCGAACAGGCGAACGCAGACAACCTTATGCTGAATTTATTTTTGAATTTTTGTCTAAACATAAACAGGTGGGCTCAATAACTACATAAAATTCTAATAGTTACACTACCCATGGCTCAGGACCTGTAACTCAAGGAAAAACAACAAGAACAACAACAATCAGTGAGAGCAGCAACAGATGTTTGACATAGTCAAATGTCTTCTTGGCCCTCAATGGCCCTCTCGTTTTCCTGACTGCTGGCGGCAGCTCACCTTATCACGGCAGGCGATACAACGTCTCAGTCCCTTTGAACTGGCCTTTGTCATTAAATTCTTTTCCGAGCTGTTCACACATGGTCCCCGGTGATATGGCTGCCTGCATGGCAGTCCCTGCAAATAACTCCACACAGCAAGTGGTCCTGTGGCACATGACCAAGATGAGTACTGGTATGGCAAGGAAAAGGCAAGGGATAACTCTCACAGGTTTCAGCATCCTTACAGCAAGTCCAGTGGCCTATGAACTGTGAAGGGGTGGATGATGTGAATGGGTACCATATCCTAATCTATCCTATCCTTAATTCATCCTTAAGCTATCCCCAAGGCTTTTCAACACGCCTGTCTCAAACTATGGGTTCCAACAACCATGATCGCCGTCGCCTGCGTTGGTGCTTATTACCAATTCGGGCCTGGCCCGCGAATTTTCCTTTATGCCCTCGCGCAATTCCGTGGCTGCAAAGTGTGGCTCCACTGAAGGTCTGCCCACCTGCTGAACATGTCCTTCGGCTCTCGTGGATGCTGAAGCTGCCTCCAAGCCTACCTACTCCTTGCTAAACTATGAGGGAGGCCTTCCCAGCACTCTTCCCAACACCTACCATAGTGTGTGGCACTCCAGGTCCTTTCCTTTGGGACCCGTGCCCATTACATTCCCTTACTGTTGTCCCCTGGACCTACCTACGGCCTACTCTAGCCGACTGTCTCTGGCGCCCGGGGTGCCCTCTACTATTTACTCACCTTTTATGAATCACGCTCCCAGCTGGTCAATCTCCTGCACCCTGCAAAATGATTTGTTTCCACTTTCAGCACCAACCACGAAACAACATACATTTGGAAATTTGACTCACCCGCTAACTAATTTTCCTTTAACCCTGGGTTTCCTTGGGTTGGATCTACTCCTTCCCCAAATTCATTTATTCGCACGATGCACTCCTCATTCACTCTGCACATGCTGGGCCCGCTGACCCGCATGCATTCATTCTTTCATTCACTCTGGTGCATCGAATAGCTACGTCCCCCTAACTAACTCATGCTCCCAGTCATCTGTTGCACTAATGCACGTCCCTTTTGACTCGATATGGCTCAGCTACGTTCCCACTACATGTTCCATTTCTGTCCTTGTCTCCATTCATCACAAAGCTAACTTACCCCTCCCCCCCATCTAACATGCTCCTGGGCCCCCATGGAAGGCCTCTTCTAATGCCCCAATTGGGCTGACCTACCTAACCTTATCTCCCCCCCCCACTAACTAATGATCCTTTGCCCAAAATGAGGATGTTCATCCACATCCCTATCGGGCTCTGTATTTCTTATTCCAGTTCGAGTGAGTCTTTCGCATCCACGGGGGTGCTCAGTCTCGCCTCCGATCCTTCGGTCAAGTCGATCCATGAAGGCATTTCATCACCCGTATAGGGTCTCAGGCAGTCGGCGTGGACGATACGGGGGAAGGCCCGTGGCCCCATTTTTATTTTGATTCCCATGTAGCTGATTTTTGCCAGGACGACCCCGGGCCCTGCCAGGGCAAGGTGAGCTTCGGGCATTTGCCCTTCCTCCTCCAGGGATTGAAGAACCAAATCTTCATCCCCAGGGAGTACTCACTCGCCTGGCTCCAGTGGTCGTACCTGCGCTTCAGTTTTACACCCGCCAGGTGGAGTTGGTGGCGGGCGAAGGCATGGACCCTCGCCACGCCTTCCTCCAAATGACGTGTGTAACCCTCCCCTGGTGGTTTATCGGGGCACTCAGGCGTCGGGCCACATTGCAAGTCAATGGGAGCCCGCAGCTCTCGTCCATACATGAGCAACGCTGGGTTGCACGCGGTGGCCACTGAAAGCTGCACGCGGAAGTTACCTCCACCACTGAAGGTGAAAGAGGTTATGTTTTAACCCCTTTCTGTCTGTTTGTTACGTGCAAAATCGAAGATTTTTCAAGTACTTATTGGTTTGTCGATTTTGTTATTCTGTCTGTCAGTTTATCGCCTGCAGGTCACAATTTTCAACCAATCTTCACGAAACTTCACTACATGGTGAAGTTTGACATCAGGAAGAAGCCTATTATTTTTGAGGTCAAAAGGTCAACATAGGCTGAGTTTCTAAAATTGTCAATTTTCATTTGATTCACTTGAAATTTGAAGAGAAGTTGCATATTTGGTCATTGATTTCAACCACCAATAAATTCCCATCATCCTCCGACTCGTCCTCGGCAATATCGGAATGAAAACACTCAATTTCATCGCCGCTGAAATCACTCTCCAATTCACATCTCGCCATTGTTCACATGCTGTTTCCGAATGTTCACGAAGTTTTCGGAGAACGTGACGTCATAGCATCTTCGGTAAATTCCGGTCTGTTTTTCGATCACTGACAAAAGTTTTGACTTTAAAGTTAATTTTAGCATATTTTGAGTTTCAAATGTAAGGAAATAATTGCCCAACGATTATTAATGTGATTACAACCTTCCAATCGCGTGAAGTCATCAGCGACCCAAAACCTGCTCTTTAAACATTTCAGTGTTCTTCATGAAGAGTCGGCGAACAATTGCCAGCATCCTGGACAAATTACTAAGTCCTGCCCCAACTACTGCTGGGAAGGCAATGGCAAACCACCCAGTATAAATAACCCTTGCCAAGAAATTGCCTTGGTAGTACCGATGCTCTTTAAAAATACGGCATATCAGAAACAAACGGTGATGTGAAGATCATCTTTGTTTAAAAAAATATATATATATTTGTATTTTCTTCTCAAGAGCTCCACTTTTTGCTCCTCAATAGCTCCAATAGCTAAGCACATTCTTCTGTTTCGTGCTACCACTCGCATCTTCTTTGCCCCAACTTTCATTATTATTTGCAAATAGTCTTTTATCCCTCTTACTACCACAACTCATTGCCACCACCATGAGCAACCATTATAGCGATAGACGGGCAGGCTGCCACGCAGATGTGAAAACATCACATCAGATATTTTCAGATGGCATAATTATAGCCTTACTGAGGCTGCCACGCAGATGTGAAAACCAAGACTGTATTGGACCAGAGCAACGCCAAATTGTTTTTTGCTAGACCCGTTTCAGTTCTGGAGTTTGGAAAAAAACCTGCAGTCCAGACTCTTTCAAAACCAGCAGCAGTGGATCAAACAAATTTTGTTTGGTGTATTGTATTTCTGCCTCCGCTTGGCTCATTGATCACAAGCTTTCACGAAAGCACTTTGTGTTTGAAATGTTAATGATACTATTTTTAAGACCAATTTTCAATCAAGAAACAAGGTATTCAGCAAACATGTTTGGCTTTTAGTTAAGAAACTTGTAAGTGATTTTCATTTGGTCAACCTTGGGTTGGCCACAAAACCTGGCATGGCTTGGCTTGGTTTGGAGGTGCCAAACCCTGCAAGTTGCATTTCAGAAACTTAGTTCACTTGCGGCACCAACTCCAATAGGAGGAGGAGGAGATTGGGACCATTCTCTGTGCAAAGCATTGGTGCTGCTTAAGCAGTCTCTTTGGCTATTGGGTACAATCCTGGACAGGTCACCACTCCGACACAGCATTCCAGCATGCTGGCACTCATTTTGCCGACCTCGGAAGGATGACAGGCCGAGTTAACCCCACCTGGTATGAATTCAACAGCTGAGTGGGATTTGAACTCAGGACCCTAAGATCCAAAGCCCACCACCCAAACTATGAAGCTAACATCAGGCATTTCTAATAGGAAATGATTGTTTAAAACTGCACATTGGTAGCTTTCATGTATGAATAGTATTAAATCACCAAATGCAATGCAGCACTTTTTTATTTATGTATGCAATATATATGTATATGTATATGTTGTTACAGCCATGGGTACCGAGTGTATTATGAGGGGGTTAATCCTCGTTTCTCCTCAGAAGAACCAGACCGAGAGTCACTGCTTACAATTAACTTTATGGTACGGTGAATTGCTGAACAACCACGAACGCCAATCAGTTAACCACGAGTTCCAGTGTCCACCGTCTAATTTGCCATTTAACTAGAGGTCACATGGCCAACTGATCGGGGAACGCGCCCTCGGCGATGCACCAATCTTATCTTGATTATATCTTAAGTAAGGTGGCCGAGCGTTTACCGCTGGTGCATGCCGACTATGACAGGTTAATTAGTTTGGGAATTGCCTCCCAGTCTATCTAGGTTCCGACAATGCTGGATCAATGGAAGGAAAGGACAAGCACAGACAGGTTGAAACGTCAAGGAATTTTTTTTTTTTTTTAAATAATAAACTGAAGAACTTTTTGTTTCCTTGTGCTGCAAATGGATGAATTCAAATCAATCGAAATAATCTCAAACAAAAATAATTCAACAGGCATTGATAGAAAAATAGACAAAGAGCAGATGCTTTTCATGATGCCTTACTTTAACAATTAAACACTGGACATGGGTACCCAGTAAATCATTTGGGGGGAGGGAATAAATCCGGTCTCTGCTTACCAAGGCAGAAGTCATCGTGCGTCTAATACAACAACCCAAAATGTGTGAGTGTGCCTTGGTCCGCTGCCAGCACCCTACCTCGCTATGCACCTACCCGCAAACAGGCTCGAACACCAATCAACGTCACGTCGTCACCCCAGGAAATAGGTACACCAAGAATCAGGTACGCCAAGAGCAAGTACCGAGCTGAACTAGCAGGAACAGTCCAACCATCACCAACCGTCAGGTGCTGTAACCAACGGGCAGCTGTAAGGAGCTGTAACTAACGGGCAGGAGCTGTAAGGAACCATCACCAGCTGTCAGGGATTGTCACCAATGGCCAGGAGCTGTAAGAAATGGACGGTCCTCCCGTCCTTTCTATCGGCGACCAGTGTGGGCAGAGCCTCAAGCAAACTTTAGCCAAATCTTGTTTGCATATTGGTGCATCTCTGCATGTGACCTCCAACCGTCAATCTTGTGATCATCCCTTCCTCACCATCGAGCGAGATTCAACCCCCAATCAACACAGGCCCGGCCCATGAGATAACGCTCGGGGTGCTGGATGAGCGCCAGAAACGGCCACCCGCCGGAACAACCGAGCGGGGGCACGAAGCGCCCACAAAATGCCAATGGTGGTCACCACTCCAGGCGCTCCTACCACCCAGCCGGACAGGGGCCAGCCAGCATCCACGGAGCTGCCGAGCAGGACGCCAAACGTCTCCTAAGAAAGAAGGATGCCAGGTGTCGACGAAAGATAGGTGGGTGTCGAACGTCAATGAAAGAGGTGTGTGAGGTAAATGATCCACAGTCGTATTTGACCATCAGGAAAACTGTTCAGGAAACGCCTGTGGTGTGCTTCATCAAATGTCCTCTAAGTTTAAAGTGAAAATAAGTTATCCACCTCTAAGCCAATGTGTCTTGATGAAAGGGGTAGAATGAGTCTTCGTACGGAAATCTCTCGCGTGCATGAACGTGTCGTAAGGAGGAAAAGGCCATCCCATAAGAAAGGGAATCTGTTCTCTTCCCTTCTCAAATGCATCAAAGAGTTAGAATCCCACCAGACAAGGTGATGGTTTATTCTGAACATGCATTGATGGAAATAACTGTCTGAGGACCTGGATGTTATGTGCATTAGTCAGATCTGATTCTGAAATCAATTACAATATATATATATATATATATATATATATATATATATATATATATATATATATATATATATATATATATATATATATATATATATATATTGTTACGAATTTGGAAATCGATCGCACTCAACATACAGGTTCCTTTCGCTCAGTTATGTCAATAAGTGCATGTTACATAGATAACTCACTTTCCATTTTTTAATGGGCAGAAATCGATTAAATGCGGTGATTTAAATTGATAGGGAGCAATCACGACACAAAGGAAGACGCCCCTCCCCCTCTTCTGCGAAGAGGAAGAAGAGCCCTCCCGTCCCATGATTCATGACGTAAACAACTCCCTCCCACCCACGATTGAGCGGGGGATGGAGCACGAGGGCATGAGTCACGCCGGGAGCGGGGGAGGGGGCCGATAGGAATAAAAAAGGGACACTGCTTGGCTGGAGTTGGTTCTGGTTCTGGGGTCTTGGGGGGGTCTGGTTCTGGGGTCTTGTTGGGGGGGTCTTGTTCTTGTTGGAGAGTTGTTCATCAGAGGAGTTGGTTCTGGTTGTCGTGGTTCTTCTTCGGTCTGGTGGTCGTGGAGTGTCGGCCTGGTTCAAGGGCTCGAGCTGGTTCGAGGTTGTTGTCCTGCTGGTGCTTCTTCGAGTTGGCTGTGCAGTCGGTGGTTCAAAGGGTCGTGCTGGTTCTGAGTTATCTTGGTTCGGCCTTTCTTCTGCTTCGTGGCCTCATCTTGGTTCAGCTGGCTCAACTTGGAAAGCGACACATCTTCGGGAAGGCTCGGTGTTTCGTCTCACCAGCACGTGGTCCGGAGTGCGAGGGGATACGCTGGAGCTCAGGAAGGATTGTGGCTCCGGCGATTGGATCCAGCTCGCCCTCGCTGGAGCCTGGGTCCGAACAGCTTGAAGACCACACGAGGTGGAGAGGTTCGAGATAGGTTCTTGGTTTCAGCTCATCTGTCCCTCTGAGTTGAAGTCCTCATTGAAGGCATCAGCCACGTGTGTGTGTGTGTGTGTGTGTGTGTGTGTGTGTGTGTGTGTGTGTGTGTGTGTGTGTGTGTGTGTGTGTGTGTGTGTGTGTGTGCGTGCGTGCGTGCGTGCGTGCGTGCGTGCGTGCGTGCGTGCGTGCGTGCGTGCGCGCGTGCGCGTGCGCGCGTGCACGCCCGTCTAACAAGTAGGAAACTGTTAAGTGCTTTGTGTGCTGTAAATTATTGCATTGAATTTCGTATAGTCGGTATAGTTCTGCTCTTACGTGCTTCCCTAGTTCCCCATTATTATTAATAAATACCCCAATTGTTAAATGTTTTCAGCTCGTCGCATCGATTCTTTCATTGACTGAGCATATTTGTTAGGAATTAGAAAGCCGCTGGTTTGCCGTAAATGGGGGACATTCGGACCGATGGTTCTTGGTGATTAAGCCACTCGGAATCGCGCACAGGACAGGCTCGCTTAAGCGGCTTGTTTCGTATGAGTTCCGTCGAGGGTGTGGAGGCTCGGTAGATCGCCACGTGATCTCGAGGTATTTTGAAGAATTGGCAAATAACCTTCTACCACGTGGTTAAAAAATTGGCCCTTCATGGTTCTTGCACAAGGACCCGTCTGCTTCGGACTTATCCGGGCGGCGATCTATATTCCGGACGATCGGTCGGACCAAGCCGGCTCGCGGCTCCATCAGAGCGGTTCGGTTCGCGGCCGACCCCCGGCCCCGTAACAATATGTATATCTTGTGGCCTGGGGTTCGGTGGTGATAAACGACCACGAGGTGGAGCAGTGGAGTCGTCTCCCACCGAACACCCAGAATTTAGGTCCTGACTCTCGGATAATTCCGAGAGTTCACGGGTCCCTTAGCGGACCATGGTTGCCAATATTTTGACGGTGTGGGGTAGGGTTAATTGCCTAATTTCAATATACCTAAATCCTCACGTCGTTCAACTACCGGGGAAAACACACCCTCGGCCGACTTTGTCCGAATCGAGTCGCTATCACAGACTCTGATCCGGCGTAACCGAGTGGAAGTTACCAAAGCTGCGCCGGACCAAATGAACAATTTACGGCATGAGCACCCTACCAATTTGCAACACGCACCATGCTCGGCCAATGGAGGAAAGCACAGAAAACGAGCTGATACATTTAACGGGTTTATTTTACGACAATCGAGGAGGGGGGGGGGGGGATACAGAGTAGTTATCACTAAAAAAAGAAATGTAATTTATCAGCAAAAGAAATCACTTGCACAATTCTACTTAACAGGCTGGGCCCACACACACACACACACAGACACACACAGACACACACAGACACACACAGACACACACAGACACACACAGACACACACAGACACACACAGACACACACAGACACACACAGACACACACAGACACACACAGACACACACAGACACACACAGACACACACAGACACACACAGACACACACAGACACACACAGACACACACAGACACAGACACAGACACACACGAACTGGACCCTGTGGGTCTATCTCGGTCAAGCCAGGCCGGGGTACCTGTCCGCTTCGTGCGGCCACACCGACTCCGAAACCACCACGGTGGGACCCCAAGTCCACGGCCCACGAACGGGACCAAGCCACACTCGTCACCAAGACCGCAGACCGCAATCGCCACGATCCTGCAGACCGCAATCGCCACGATCCTGCAGACCGCAATCGCCACGATCCTGCAGACCGCAATCGCCACGATCCTGCAGAACGCAATCGCCACGATCCTTGTCTGCCCAACTCCGGTCCAGACAACCACTCTCCTCCTCTTGAGGAGGGAGGGGTTTCCTCTCCCCGCTACTCGCCTCCTGATTGGACGGTGGGTTGTCATGCGACTCGTGGCGGCCTCCCGATTGGCCGAGGAACGCGTGGTGCTTGCCCTCCACTCATTGTCTGGAGGAAATGCTCTCTGCTCCTCCACGGAGCGGAGCTTTGATCCGAGGCGCCCAAGGCTCCGCCCACGTCCTCGGCCAAAAACACGTGCGTAATGGCGACCGGGTCAAGTGCAGGACGGCGCACTGTTGTTGTCGTTGTTGTAGTTGTTGTAGCTAAGGATGCAAAAGATGTAATAAACCTGACTATGCAATAATTCGTAGTGCACACATGTAATTCCTATGAGACAAAGGGGGGATTCCAACTGTAAACGCATACTTATCGAAATAACTATGCTTTGGGATTCTGGCTGTTTGTGTGCACAAGGTTTCCAGATTCTTAACAATATATATATATATATATATATATATATATATATATATATATATATATATATATATATATATATATATATATATATATATATATATATATCTTCTTCTTTCGGCTGCTCCCGTTAGGGGTCGCCACAGCGGATCATCCGTATGATCCGCATAGTGATTTGGCACAGGTTTTACGCCGGATGCCCTTCCTGACGCAAACCTGGTCGCCTCTCACGAAACGGATATGGTACACCTATTTTAACCGGGGTATACACCGGCCCAGTATACTGGTACTCATTTCGCCGACCTCGGAAGGATGACAGGCTGAGTCAACCCCCTGGTGTATTAATTCAGTGGCCCAACGGGGCTTGAACTCAGGACCTTTTGGATCCCAAGCCACTGCCCCAACCACTGCGCCAACACCAGGCGTATGTATGTATGTATGTATGTATGTATGTATGTATGTATGTATGTATGTATGTATGTATGTATGTATGTATGTATGTATGTATGTGTATATATATATATATATATATATATATATATATATATATATATATATATATATATATATATATATATATATATGGTGTCCTCAAAAAAATACAACTTTTAAAATGCTTTGTTTGATCCTAAAAAAGCAGTAATTTTGTCACTAATGCTTCATTTCTTGTTGCAGAGACCCTGACGTTTATTTTGATACCAAACAAGCGCCATAAAAATGCCAAGACTGACCGCACAACAACGGACGAAAATTGTTGAACTTTGGCACCAGACGAAAAGTGTCATACAGGTGCAACGTCTTTACTCGAGACATTTCGGTATCCACTTGCGCCATGCACCAAACTTTCGGACAATAAAGTGCACCATCGCAAAGTTTACCAATGTGAGAACCATCTGTGACCTTCACAAGGGTCACAGTGGTCGGAAGAGGACAGGTCGTAGTGAAGAAAATGTGGAAATGGTGAGACAGGCGGTCGTCCAGAGTCCAAAAAAATTGATTCGACGACTTTCTGCCAAGACAAACATTCATAAGAGAACCGTTCAGAGGATCCTTCGCCAAGACATTCATGCCTTTCCATACAAAATTCAAACGGAAACGGTGCTTACAGATCAACAGAAACGCAAACGACTAGACTTTGCAAATTTGTTCTCAGGAAAGTTGGAGGAAGATGCAGACTTCCTCAAAAAACTTCCCATGACGGACAAATGCCATGCTCACTTGTCCGGGGAGGTAAACAAGCAAAACTTTCGGCACTGGGGAACTGAAAATCCTGGTAATGCATCAACTGAACTGGTGCCTCGATCTGTTCTCAAAGTCACCATGTGGGTGGCGGTTGGTTGGTATGGGATAATTGGTCCATACTTCTTTGAAGATGACCAGGGATGCACTTGCGTGGTAAACCAGAGGAACTATCACGAAATGATTCAGGAATTCTATCTGCCTGAACTACGTACTCAGGAACCACTGGGTTTTCATCTGAATCAGGTTGTTTCTCCTACGGGCCTGAGTCCGTAGTTCAGGCAGATAGAATTCCTGAATCATTTCATGATGGTTCCTCTGGTTTACCATGCAAGTGCATCCCTGGTCATCTTCAAAGAAGTATGGACCAATTATCCCATACCAACCAACCGCCACCCACATGGTGACTTTGAGAACAGATCGAGGCACCAGTTCAGTTGATGCATTACCAGGATTTTCAGTTCCCCAGTGCCGAAAGTTTTGCTTGTTTACCTCCCCAGACAAGTGAGCATGGCATTCGTCCATCATGTGTAGTTTTTTGAGGAAGTCTGCATCTTCCTCCAACTTTCCTGAGAACCAATTTGCAAAGTCTAGTCGTTTGCGTTTCTGTTGATCAGTAAGCACCGTTTCCGTTTGAATTTTGTATTGAAAGGCATGAATGTCTTTGCGAAGGATCCTCTGAACGGTGCTCTTATGAATGTTTGTCTCGGCAGAAAGTCGTCGAATCGATTTATTTTTTTGACTTTGAACGACCGCCTGTCTCACCATTTCCACATTTTCTTCACTACGACCTGTCCTCTTCCGACCACTGTGACCCTTGTGAAGGTCACAGATGGTTCCCACATTGGTAAACTTTGCGATGGTGCATTTTTTGTCCGAGAGTTTGGTGCATGGAGCAAGTGGATACCGAAATGTCTCGAGTAAAGACGTTGCACCTGTATGACACTTTTCGTCTGGTGCCAAAGTTCAACAATTTTCGTCCTTTGTATGGTAAGTCTTGGCATTTTTCTGGCGCTTGCTTGGTATCAAAATAAACTTCAGGATCTCTGCAACAAGAAATGAAGCATTACTGACAAAATTTCTGCTTTTTTGGAACAAACGAAGCATTTTAGAAGTTCTATTTTTTGGGGACACCATATACATATATGTATATATAATCAAAATATGTTTGAGTGTGACAAGCACTCCCCCGCTCCCCATTGGGCAGAGTCGTACACCAAAGCGTCACTTCCAACCCAGAGGCCTTCGTCCAGTGACTGTCAAACAGACAAAGATTTCATGGTCAACATCAGTTAAACATCAAACAGGTGGCAAACATTAGTTGAACATCAAAGGAGCAATCGTCTGGGTGGCAGACAGATGGTTGCTCTTTGCTGCTTACATGGTTTTACCGTTGGAGACATAATCCGTGGCAATGTGCTCACCATAATAGTCAGGAGGTTGTGTGTGTGTGTGTGTGTGTGTGTGTGTGTGTGTGTGTGTGTGTGTGTGTGTGTGTGTGTGTGTGTGTGTGTGTGTGTGTGTGTGTGTGTGTGTGTGTGTGTGTGTGTGTATTTATATAGTTTATATTTATAGTTGCATATACTATGTGTATATGTATATATATGTGTGTATATATATTGTTGTGGGCCGGGGGGGGGTCGGGTGAGAAGACCACTCGGTGAATCGGGCTATGTCGATTCCCATCAGACTCCCTGGAATTGTGGGCTGTCGCACATGGATAATTCTGACGTGGCGGGTCGCTTAACCAACCGTGGATGTCAATAACTCAACTGCGTGAGCCAGGGTCCTCCCATCTTTGGGTTAATCTGGTTACCTAATTAATCACGTGGTTTAATTACCTGGGAAACGCCCTTGGTACGCCTTGGCCTAACTGGATCACTCTACCAGACCGGATCACTTTACTGGAGCGGATGCAGCCGAACAACACTGCCAAGGACGTACCGGCTAAAAGGAACGGATCGTTGGGAATAAAGCCTCGGCTAAAGTAGGATTCGGACCATGCTGGATCAATGGAAGAAAAGCCAAAAACGAGCGGGGAACATTCCTCATGATAATTATTTATTTACAAGCAGGCAAGGAAAGCTATGTGGCACAGTGAAGATTTATTGGGGTGTGTTGTGCAGAGATAGAAAGAAGCGTGTGGTGTGACAATAAACGGGAAACTTACAAAAGGGGACACAGAGCATACTTAATGCAGAAACAATAACAATGATAACAATCTTCTGCAGTCTTACTTAAGCAGAGAGGTGCCAGCACTCACACACACGCTCACACACACAGAACCCGACGTTGAGGGAGTTTTGCAACGGGGGGGGGGGGGTTTGAGGCTATAATCTCGGTACCTGTGCGCCCAATAGCACGACGTGCCACCAATACATTTGGGGGGGGGATGCTCCGGGGTGCGGTACCCGACCGTGGGCGCGTTGCCTCTGCCTCTGGCCCAAGCCGCACGTGTGGAGACTGTGCTCGTGGAGAATGGGCAGAGTCTAGAGCGCGAGGGCGGAGCAGCAGGCGGGATCAGGTAGGCGGGTGGGGTCGACGTGTGGGCGGAGAAGAGGAGGTGGAGTCGAGGAGCAGGAGGCGGGTCGTGGAGGTGTCGACGATGCGTGGGCAGAGACGAGGAGCAGGAGGTGGGTCGTGGCGGTGTCGACGAAGCGTGGGCGGAGACGAGGAGGCGGAGACGACAAGCAGGAAACACAGACCGACCGGGCCAGAGGGACTACCCTGACCTTTATAGGGCCCGCAGCTTGGGGGGAGGGGCCATGCCCAATCCAACTGTCATCACCCAAATCGGGCGCTCAGATTGGCCCCGACCCCTCACGTGGCCCGCCAGCTTGGGCCGGAAACCGCCTCACTTTGTTTCCGGTAAGGCCATCCCAGACAGTGGGAATATTGCGCTCCGACCTCACGAGATGACATGAATAGCCCACACCGAAATTGGCACGCGAATCATCCTGCAAAAAAACCCTGGGCGAACGGTCGAGGGTCCCGCATGCCCGGTCGGGCGTTCGACCAGCGTCGATCAAGGCGCTCGTTCCGCGCGTGCCAAAATGGCCCGCACTGTACATTCCCTGGCTCGATCGCAACCTCGCTGGCTGCAGAGACGAGAAGACATTCACATCCGTGGAGTATCCACTGCTGCCAGCGAGGACCAAAGGTACATCACCATGGATAAATCCATTCACGTTTCACGAGCGGCATACGTGTCTGCTTTCGTGCACATTCCATACAGTGCGTGCGGTTCCGCCATTACGCACGTGGCCAGCGCTCGCGTTCACACGTCTCCGCGAGCATGTGCGTGGGGAGAACACCAACATGCGTCGGGTATTGAGGTTAAAAAACAAAACAAGCCTCTTCTACCCACACACTCGTATCCTGCCCAACATAGCATGGCGTCTGCTTTATTGGCCTCTGTACATGTTTCGTGCAGCGTGGGCGTCGTGCTGGCCGTGTTTCCCGTGCCGTGAAAAACGCCATTCGCGCAGCCTCTAAGGAGCTATTTGCTTGCATGCCTTTCTAATGCAATCGGCAATTCTCCCCAGACCATCGGAAGCTTGAGCCGACAGTCCAGCACCAACTAGCACACCACATGACTCGCTGCAGTTTCCCCACCGCGGCGTCACACGTGCTCGCCTCCAAGGCGCAAGTGGCTGATTTACCTCAAGAATAATCAGAAAAGAAGAAGAGTGGGGATGAAATGAAGGAGAAAATGATTTAAGCCACCCCAGCTATTCGATCATCGCAACGCACTCCCTTGTTGTCCTGCGAAACAAAAGGAAGGGGACTATCTACATGTATAATAATGGAATAACTGCCTTGGGACACCTATCTGTTGTATGCATGTGGTTCTGAGAACCGCAACAATATATGTGTGTGTGTGTGTGTATATATATATATGTGTGTGTATATATATATATATATATATATATATATATATATATATATATATATATATATATATATATATATATATATATATATATATATATATATAAATAAAATACACACACACACATATATTGTTACGAATTTAGAATTCGATTGCACACAACATACAGGTTCCTTTAGTCAGCTATGTCGATAAGTGCTTGTTCTCAAGATAGCTCACCTTCCATTGTTTAAATCTTCAGAAATCGATTAGATGCGCTGCGGATCGATTTAATAGTTGGGGAACGAACAATGGAGACATCCCTCCCCCTCTTCTGCGAAGAGCAAGAAGAACCCTGCCGTCCCGTGACTCATGATGTCAACTCCCTTCCACCTGTGGATGAGTGGGGGATGGAGCACGAGGGCATGAGTCATGAGTCACGCCGGGAGCGGGGGAAGGGCGGGAGAAGGATAAAGAGGAGATCGTCTCTTTGTTCGTGTGGGCAGCAGAGTTGGAGAAGGGAGTTGAGAGAGTAGCCGTTCAGGAGACCTTCAGGTCCTGTTTGGCTTGGGTTAGGGTTGAGGCCTTCGGAAGCTTTTTGCTTCGGCTGGCTCAGTGAGCTTCGGCTGCGGCCTGGCTCGGGGGGAGGCTTTTTGGAAGCTTTTTGCTTTGATGGTTCCGTGAGCTTCAGCTTCTGCTTGGCTCGGGAGAGCTTTTTGCTTCAAGCTGCCCTGTTTGGAAGGAAGTTAAGCCGGTCGCTCGGCTCGAGCTGCGAGTGGTGGCTTCTGCTTCTTGTTTCGTGGAGCTCTTTGTTCTCCGTTTTGGTTCCCGGCTTGGTGCGACTCATCGACCTCTTCGTGGAGGTGGTTCCTCGTAGGATCGGCACCTCGTCTCACCAGCACGTGTTGAGAAGCGCGGGAGGATTCGCTGGAGCTCAGGAAGGATCGCAGCTCACGGCGATTTGGATCCAGCTCGCTCGCTGGAGCCCGGGTCCGAACAACTTGAAGACCACACGAGGTGGAGAGATTCGAGATAGGTTCTGGGTTTCAGCTCACCTGTCCTCAGAGTTGGAGCTCGTTATTAAAGGCCTCTGCCACCATTTCTTGGGTGTGTGTGTGCGTACGTGTGTCCGTGGGCCCGTCTAATAAGTAGGAACTGCTGTTAAGTGCAAGTGACTGTACATAATAAGTTGACGGTTGTAGTTCTTTTGTCGTGCTTTTGTTGCTTGTATAATTGCATACGTGTTTTGCCTTGCTTAATTGCATACATGCTTTATTATAATAAATGTCCTTGTGTGAATGTAAACCTATTCGTTGCATCCATTCCCTCATTGAACTGCCCCATCTTGCACTCGGAATATAGTTGGTTTTTAAATCACGGGTAAAGTGATCGGGTCCAACGGGTCTGCACGATAATACCCTGCTCGGTTATCCCAAAAGGAAGCGAGCTGCTTAAGCGGCTCGTTTCCAAGCGGTCCCGTTGAGGTACAATCTCTCGGTAACCAACCCACGCGAATAATTAGGTAAATCGAAGATTTGGCGATCGGACCCTGTAGCGCGGTAGAGTGCGGACAACGTTGTGGTGTGGTGAAAAACACACCCGTGGCTGGTTTCCGGCGTTGATCCGGAAAGCCGCGACGAGATTGTCCGTTCGGTGGGCGAAGCGGCCGCTGTTGGCTCGACGCGGTCGCTCGCATGCCGACGGGCGGGAAATCTACGACACTGGTGTTCAGGAGTGTGGGATTCAAATCCATCCCACCTCCATTCAAATTAATGGGAATCGGATCAGGGGTGTGGAGCGACCCTCCGTTCCCATTAAATTCCGGGCTTTCAATTTTTTTTATTACCGGTACGCAAGATGGCGGTTCAAGGCGAACGGGAGCAGGGGGTAATGGATTTTGAAATGTTAGAATCCATGGTCCAGGCCGAGATCCCCGTGCAGGACATTCCCAATATGCAGGTTGAACATCCCCCACAAACGAACCCAGAACCCGAAATGGGCGCGGCGGCGGCCGCGGTGTATGACACCCCCTCCTCCCTCCTCCGTCAAAATCCCTCCCTGCTCCCCAGCGAAACCGCGACCGACAATGGCGGATCGGTCCGGCTCAAGCCATCGGCCATCGCACAAATGGTGGAGATGATCACACAAGAAATGAAAAAAAATGCGTGCGATTTGATGGATTGTATGGATGCGCACACTAAGGCATTCAGGAGCGATATGCAAAGCCTGCAGGCGGGCATAATGGCATTTTGCGTGCAACGAAACGCGGACGACGGAGCTCAAAATGGCGGTGCCACGTGTTGGAGTGAACGAGCTGGGAGGGAGTGCAACGGCTGTCCGGCCCGCGATGGAAGCGGTGGAGGACAAAGTAATACGGGAGACGTGCAACACGAGACTCGTGCAGGTGACAAAGAAAGTGATGGTGACACAGAGGGAAAAATTAAATGGGGTGACTGAGGCGTGTAAAAGATACGTAAAGATGAAGGAGATAGAATTAACAGAGACACGAAGGGAGACGCAGGAATTAAAAGAAATAACAGAGACATGGGAGATAGAG
This sequence comes from Eptatretus burgeri, assembly GCF_056783735.1. Taxonomy (NCBI): domain Eukaryota; kingdom Metazoa; phylum Chordata; class Myxini; order Myxiniformes; family Myxinidae; genus Eptatretus; species Eptatretus burgeri. The sequence goes on from NC_140966.1 coordinate 85,796,696, forward strand.
GGTGAATTGGACGGGGTGAAAGATGAGCACACACACGCACTGAGTTAGCGAGGGACGATGAAGGGGAGCTTGGGGAGTGTCTCGTGACCCGGTGCAAGCAGCCGGATAGCCTCCTTGTGGAACGAGGGGAGGGAATATTCCCCCTTGAAGCGGATCTCGACCAGGTGGGTCCGGTCGAGCTTTGCGAGGTAGAGGGGGCGAGTGCTGTTTGACGGGTGCACACAAAGCTTGGGGGTTATGAAGCCCACGGGAACCCTTGTGGTGACGCAAATCCCCGGCGTGGTCGTCCCAGTGTGTGTGTGTGTGAACGAGTGAGCCGAAATGCGTGCTGGAAAGCACGCACAGCGTGAGTGTTATGGCGTGTGTAAGCGATTCCCCGAGTGTGAGGGAAACCGCGTGTGTGTGATATGGTGTGCCAGATTGCGAGTGTGCCGAAATGCGTGCTTTCTTGCACGCATGGTGTGGATGAAGCACCGCGTGTGGATGAGGCACCACGTGTGGATGAAACACCCTCTGTGGATGAGGCACCGCGTGTGGATGAAGCACCGCGTGTGGATGAAACACCGCGTGTGACAGGAACCGCGTGTGTGAGTGGTATGGTGTGTGTGAGAGAGACCGCGTGTGTGAGGTGGCGGTATGAGAGGGAGATGGCGGTTAGCATGCGGGAGACCGCAACCGCATGTCCTAGTGTAATAGTGAGGTGTGTGAGCGTCGTAGCACGCAGGAGTGTGCGCGTTGAATGGCAACGACAAGTGCGACAAAGACGGTACCTGATGAGAGACAAAGGCCGTGTAGCGGCCGTAGTGGTTTCGTGAACCGTTCTGGGTTTGCACAGCAGTGAGCGCGGGGTCCATGCTGTGCGATGCAGGAGGCCGCCACGTGCGCGCCTGCGGGAGTGAAGCCCGGTCTGTAAACGCCAGCGGTGGATGTTGCCGATCCCGCGGACGGACAAAGGCTAGGCAGGATACGGATTTGGACCGGATGGGTTCTCCAGGCGGGCATGTGTGTGAAGCTCCGACGAGCAGAGCACATGTGTTCGCGTGGGGAACCCCTCGAAACGCGAGGCTTGTTTTTGATGCGCAGGGTGATGTCGTGGCTGCAGGGTTTGAATCCGGAACAAGGGAAATCACTGCCGGATGGTACCGTCCGAGGAGGGACGAGATGCGCGAACAGCTGCCATGACGTCACGGGGAAAGGAGCGCAGGTTGCGAGTTGCCGCGCTGCTGCACGCATGAAAAAAAAATAAAAATCAAGCCTCGCTTTGGGTGAACAGGATTCCCTGGGCAAGGGGTGGAAGACCCCCCTGTCCGGGGGAAAAGGAAGCACTAGTTAGGGGGATGGATTAGCGATAGTTAGACCGGCTTCATGGGGCAGGGACAAGTCCTCATGGAGCCCGTGGAATGGATTAGTTAGAGGGATTTCAGTTTAGATTTAGGAAATGTTAATTTTTGGATTTTTGGAGACGTGGACAGACTGGAAATGTGTAGTGGAGACGTAGCTTAGCTACGTAGAGTAAATGGAATGTGCATGAGTTTTAAGGGACGACGAGGGAGCACGAGTTAGTCAGGGGGTTAAATTAGGAAGAATGGCAGTATAGAGTGTTGGTGCGAGTTTTGAAATGAAAAGTGTACAATGAGTGAGTATGGGACAGCAGGCCCAAGTGTGTGAGTGTAGCGAATGTGATATGCATGGTGCAAATGACTGATTGGGGGGAGGAGTGATTCCCACCCAAGTGACCCTGGGGTCAGTTTAATGTGAGTTCGTGGGTTAGCTAAATTTATAAACAGGAGGTCGTTTTGTTGGTGTCGAGAGAAGGCACGAAACCCGTTTGGAGGGGTGCAGGAGTTCATGGACCGGCTGGGAGCGTGGCTGTGGAAAGGTGAGTTTTGTTTCGTGGGCACCCCGGGCACCGGACTAGTCGGCCAGAGTCGGCCAAGGGCCCAGGAGGGGCCGGGATAGTGTAGTGGGCACGGGCGACCCGTCGGAAACGGGACCCGTCGTGCCAGAATGCCACGGGGGCAGTGAAGTGGGCACGGGAGACCCTCGGAAAGGGACCCGGGGCATCAACACGCCACGTGGGCATCGGAGGGGGGCAATGCCAGAGAGGGCAACCCCCCGTGTTGTCGGGAGCAGCTCGGCTCGTAGGCAGCCTGCGGGCCTGGGGGTGCCATGATTAAAGTTCGGCAGAGGGGGAGTTCCTGCCAGTTGAGCCACGCTGCCCAGCCAGGAAATTGTGCGAGGGCACGAATGAAAATTTGAGGGCAAGGCCCAAATTTATAATGGACACCAACACAGGCGACGGGAATCATGGTTTTTAGAACCAATAGTTTAAAAGTGTGAGGCGTTTTTGAAAGCCCCGGGGAAGTTTCAGGTTAATGAATGCTCGGGTGGTTAGGCGATGTACCCCTTCATACCATCCATCCCTTCGCTCGTTGTAGGCCGCTGGACCCACCTTGGTAGATCGCTGAACTCTGAGGAGGCCATTCTGAGGCTTTGTTGGGCCTCGAGACAGGACGCTAGTCTCTCCCTATTCCCCTCCAGAGATGGAACGTAGGGGTTGGGAGTAGGCCCGGTTGACAGGATTGGTTAGCCAGATAATGACAATAAAGGGGGTTCGGGAGACAATTCTTCTTCCTCCTCTTTCGGCTTGCTCCGGTTAGGGGTCGCCACAGCGGATCAACCGTCTCCATTTCGCTCTATCCTCCACATCTTCCATTGACACTCCAACCACCCGCATGTCCGCCCTCACCGTATCCATGAACCTCTTCTTTGGCCTTCCTCTTCTCCTCCTGCCTGGCGGCTCCATCTTCAACATCCTTCTCCCGATATACTCCGCTTCCCTCCTGTGCACGTGTCCAAACCATCTCAATCTCGCCTCTTTCACTTTGTCTCCAAACCGTCCTACCTGCGCTGTCCCTCTAATATACTCATTTCTTATCCTATCCATCCTCGTCACTCCCAACGAGAATCGCAGCATCTTTAACTCTGCCACCTCCAGCTCCGTTTCCTGTCTTTTTGTTAGTGCCACCGCCTCCAAACCATACAACATAGCTGGTCTCATTACCGTCTTGTATACTTTCCCCTTCACTCTTGCAGCGACCCTTCTGTCACAAATCACTCCTGCAACTCTTCTCCACCCACTCCTTCCTGCCTGCACTCTCTTTTTCACTTCTCTCCCACACTCTGCGTTACTTTGGACAGTTGATCTCAAGTATTTAAACCCATCCACCTTCCCCACCTCAACTCCTTGCAACCGCACCATACCACCACCCTCCCTCTCATTTACGTACATGTACTCCGTCTTACTACTCCGTCTCCAGTGCATACCTGCACCGCTCGAGGCTCGCCTCAGCCTGCTCCCTACTCTCCCTACAGATCAGGATGTCATCCGCGAACATCATAGTCCATGGGGACTCCAGTCTGATCTCGTCCGTCAACCTGTCCATCACCATTGCAAACAAGAAAGGGCTCAGAGTCGATCCTTGGTGCAATCCCACTTTTACCTTAAACCGGTCCGTCATTCCTAGCGCACACCTCAACTCTGTCACACTGTCCTCGTACATATCCTGCACGATCCTCACATACTTCTCCACCACTCCCGACTTGCTCATACAATGCCACAACTCCTCTCTTGGCACCCTGTCATAAGCTTTCTCTTAATCCACAAACACACAATGTAACTCCTTCTGGCCTTCCCTATACTTCTCCATCAACATTCTCAAACAAATATTGCATCAGTGGTGCTCTTTCCCGGCATAAACCCATATTGCTGCTCACAGATCGTCACCTCTCCTCTCAACCGAGCTTCCACTACTCTTTCCCACAACTTCATGGTGTGGCTTAACAACTTTCGGCCTCACCACGATCGTGCCAATCGGCCCCCCGCGTAGGATAGGGTTGTTCGCCAAATTCGACCTCCCTAAGTACCCACACGGAGAGTAGACCGGGCGATCGCACCTCGCCGCAGGTCCACTCCGGACTCGGGCCACTTTCAGCGACCCGTTCCGTACTATCGGGATAACCGAGCGGTTTTATCGTCAACCTCGACGGTTCCGATTAATTATCGGGCGTATTTAGCCCACGACCAACCCTTTACATGAAGTAAGTTGGAGATTCAATTAAAGAAAAGACGAAGCGAAACGGGAAAAACAGTTCAACATGAGGCACATTTATTCCGCGGCACACGGAAAGCACACATATACAATTACAACAATTATGCACCAAAAGCAATTGCAACAAAAGAAACACAACAATGCAGATCTACTACCGACTACGCGAGCACACGGCAACAGTTACACAGTTTTACTTTACAGACGGCGCCGACAACACATATACTCAAAAGAAAAAGGGCCACCCTCAAAGACAAGGGGCCAGACGGGCCTGTGAGCCGCGAGACCGGGTGGAGCCTTCCCGTCTTGTGATGAGCCGCAAATGTGGCGGTGGTGCCCCGACCCCGTGCTCCTCCGCGGGTTTCGTTGGCACTGCTTGGAATGGGGTGGGAACGGGGCCCCCCTTTTCGCACTATCTCAGCGCGGGGGGGGGGGGAGGTGTTGATGCTCTGGGGAAAGAGGATAGCTGGCTTGCTTGGGTCCCGCGACGAGCGACTCCACTGCGACCTCGACCGCGCTCCCGGCTTCCCCTCTCTGCAGCTCCCCGACAGACTCCGAACCCCGACAGACTGACTCTCCTCCAGACCCGTCTTAACTGCTGCTGCCACACTCCGCCGCCGCCACACCTCTCCAACTCGCCCGAGCCCAAAACTGACTAAATTCGCCCCGCGCTCGGCGCTTTATAGTACGGCAGGAGAACCCATATGCAAATTTCCGGATCAGGATGAGCTCGGGGGCAGAGCCACGCTCGCCCATTGGATGGAGGAAAAGTGGGCGTGAACCTCCCCTGATCCTCGAATTTGCATATCTCGATTCGACTCCGATGCGCCTGGAGGCGGGGCCAAATCGGCCCGCGCTTGCTGATAGGACGGATCAGAAGTGGGCGTGTATCATTCCTGATCCGACTTCTCCTCGGAAAGGCCGCTTTTTGCACCTGCTGCTAGGCGCGCGCCCTGTACGAGTCCAAGACAGCCTGACGCTCGGTGCCCACAAGCGGTGCGGGAATGGCCGCAGAAGGAGAGGTGAAGGCGGTGGAGGGTCTAAAGTGGCGGTCCCTGGCCACGGTGACGCTTGGAATGGCGATGATGCGATGGTTGCGGGATGGTGTGCTGTGAAGTTAAAGGTCGTGGCTGTTGGCGTTGTTGTTGTTGTGAAGCGACGTTGTGGTTGGTGGTTGTTGTGTGATGGCGGTTGAGACGTGGTTGGTTCAAAATAAAGATAGAACAGAAAAACGGCTATCTTAAAGGGTCGCAGCCCGAATGAATCACATTTATTCCCTCTAAACAACGGGTTTGGGGCTAACTACACATGTACTTACAGAGATATCTCACCTACGGGACCTGAATGGTGGTTTGCGAATTTCCTCAACCACAACACTACCCCCTCCCCTTTTTACAGACTCGTCCCGAGTCGTCAAATTTTCGTGTGCTATCATGTGTAGTTCTCCCCAAGTACGTTTTACCTACGGATCCCTGAGTGCGACATTCATGGTATTCGTGTCCCCAAAATAAATAACCTGAGGGCTGAGTAACTAACTAAAAAAACCCACTCACACGGACGACTTAAATAAAATTGCCGGCGCAAAGACATACATGCCGGGGGCGCACTCATATGTTCAAGTACATCTTAACCTTAACTTTCCAATTTTACACTAAACCATGGCCCAGGATCAATGGACTCTGCAAAAGGAAAGCAGTTCGCAGGGAGCCAGGCTGCTCGCATGCAGTCTCTGGCTTAAACAATGCAGGTGACAGGGAACGTGGCTGGCTGCTCACACGCAGTCCAAGGCCTTCCCCTTTTAAAATGAACCCAGTGAACCACAACGGTGCATGGGCTACACAAACGCAGTCTCCTGGTGCGGCTGCCCGCAAGGCAGTCCCTGCAGAACACTGAACGGGCACTGACGCAAGCAACAAAACGGTGCACGGGCTGCACAAACGCAGTCTCCGTGCCAGCTCAAGTGGCACACGCAATGAGCACAATGGATGGATGGATGGATGGATGGATAAATGGATGGACGCAAACACGGTGCACGGGCCGCCACTGCAGGCCCGTGTTGTAGCTGCCAACAGGGCAGTTCTCGCAGCTTGCAAACTGTTGCCTTGATCCTGGCGCACAGGGAAATGAACATGGGGGGGGGGCAAAGCAGAATTGAACGGGGCTGGTGAACAGGGGCAGTGGGCATGGCATGGCAAAGGCAGCAGGCAAACAAAGCCTGCAGAGCAGGCCGCTGCAGGCAAGCACAGCCGGCGGACGATCCGACCGGCACAGGCCTTCCAGAAAACAGCTGCAGACGATCCGGCCGGCACAGGCCTCGCAGCAAAACAACAGCTGCCGATGAAGTGGGCCGGCCTTTGCCTTGCAGTGGAGGTTGGTGGAGGGAGTGCGGTGGTGCTGGCCACTCGGAAGGCGGGCTCGGACCTACCCTACGGTCTCCCTCCCAACCTATCGCCTTTGCCTGTCACTGTCCATACCCACTCCCTTAATTTGTGAAACCCAATTTAGCCCCAACTTATTAATTTTTTTTCTATTCCTCCCACTATAATTCGTCCCCTAACCCCCTTTATCGTCCTTGTTCGGCTAACCTATCGTCCGAGCCTACTCCCATCCCCTACGTTCCCTTCCCGGAGGGGAACAAGGGAGAGCTAGCGTCCTGTGTCGAGGCCCAAGGAAGCCTCAGGATGGCCTCCCCAGAGTTCAGCGATCTAACCCCAAAGTGGGTCCAGCGGCCCACAACGAGAGCGAAGGGATGGATGGTGCGGAGGGGTACACTTCCTATCTACCCTAACCATTAACCTTTAAACTACCCCGGGGCTTTCAACAAGCGCCTCTCTATTGGTTCTAACAACCCAGATTCCCGTCGCCTGTGTTGGTGTCCTCAGAATCTAGGGCCTCGCCCCCCAATTTTCTCTCCGTGCCCTCACACGGTCTCATGGCTGAGACGCGTGGCTCCCCTTGGCAGGCACGACCCTCTGCCGAATCTCCCGCTATGGCACCCCGGACACTACACTGCCTCCAAGCCTATCAGCTCCCTAAACACCGGGGAGTGCCCCCCATGGCACCTCCCCTGAAACGCACACGTGGCAGGCTGGCTTCCCGGGCCCCTTTCCGAGGGTCACCCGTGCCCACAACACTGCCCACGCGGCTAACGGCGCCCCGGGCCGCCGCACCAAGCGGGCGCACCCGTGCCCACTACGCTATCCCAGCCCCCCCATGGGCCCTTGGCCTACTACGGCCGACTAGCCTGGTGCCCGTGGTACCCACTCAGCGATACTCGCCTTTCGCAGCCACGCTCCCAGCCCGTCAACAGGGCTCCTGCACCCCTCCAAACGGGTTTCGAGCCTACTTTCCCACCAACAACAAAACGACCTCCATTTTTCAATTCAACTAACCCAGCTAACTCACTCGACACTGACCCCGGGGTCCCTTGGGCGGGAGTCACTCCTCCCCCCAATCACTCATCGCACCATGCATTCCACATTCGCCCCATTCACACAGACCCGCTGGCCTCACTCACTCAACAAGTCTCCACACAACTCACCAACTCTTCAACACGCACACCGCTGAACTCTGCCATCCTTCTATCTACATCCCCTAACTAACTCGTGTTCCCACGTCGTCCCTTACACTATAGCACGTTCCTTTTAACACTACGTAGCTAAGCTACGTCCCCTCTACACATCCAAAGTCTGTCATTGTCTCCAAATGTCCTTAAAAAAATTTTCCCCAACCTAAATCTCAACTAAATCCCTCTACCTAATCCATTCCACGGACTCCATGAGGACTTACCCCTGCCCCATGAAATCGGTCTAACTTAGCTAACCCTTCCCCCTAACAAGTGTCATCCTGTGCCCAGATCAGGGGGTCTTCCACCCCTGCCCAGGAATCCTGTGCACCCGAAAGTGAGGCTTGCTTTTTTTTTTTTTTCCACATGCGCAGCACCAGCGCGGCAACTCACAGCTCGCGCACTTTGCACCTGCCGGTGACGTCATGCAGCTGCACGTGTACCTCGTCCCTCCTTGGACGGTACCATCTGGCAGGGATACCACTCCTGCCGGATTCCAACCCCACGTGCAGCCATGACGTCACCGTGCGCATGAAAAACACAAGCCCCATGTCTCGAGGGGTTCCCCACGCGAACACATGTGCTCTGTCCGTTGGAGCTGAATACACCCACTCGCGTGGAGAACCCGTCCGGTCCAAATCCAAAATCCTGCCTAAACTTTGTCCGTCCGCGGGATCGGCAAATCCACCGCGTGCGTTTCCGGACCGGGACTTCACTCCCGCAAGCGAGCACGTGGGGGCCTCGTGCATTGCACAGCACGGGCCGCACGCTCGCTGCTGGGTGAACCCGGCGCGGTCCCCGAAACAGCTACAGCCGCTACCCGGCTTTTGTCCCTCTGTCGCCGTTGTCGTCTCCATTCCACCCACGCACACCTGCGTGTCACGACGCTCAAACACCATTCCATTACATTCACACCGGGAGACGCGGCTGCATGCTCACGCATGCCGACCGACATCTCCCTCACATACCGCTCTCTCACACACACGGTCTCCCTTGCACTCGGCCGTTCACTCACGCATGCCACCTCCCTCGCACACATGGCTCCACTCACTTGCGGCCTTCCACTCACTCGTGCCATTTCTCTCACACAACCCATACCACTCACACACGCGGGGGCACTCGCCCGCGGTGTCTCACTTACACACGGCGTGCTGGGAAGCACGCCCTTCTGCACACTTACCACCACACCACTCACACACGGGGTCACTTCCACACATGGGGATGCACTCACACCTTGCACCACACACACCGGGACAACCACACTGGGGATTCGTGTCCCCTCAAGGGTCTCCGGGGCCTCTATACCCCCCAAGCTCTCCGTGCACCCGTTCGCAGCACTCTTCCCCTCGAACTCGCAAAGCACGACCGAACCCACCTGGTCGTGATTCGCCTCAAGGGGGCATACTCCCTCCCCTTGTTCCTGGAGGAGGCCATCCAGCTGCTCGCACCGGGTCTCAAACCAGTCCGCCAGCTCCCCCTCATGGTCCTCCACTACGTGTGTGTGTGTGTGTGTGTGTGTGTGTGTGTGTGTGTGTGTGTGTGTGTGTGTGTGTGTGTGTGTGTGTGTGTGTGTGTGTGTGTGTGTGTGTGTGTGTCTGTGTGTGTGTCTGTGTGTGTGTGCGTGCGTGCGCGCGCGTGTGCGTGTGCGTGTGCGTGTGCGCGCGCGTGTGCGTGTGCGTGTGCGCGCGTGTGCGTGCGCGCGTCTCTAACCCCGTCCAATTCATCCTCTATCTCCCGTGTCTCTATTATTTCCATCTCTTCCGTTATCTCCCTTGTCTCAACTATTATTTCCGTCTCTTCCCTTGTTATCTCCCTCGTGCACGTCTCCGTCACCCCAATTAGTTTTTCCCTCTCGGTCACCGTCACGACCCTCGCCCAACACGTCCCCCGAATTAGTTTGTCCTTACCCGCCTCCTCTGCGGGCCTGACAGCCCTTGCACTCCCTCCCAGCTCGTTCGCTCCCACACGTGGCGTCGCCATTTTGAGCTCCGCTGCCATTGCCTTCATGCCCGCCTGCAGGCTTCGGACCATGTTCTGCGTCTCACCCCGTAGTTCTTTCATTTCTTCCTTCATTTTGAGTGCGTTTGTTTCCATCTTTTCGTTCATGCCTTTTATTTCGTTTGTGTTTGTATCCATTTTCGTTTTCACTTCGTTCATTTGCTTGTTCATGCCTTTTATTTCGTTTGTGTTTGTATCCATTTTCCTCATCAATGCCTCAAACATTTCCATCGTCCGATCCGTGGGCGAATTCGCACGTGGGGGCCGTTCGTCCGCCACCCCAGCCACTGCGCCCATTTCGAACTCTGGGTTCAGTTGGGGGAGTTCGTGCTGTACAACCAACATTTCCTGCGCGGGGATTTCATCCTGTGCCATGGATTCTACACATTCTGAATCCATTTCTAATACCCCCGGCTCCCGCTCGCCTTGAGACGCCATCTTATCTCTCGTAAAGGGTTAATTTAAATCGCTCGTAATTTGGAGGGCATCGGGGGTCGCTCCTCTCACCCCTGGACCGATTCCCGTGAATTTAGCTGGAGACAGGAGAGCCCGTTTTCCCGCTCTCCGACACCAGTGCCGCAAGGAGGGGGATGAGTTTGTGTCCCACGACCTGACACCAGTGTTGCGAATTCGCGCCGGCCGGCGTGCGAGCGGCCACGTAACTCGAATCACGGCACGTTGCCCACCGGACGGACAATTCTGTCGTGACCCTCTCGGACTAACGCCGGGAACTAGTCACGGGTGGGCCTTTCGGCCTCACCACGATCGTGCCAATCGGCCCCCCGCGTGGGATAGGGTTGTTCGCCAAATTCGACCGACCTAAGTACCCACACGGAGGGTAGACCGGGCGATCGCACCTCGCCACAGGTCGACTCCGGACTCAGGCCACTTTAAGCGACCCGTTCCGTACTATCGGGATAACCGAGCGGTGTTATCGTCAACCTCGACGGTTCCGATTAATTATCGGGCGTATTTAGCCCACTACCAACCGTTTACGTGAAGTAAGATGGAGATTCAATT
>NC_140966.1:85812387-85847387 GCF_056783735.1 Eptatretus burgeri
TAATTTTCTTAACTTTGTCTGCCTGGCAGTCAAACAAAATTTCAAATCATTCCAAACAGGAAACTTACTGTTTTTATGGATGTCATAAAGACCATAAACACACCTTACAACTAATGTAACGTGTTAGGGTGTTGTCAGAGCCACTGGGGAAAATGGCGGTAAAACTCAGAATGAATTTATATGCCTTTAAACCTCTCTCTCTGAACCATGTTTTAAAAAAAAAAAAGAATTACAATATATACATGAACACTATAATACTGAGTGTTGGGATAAGCAATATGCTGATTGATGCTGCATTATATGGTAATCAACAAACCCTCCATCTCTAAACTATGACAACGTCGTGTTATTTGTGTAGAAGGGTGACGTTGGCCAGGGGTGTTCGGTTACTAAGCAGCTAGGTAGCACTTGCCAAACCAGCTGTTCCTTAACTGTTTTAAACGGAGTGCTTGTTTGACTGCTTAAGAAACTTATTAACTGAACACACCCCTGGTGTTTGCTTAACCATTACGGTGGCTGATTTCAGAGTTTTGGGTCTTGAGTTTGAGTTCCCTGTCATGTCGTTAAATAACATCAGGTGGGTTGACTCAGCCTGTCGTCCTTCCGAGGTCAGCACAATGAGTACAGGCTTCCTATAAATTGGGCACTGCATCAGCGGCACAGCTGTGCTCCCAGCAATGATGCAACTAGCTGCTGCATACGAAATACTAATACTGTGTGGAGTACCGTGTTTGATGAACTCTCTTGTTTGTTTATTTGGGGTGTGGGCAATGTTAATATTTGTGATTCACAAGTTGTGCATGTGTGGATTATTGAGGCTTCGGATTATTGCAGGGAGAATGGACCAATGGGGGAGAAAAACAACATCCCAGCAATTTACACTTTGGCCCAACGACGAGAGGTTGATGTTTGGAATTGTTCGTCAAAACCATGATTGGAATTTTTTTTTGGTATGTAGAGTTGAGGCTCATGGAGGAGCTTGAACATAGATGGATTAGGATACAACAGAACAAAGGGAACGGGAGAAGGAAAAGGAGAAACACCAACAGGGTTGAGGGATGTTTGGACAAGTGGGGGAAGAGGTTGATTCACAGGGTGGACAATATAGATGACAGAGAAGTGAACTCTCAGGAAGGGGGTTGGGGTGGGGGGGGTGAGAGAAATTGGAGATTTAGTCATATATGGTCCCTGGCATGTACATTCTCTAAATTTCCCCAGCATGGTCCTAGATTATCTAATGACTGACTGGATCACCCTGCCTTTGGAAGCTTTGGCTATTGTGACGTCATGCACACACCTTGTGTTGCACCCACATCCCACTCACAGGCAAATGGTCGGTGCGTCGTTCTCCACTGATGTGGAATTTAATGCTGGTCTGACATGCAACATCTTTCAGTCATTGGCACTGTACAGATTGTCACACCAGCTTAAATTTCTGTTTCCATGTTCTTCTACTCGGACTCGGATTCAGCCTGTTGAACTTCTCGGACTCGCCGGCATTACACGTGACATCTTCTGGGCTTTGACCATACAGCAAAGCTGATGTGCAAAACCAGTCATAGATAGGCATCCTCCTTCGATCCAAGTCATTCCTTGAAATCACAATTACCCACTGCCTTTGTAAGTCATTTGAGCACTGCCTTTTTGTGGTGTTGGAGTAACAGTCAACATCTATCTCCTGGATTTTGTAAAATCTCAAACTCTATGCTATTGGCATCTTCCGCAAGGAAGCGACTGTTCTTGCACAGCAATAAGGCCTGCTGCTCTCGTACGAGACAGGTCGGTGGCACCTCCCTTTTATTTATTAAACCCCCTCACCTCCAATCCAGCTCCCTTTACTTCCTTGGCCTTGAACACGAATCCCCTCCTCCAGGACACGTGCTTTCAGTAACCTAGTCCTGGTTAAACTCCCAAAATCCAGGATAACTGCACACCCCTTTTTGTTCCTCTTCCATTTGTAGAACTTCCTTCCAGAAATGATTCAATCAAATTCCTCTCCAGGGCTTCAAGCAGTGAATTACTCTCTTGTCACCCTTTGTATATATCTGTTAAATAAATAAAAATTCCCTTCCCCCCCCCCCCTATTAACCCTTTCCAACCTAATTAGGTGCACTTTGGTTTCCGCCCCTCTTATCTTTTCCAATTTGTTCATGATCTTATTATCCCCACACTTTTTGAATGGCTACTGGGAGGATATTGTAATCGGGTCAGTCCGTCTGTCTGTCATGCTATTTCCTCCAAAATGGTTGTGTGGGAATTCACTAAATTTGGTAGTTATGATCACCACATGGCACAAAGGTGCAAGAGCATTATCATTTCTTGGCTCTGCCCCAAGGGCATGGTCAGACTGTCAAATACCAAAAAATGAAATTATGGGTATAGTTTAAACATTTCAATAAAACTTTGTATATGCAATCAAGATTGGGGGAAACCTGAAATATTTAACTTTTTGGGGGATTTGACCCCCGGTTCATGCCCCAGAGGGTGGGGACTTTGGGTCATAGTGGTCAAAACAGGAAAAAAGATTTGACCCTAAATTTGATATTGGATCATTCTTGCTGGAGCTTTCTGCCATCTTTCAACTTTGCTTTCGGTGGGAAGCGTGGGAATTTGTGATGGCTCAGCATCAACTTTGCTCCAGTTTAGTTTTGTCCAACTGTGGCTCCACTGTCTCTTTTTTTTCACCCCCTGTCATCACTTTCCTGCATCTCAATCTTGTTTGAATTCTTGTTTGAAATGTATAAATTGTCTTCTTTTGTATGGTGCAATACTTGACCAAATGCTTTCTTCAGGTGCTGCTGTTGTCCGTATTTATGATGAAAAGAAGTATTCATTTATTTGATCTGATGCTTGTATCATCTGCCTTCTCCCGTTCCCTTTGTTGTGTTGTATCCTAATCTGTCTATGGTCAAAGCTCTTCCACGAGCCTCGACTCTACATGCAAAAAATAATTGTATCTGTCTTGTGTTGATCTTATTTTGAATAGATATGGGATGTGGAAGTTGGAAAACGATTGCGGACCATGCAGGGACATGGAGCTCGAGTTGGTGCCCTCAGCTGGAGTCCTCCAATTCTCTCCAGGTTTAACAGAAATCTCGTTATGCACCTCCCTTGGATCATAAATATATTGAAATATGAAATAACAATAAATTAATTTTAGGCTGTCATATATATATATATATATATATATATATATATATGTATATATATTTTGTATACCTTGTCGAGGCTCGTATGAGAGCGAACACACAACGCACATCAAGGGGGGCATGACACGAGGGGTGGGAGTGGGAAGGACAAAACAGTGGCATTAGTAGATCTGTGGAGGGAAGAGGGATGGGACAGGTAACATGGGGTATACAAGATGAACATACAGGGACGTTCAGGAAGGAAAGCAGGGAATTTGAAGGAGGTGGGTTTGGGGTGGATTAACGGGGGTAGAAAAGATTGAGGATTTGGATGGGGGACGATAAGAGGTGGTGGTGAACAGCTGTGTTGAAGGCCTGGAGGGAAGAATGGGATTGAACAGAGTGAGGGAGTTTATTCCAAAGGCGAGGGAAAAGAGGAATGAAAGGGTGAAGGTGAGCAGTGATTCGTGATGTTGGTAGTTTTACCAGTAGAGGGTTGTTGGTGGAATTAGTTGCGAACTGGACGGAATGATTTCCCTGAGAGGCGAACAGCCGAGTTCCTTGGTGATTGATGCACGCGACGGGAAGGTGGCAAAGGTACGTACCAGACATGTTCACCAGGACGGAGGACAACGGTATATACTCGAACCCACAACTAATAGACAGACACAAGCAATCTTAATAAATAGGGGTTTAATGAACATAAATCAAGTATTCATAAGAGGAATAAATCAAAGCTTAATATGATAAAACGTGACGTAAAATACAGCCTGAAGTTGAGGCACCTCTAAACACAGTTATGAAAACGGACAAGGGGAAATATAAAACAAAAGAAAAATCCCTCTTTTATTCTGGCACTTAGCTTCGTCCAGAGATGGTCTTTTCGAGCTTGACATTCGAACTGCGTTGTCCTGCGTGGGAAACCGCACCCGAAATGGCACTGAGCCGCTCTCTGGGCAAGAAGCTCACGAGAGGTAATTCATGCGGATGGTCCCTTTGGCACTTTCTGAGCCCTTAAAAGTCTCTTCTCATATTCGAGATTACCAACCCTGTTACTCTCTAATACCAGGTCCACTCACAATGATGGCGCACCTTCCTCCGCGATCACACAGCGGGATCGTGCCGAGTTATTGCTGAAAGACGCACTCGTCTTCTCTTCTCCTCTCCCTTGTAAACGTACAACTTTGCGACTCAGCCGAACAGTAATGGTTGGCGTCTTGCTCCAGCATGCGGGCACATTCACACAGCACGAACACTAGAATCGTGGAGCCTTCTTCACCATGTAGAGGGGAAGCCAGCGAGTTAGATCCTTTTGCTTCCAATCACGTATCTCTCCTCTCTCTCTCCTCTCTCTCTCCTCTCTCTCTCTCCCCTCGAACCTTCTGATGTCACGCCCATCTTTCATCCACCCCAGGGGTGTGGTTTGCTAGTTGTCATTCCTGAATGTGGGGTTTTTATGCCTGCTTGTAACGTTCGGCTTGGTGGTTGTTTTAAGGATGCGATTCCTTTTTATCGCCGGTCTTGTAAATGCAAAAACATAAGAAAAGGTCACAGGGGGCAATCACATTTTGGGATAAATTATCCTTAAACCCTACCTAATTAACAGAGCACCGCCCCCTTGTGTGGTGACACATAACAACTTAAGCTGACAGTTTCCCAACTTGAATTACATCGAGATATCACCTGCTCATCCATGGACCATGCTACTCGAAACAATAATCCTACCTTTACTATGAAGTTCCTCCATTGACCCCACAAACATAACAATATATTTATATATACAGAAAACCCTCCAATATCATGGGGGTTAGGTTCCTGGAAAATTCTGCAATATTTAAAATCGTGGAAACCGGGGGCCAATGGGAAACGGAGAGGGAGGAAATCGTGCTATATATGCTACTAATTTTGAGGTATCTCACTATATATAGTATTTGGCCCTATCTCTCAATGGTGAAGTATCACTTAAATAATTCTCATATCCGGATCTTTACCAAGATCTAACTTGGTCCTCGTGATGCACCCAACCTCTCCACCAAATTTCATTTCAATCCATCCACAACTTTTTGAGATCCTGCACACAAACAAACAGACAGATGGGTGAAAACATGATCACCTTCCACCTTCAGTTACGGAAGTAATTAAATAAAAACACAAGACTTTTACCTTTGAAATTTATTCCAAAACTGTGAGATGGGTGAGGGTAAACATATTATGTACTCATTCTGACTGTTCTCTGCCTTAAAAAGAAAACACAAGACTAAGCTCGGAGATGATGATGGTGCTAGAGGGGGGAGGAAGGAGGTTAGAAAGATGTGGATGTAGAACTTGCGATGGCTGTTGGATCATGGGGCGCATGACTAAGTCTCCTGCTGCGTTGCCACATTGAAGAAGGGTAAAACGATCCTGAGCCACCTTGATCCAGAGCAGATTTCCTTTCTTGGACAGGAAGGTATGAGATGGCATCCTCTTCCAAAATAATCCAATCTCTTCAGCAGAAATGCCTTCGTCTCGATTAGTTCCATCAGCTTGGTTGAACTGGAGCCTTCAGCACCGGGTGCCTCGTGGAAATGTTGGTAAATCTGTAATGATTTCACCTGTACACCGGTCCACTTGAAGTCCAGGTAAATCCACAAGGGTTCTCCCGTACATCAGTCAATTCAAAGGCATTTTTTTTCTCTCTTTGGTCCTCTATCCAAACATTAAGTGCTTTTCCCATCATTTCAATATGAGGATCATGAGCCTTTTGCGCTTTGTGGAGCGGGTACACTTGAACGGATATTTGACTCACCTATACACGCAATTGAGTCATTGATCCTGTAATGGTGGCTCACAGAAGTTGCACTTTCACTTCTTGCTGATGCATTGAAGAACTACCACCCCACCCCCCCTCCCCCTCACAATGTCATAACCTTTCTCTGTCGTTTGGCACGATTAATCTTGTTGCTCGTCTTTACGTTTGGGCGCCTTTATTAACTGTTGTGTCTGTACTAGATGTTGTAGATCTTGTACTACAGGATCTCCATGTGTCATTTCCTGTTCGATGACTATTCGTTATTAAATTTAGCTTTATTCCGATATGCTCGTCTGATTATGAGAATTAACGGTGCCCACGAAACACCAAAAGGCTCGTAATGGGAGGTAATTGTATGCAGAGCAAACAATGACGCATCTCAGCTCAGAATCCACGATTGGCCGATATTAAATACCGCGATAATGAAATATGAACACAATCGTTTGCTCGTGATTGTTTGAAACCAAGATATTTGAGGGTTTACGATTTATTTTTTTTTAAATAGATTTGCAATTTAGAACAGTCATTACAGATTATATATATATATATATGTATATATATATATTTTTCTCTCACCCTTTCAGTGGTTCACGTTTTGGCACCATCAACCACCACGACGTTCGTGCTCCTGAGCATGTTCAGTTTTCGGTTCAAGCTCACCAGCAGGAAGTTTGTGGGCTGGCCTGGTCACCGAGTGGCCAATATCTTGCCTCAGGTGGTAATGATAATGCAGTCTCAATATGGCCATCCTCCGGATCAACACCTGTGCACACATTTACGCACCACCATGCTGCTGTCAAGGTACGAGCCACCGTATGTAATGTCGATGACCTCTTACAAAAATTGCTCCACATTTTGCATAGAAAGGTCTTGGTGTTAAAGGAGCATTCCATTACCGATCGTTTCGGGCCAAGTTAAAGGTTCTTGTACTCTGGCAGGCTTCCCTTCTAACATTGTATGTTGAGGCTTTGTGACTTGATTTAATGGTTCAAGGAACATCAGTGAGATGTTTATGGGACTTTTTTATTTTTTATTTTGGTTCTCGAACAGTCTTGAACATCGACAGATATTTTGGGATTTAGTCCATGGGCTCAGCCCCTATAAGTGTCCCTAAATGGGTGCGTGGGGCAACTTATAGCTTGTGTTAACTATGTTTCTGCACTGGTTTTTACAATATAATGTTCCCATGAATTGTGCTGCTCCTTGGGGCTTGTGAGATGTAATGAAAACTAAAATGGCACTCGATAAAGCGCATATCTCCGCCGGGCCGAACGGTTTCCATTTTGTATCCCACTGTTGGGCTGTATCTGCATCCGGATCTTCACCAACATCGAATCAATTCGTCCTTGTCATGCACCCAACCTGTCCCACCAAGTTTTTATTTTTATTTTTTTTTTATTTTTATTTTCCTGAATCGGTTCGTATCTTTTTGAGATATCCCGCTTGCAGACAGACGGGTGAATACGTAACCTGCGTCCACCTTCGGTGATGGAGGTAATACCCCAAATCAACACGAGTTCAAGACTTGGTTTTAACACGGCTTTCATGGACATAATGAAAGATAACATCCCTCCTGGAAGGAATAAATGTTCGAACCGTGTGAATCCATCTTGGTTGATATATGACAGTCTTTTTGGACATTATGACACCTGTATGTCATCTTGAGTCTGCAGAATCTGTCACTTTCGCTAACAGTGTCCTGTGTAGATTCGTTTCCAGTTAGTGCAAGTACAGACGTCTGTAGCAGAAAGGATGCCATTCTTACAGGAGCATGTCTGATGTTGGCATTCACATTTTTCTTTTTCTTTTTTTAAAACCCCCACAATGCACTGGTTTTCACATAAGTGCTGGAGGGTTGGTCATCCAGTCAAACTAGAGATTCTCATTCGCGAATTTCCAACCATGGCCCACAGGACTTGGGAGCGTACGTCACTAGTTTTGAGAAACGGTGATAAATGGCGCTCTGGTATGCAGCACAAATCGCATGCTGTCTGTCCTTATTCGCAGGAAGAGAAGCATCTGATGTGCATTTCAGCCTGAAGATGTCACTAGCGTGATTAACATCAGCTGTTTTGTCCATAGAGACCAAAAACTAATTTTTAAACATCTGAGTGTTTTGTCCGTCTTTTCCGAGCTTCTGAGAAGTTTTGCAAGCCTCGACTCGATCTAACATTAGTTTCAATGGTCTAACTTTACCTTTTGCTTTCAATGCACCCATACTGTTGCATCCAGTAAATGCATGGAGATCCGGGAAAGCCTGAATGTTGCTTTTTCCACAGGGCATAGCAATGTCACTTGTCTTCGCAATTATCGCACCCAGATCCTATCAGCAGGTAAATGGGATTGGGATTTTCATGTGCAAATGTGATTGGTAAGATTGTTATATCGGTGTTTGGACTGTTGCTCATCATGGCTTGGTACCCGTTTGAAACGTGTTTGACATGAAGCAGTAATCTTGTAATGGCCTCTTCGTGGTCAGTAAAGTTCAGCGATTTTCGACAACTAGTGAGGGATCTCTGGACTGCTCCTGGGAGATTGATTGACCATCTCCGTGCCGTGGGCCGATTCGAGCAGAACTGACCAGGCCAATCAACAACAACCGCAGAATCCTGATGAGCATAAAGGGGATGGCACTGTTCAGCATGGCGCACAATTTCTGCCATGCAGTTGTTCTGGGCCACATTTCCTCCATTTTACAAATAGGAAATCGACGAGTGATTCTTTGCTTTGAAAACGAGAGGAATTTGATTGGCATTTTCTGTGTGGGTCTCATGTGAAGAAGTCGAACCCCGAAGGTCACACGCCTTGCAAGTTCAGTTTTTTTGATGCTAATGGTGGGGCATCTGTCATTGACAAAGCCGATTCTTTTGCGGTGATGGTGTCTGCCCAGACTCATCAATTGTTTCAGCATCTGCTCAGCAAATTTACTAAACGTGTTTGGCACATGGTGAGCCCTCTGAAGCACTGCCATACCATATATTATAACTGAAGAATTGTAGGGAATACTGTCCACTACAGCATCGGGAATATAGCTTTCCCATTCATGCATTAGCTTGGCTGTTTGTTTTGACATTAAGCCCATGTGGTGCTCGTGCAGTCGGTATTGTGGTCAAAGCATGTGAGAGCTGTTGGAGATATTTCTTCTTTTTTTTTTTTCCTGCTAAACAATTAGCTACACGGTTCATTACTGGACCTCAATGTGTCAACTTCTGACTTGAGGTTTGTAGTTTATTTCTTCCCCATACTAGTGACAAATGTCTTCATCTTGTTTGCTTTCAGTGAATCGAAACCTATTGCGGTGCCACTTACAATTCTCTCCAAAGAATTGTCCGAGAGCAGACTAAGGCTGGAAGCGTTTGTTTGTTTGTTTATTTATTTGTGTTGACCGTCTGGACTCGCCACTTCAGAGGAAATATGAATGAGATCCTCACCAACATGGGTGAAGGGCTTTACCATCAACTAGACGGCACATGTGATTGGATGCTATCTTTCTCTCCTTTCTCCATGGTCTTAACATCTTTGCTGTGACTTTGAATTGTTTTACTGTGAAGACTCTCAGGCAAGATCCATCAATTTATGGCACCCTCACTGAAAGTAAATCAAGGTGGACCACCTTTAGTTTTGGAGTCTCTATTCATTGTTCAATTATCTGATCGTGGGTGACTTGACTGTAACCATATCACTTCTGATGCTGCACAGGAAATTCACCAGCCATGAGAGCATCATGTATATTATTGCTTTGGGGGTGATGTAGTTTCTCCATCTCTGCAAAATCGGCAAATGGGTACCGTGCAGAGTCGATTACCATAGCCAAAGGACCATGGTATCATGGAGTACTGTTCAGTGCAGAGATAACGCTCCCATATAACCTTCTGGTGGCTCATACAAACAGCAGATCTGTGGCAACCGTGTCCAAATATGAACTCCAGAAATCATCGATGGGATTCTTCTCCCTTTCCTGTTCACCAAAGGTGCTGTACTTGTTCAGTGTGCTGCTTTTTGTCTTCTGCAATGACCTGTGGAAATGTTTGGGATGGTCCTATATGATGCAGGTTCTTTTGCTGTTCCTTGTTAAAAGACTGGGCAAAGGCTTTCCATCGTAACCTCTGCATGGACTCGTATGAACTTGTGTGCATGCGTACTTCTGTTTTCATGATGCCCAGATAGAAGCAGATCCAGATGCAACAATTTCAGTTTATATTGTAGTGGGGCCGGGTCTCGGTGGCGAGCACGACCGCTAGGGGGGGAGCAGTAGAGTTGGCTCCACCGAACACACCGGAATTTAGGTCGTGACCCTCGGATAAGTCCGAAGGTACGGGTCCCTTACAGGACCATGAATGGCCAATAATTCGACCGCATGGAGTAGGGGTAATTGCCAACTTCAATACACCGAAGTACCCACGCGGAAAAGCTTGCCGGGGAATTCACACCCTCGGCAGGCCTCGAGCGGAACGAGCCGTTACCGTGCTCGAACCGTGTGTAACCCGAGCGGATGGTTACCGAGGCCCGTCGGTCCAAATGCACAATTACGACAACAGCCTTCCTAATCCCCAATACACACCGTGGCAAACCAATGGCAGAAATGACAAAGAACGAGCTGGTACATTTAACAAGAGGGGAATTTATTAACAATAGTCGGGGGACGAAGGGAGCATTTAAGGGCAGAGTTATCTGAATAAGCAATGCAAATAATGTACAACAAAAAACACAATTCTACTTGTAGACGGGGCCCACAGACACACACAGATACCCAGAAAGAGAAGGACCTCGAGGTCTTTATTACCCCTTCAGCTCGGAGGGAAGACAAGCTGAGGGAATAGAACGTGCTTGCTACCTGGCCGCGTTCGCGCGGCTCGACGTCTGCACCTTCCCAGAGCACCAGTCGCCAAAGAACGGACCAGGGCAGCCAAACCCAGTGGAGGCGAGACGAGGTGATCTCCCGTGATGAGATGGTCGTCCTCTTGTAGTAATGCACCAGACGAGACGCCTCGGATGCGCGCGATGCAGTCAGCCGCAGACCAGACAAAAGCGCGCTCGAGCACACGGGATGCAATCTCTTCTCTTTTCCTTCGTCGTCCTTTTTGGGGTGCGGGCCGCTCCCCCGTTGCCTGCTTCCATTGGGTGGACGGTGTGTCGTGGCTCCGCCTTCTTGCAAAAGACCGCCCGGCTCTGGTCTGCGCGTCGCCCATTGGGCGGAAAATTACGCATACCCTTATTTGGCGCACAGCCAGAACGAAACGCTTCGTGACAATGTTTGGTGCGAAATCCACACCGCCTGGCATATGGAATTCCGCCCACGCACACACCCGCATGCCGTGAGCAGAGTGTTGTCGTCGGGGATGTAAAAATCCTAACTATAAAATAATCCACAGCGCACGTACAATGAATCACCCATTAAACATAGGATGGGACCCTACCTAGAAACACATACTGATATAACTGATCTATAGAACCTGGCTGTTGTGTGCAGTAAGCTTCCAAATTCGTAACAATATTACCCCATCCTGAAAATGTTTGAAATTGTAGCTGGATAGTACATTGTGATATAAAAATCATTGTTTCACAATAAATTTCTTATGGAATATTGTATTTTGCCATTTGATCAGCTGTGCTTTCGCCTACTACATGGATTGGTAAAAATAGGACCACCGGACCTGTAGCTTATCAGGACCATGTCCTGATGTAACTAAAATTTGGTGACATTTTGACTGGTGGGTCTGAAGAAGAAAATTTTTGAAGAAATATACTAAGTTGGCCAATTTGGCCTTCTTAGTCACGTGACACGAACAAGTTTTGCAAACCCCATTACCAGTCAGGAGCGGAACGTTGCTGCCAAATTTCAGCCGGATCGGACAAGCGGTTTGGCCGGAGAAGTCAAAATATGACGGATGGTGCGCGATGACGATACCTTGTCTGGAATTCCAATTCCAGACAAGCTAAAGAATAAAACGTAGACCAGTTTCCAGTTCAAAATTATCTGCAATTGATACACTTTGCACGAGAGAGAGTTCACAGAACACCTTACCCTGTGCAGCCTTGAGAAAAAAAAAACAGTCTATGGGAAGAGTCTTTTAAACTCTTACTTTGCATTTCCAAGCACGAGAGACGTTGGTTTTGTCCCTGAACCATGCATAATGGGCGTGATGGTAACCACACAGTTCTCTGCGCCGCCTTATTTGTCAGAATGCAGAATCTCAAAAGGTCATTCTGCCCTCAGGGCATGACTGCATGAATGCTGATTGTCATAGTTTTTCCCGGTTACTCTACCCTCATTCCAGCCCATAGTGAAGAGCAGTACTCCATTGAGCTATGTACAAAGGCCTTGTTGACTGAGTAGCTCTCTTTTTTTCCCCTCCCCCTGCTCCCCCCCCCCCAAAAAAGAAGCACAGCAATATTCCTTCCATGTAGTTCCGTTGACTGAATGAGACAGGTATCAAACTATCTCGTACCTCCATTCGAAGGACGTAGCTATCAACAAGAGGGTGTAGTGCAGGGCTGCAAGATTGATTCTGGGTCTCGCTAGATTCTGCTGTGAGGAGTGGCCAAAAGAGCCAGGTTTTGTACATTAGAAAGGAGGCAGTTACAAGGGGATATGATTTATGTGTTAGTTTAAGATAATGAGAGGAATAGACAAAATAAGTGCAGAATAATTATTAGGCACAGTCGACAGTGATAGGACCAGTGGGCACAACCTGAGAGTGAAGAAAAGGAGAGTTAAGCCTGTATTAAGTCAGGGGGTCTTTCAACCAGAGAGTAGTTGATACATCAAATGTTCTCACTGTAAAAGTAGTGGCAGCAGTAACAGAAGAAAAGTTTAAATTGGAATTGGGTAGGTACCTGGAAGTGTGGGAGATGGAGGGGTATAGGGATGTTCGGAGTACTTTTTAGGTCGCTTGAGTATGGATGGGTGATTGTTTGGAGTGTTGTTTGTGTTTGTCACCCACTCTCCTGGAAAAAAAAAAACTTCATTTTTAACTCACCTGGACTTTAGTTAGCCTGGTGTTGGCTTTGTGGTTCGGGTGGCTGGCTTGGGATATTAAGGTCCTGAGTTTGAGCCCCGTTGGCTGCTGAATTAACTCCATGTGGGGCTGACAGCCTGTCATCCTTCCGAGGTCAGCAAAATGAGAACCAGTGTACTGACATAGGAGCACAGCATCAGCGGCATATTCGCGCCCCAACAAAATGACAGCTATACCAGGAAACCAAGCTGCCATATGCAATAAGAAAAAGAAGAAGAAGAAGTCTGTCGGTAAACGCTTCAGTCATTATCACTTCAACCAAACACACGATTTTGATGAAACTTAGGCACAACCTTCATTTCTGATGCCTAACGAACGTGTATTGACGGCATCAAAATCTGTGCTCATTAAGGGGTCAATGGTCGGTTTTTTGACACCCCCCCCCATAGGTATAAACTGTACACACACGATTTTGATGAAGCTTGACCGCAACCTTCATAACCCATGATGTACCAGTGTATCGACCGATGTTCCCCAAAACGTACTTGCATGAGCAAATAAACCTGTGTACATCATGCTACATAACTATATTTTTGCAAACTGTTTTTCTCGGTTCACAATTTTTCTTTTTCTGTGAAATTATTCTTTGTTAATGCACATGATTTCGATACAAAATAATAATCTTGCTATCATGGAGCAAATGTGGATGTCACCGAAACTCCAAAATTGACATGTACCAGTCATTGGGCCTACGGCGATGTTCCAGACGTTCTACCTCTTGTTCTAACCCCAATACTGACTTTAAGTGGCCATCCAAGATGAGCAGACCAACAAGTACTTTATCCTTATTCCGATGCACATATTGCAGCACGTACTCGATAAACTGAGAAGGGTGACCCTGCCCAGAGGGTGGGGATTCCCGCTCGTAATAATGCTAATTAATACGAGTCTTTTTAACAAAAACATTCATTGGGTCGTACATGCATTTGCACCAAAATCGCATCAATTCTTGCCATTTAGCACGACCGTTATTCTTCTCGGCAGTCGTAACTTGTTTTAGGTTTTGCAAGCAACCACGTGAGCATCGAGCAGAGTACGTGCTCGTTTGGGTCAAATACACAGTTAGCTTAGAGAAGGGCCACATATAGTCATGGACTCGAGCGGTGTGTTGCGGCATGCACACACCCATACACCATTTGTTTGAAATTTCACACACTCTCGGATCGGGGAACGCGGCCAGCTTGTATACACATTGAATACAAACACACACCGCCTTTCAGATTACCTTTGCAGCTTAACAACCACATCACTGTTAACTTTTCTCTCTTTTTTTTGATCCAGGAGCTCGTTTTGTGCATCCATATATTCAATATTGTTAATGACATGACAATGAGGTTCCCCAATAGAGCAACACTGTGACGATACATCATGATAACTCATGAATGCAACCCCAGAAGAGCCTCTTGCAGTGCACATAAGCCAATGTCACCAAGCAGATGAAAAGTAATGCCTTTGTTGCCCAATAGGGCAACCAAGGCATTAATTTGGTTGCTCTGGGCAAATGTAGGTCAATCCTTGTCTGTTGAATGGATTCCACTTTTACAGATGATTTTATCACTTTCCAATTAATCCATTGTACATTTGCTACTTTTGTGACATGAGTTTATGCCAATCGCAGTCATTGATGTGCGATTTTGTTGTTGTTTTTTATTATTTTTTATTTTTTCTAGAAAGCAAATGTTGCTTGCCACAAAATAGCCTGTCAAAACAAACAGCTAAGGGGTTAGTTTGCAAATTTGGCGAGAAAATATTTTGTAAATTGAATTATCAGACTCGGCATGCCGACCCATCGCTTTGCTGACTGATTTAATCATCGAAGACGGCATAAACTTCACAAACCTTTGAATGACTATCTGTGAGTGTCACCGAGGATGTAAAATGAAGTAAAACATGCAAGGTATATATTTTATTTTATAACACGTAATTATCGTCGCCACTGTGGTTGTTTTGCGTGCTCCTTCCGTGTCATTATATTTTCTATTACCTTAAGAAATATTAACATACTAGAGTTGGCCCTCACCCATGGGAAACCCACAGGCATAGGCATGCATGACATTTGGATGTTGCATGTAGTTTTCCAAAATGGGTACTGACAATTTGGCACATCCAGAAATTATGTGATCTCCACATTTTCTTTACTTCACATTATGTCAATACATACCCATGCACATGTGAAATTGTTTATAAATCCTTTATTTGCAACATCCTTCCTTGTTTAAAAAAAAAAAAAAAATCCAGCGGTGAAGAGCATTTAAAGGCGTCAAAAGGACACGTTGGACTTTTTATTAATTTATTATTGAAGACCTCAAATATTAATCATGATTATTTTCTTTCCTCTGCATGGGTTGTAATAAAAACGTACATTTCCTTAATGAGTGATGTTCAGTTTTCAAAAGTACATGAACACAAAAATCCTCTTGAATGTATGAAATTTTTATTTGGCAGTGTATAGGCAATGGACCGCTTCCTCAATAGCTACTAAAAAACACCCTTCATTACCTAATTCCCTCTGCATGGGTTGTGATGAAAACACGTAATTGCCAATATTGAGAGGAGAAAGATGTAGAATGGAAAGGATCCGTGGTAAGAGGGAGCAAAGGGAGTGGGAGGGTCTGGAAGGGAGGGGGTGGGCTTGGGAAATTTGTAATTATTTCCCTAAATTTGTACATTCTAAGACTTTTATGCAAATTTAAAGCAGAATAATCACATTTTCCTGATGAATTAATCAAAAAAAATGTTTTCAACTTGAAACTGAATATGCTTTGGACTTTACAACACATGATGCTGTAATGAGTAGAATGAAAACTCAAATTTCAATATAAACTCGGACTTGGCCGGACTCTCCGATACAGACTCGAGGTTGATCCGCTGCAATTACCTCCCGTCAATGGGATGCTTGCGACCCAGCGCTTAGATTAGTGCATGCACTGTGCATGTGACTTGTGCATCCGGCAAACGGAGCACAGGACGGTGTGGTTATCATTGTGCAATGTTTTACTCTGAGTTACATGTCAGTCAATCGATGAGAAACATCCTACGTTTCACAGGTCAATAATGCTTGTGAATACGATAACATTTGTCATTTGCAACTGCGTACACTCTCAATAGTGACTGTCGATGAAATGCAATGAGATTACAGATTCGATTTTTCATGCAGCATCAAGGGAAACTGCCCGAAGGCCGACAGAAAACTTGTCACAACATTAAAATCTATCGAAGACTTTGAGACATTTTGTGAAAGCTGTATTTTTCGCTATTATTGGGCAATAAAATCGGTCGGCTGTTCAAGTATACAAAAAGCGGTGCAGTTGGTAACTCTGAAAATGTACCTTTCTTTCATGATGTAACACATATTGTTCAGTCTTCAAATATACACCAGAGGCCTGAAGCCTACAAGTGGTGACCGAAATGGTGGATGTATTATTTGATTAATTATTCTTTTTTCAGGTTACAATTGTGGGTGGAGTCGGTCTCGGAAGCTGAGCTTTGGAGAGACTGGTGGAGAATATTTAATGGATAATTTTGTGTTCTCCTCCTGTGTCTTCCCTAAAGGGTTCCGGCTGTCGGAGAGTAATAAATGGTATTGTTGGAACCGCTCCATTAAGCTTCAATTCCCACTTGTTTCTCATTCTCAGAAATAATGGCTTTTAAAGCGGCCATGTTTATAGTTAAACGGGAAACAAGTATTTGTTCCAAGCAATTTGATTATTAGCTTAACAACCGTACCTTGTTTTTTTTTTTTTTTGTTTGTTAATTATTCGACAACAGCAGGAACCTTTGAGAATGAAGCGTGATGGACGGATGTATGGGGACACACCGGCAGACGCACGTCTTTTAGTTTTGGATTACTAAAGGGGTGGAACAGTTTGACATGCACTGCCTCCACTGAGTGACATTCCTTTGCAGTGTCTGATTGGGTCTTCACAGCATGTTATGTCGGCCGCAAGGCCAGAAAGGATGTCATAAATGCGTATATTATTTTTCTTTGCTCTTGTCTTTTTTTATTATTATTATTATTTTTCCCCCTTTTACCCATTTACAACTTTGCATCAGCTGTTCCTTTGTTCCTTTCCCATTTTGTCAGGCCCTTTCCTGGTGCCCTTGGCTGAACAATGTACTTGCAACAGGGGGTGGAACAATTGATCGACACATCCGTATCTGGAATGTGAGCAGTGGAAACTGCCTTTCAGCCACAGACACAGGATCTCAGGTGAGGCAGACCTTTAAATATTGGCCTTTGTGCTTTAAGAAAAAATGTTTAGCGTGACTAGTAATTAATGGACCTTGTTTCAGTGGGACTGAAATGTAACTTATTTTACTTGTGATTGAAGGTGTCTGGAATCCAATGGTCTTCAGAGTACAAAGAGATGGTTTCTTCCCACGGATTTGTCAGCAATCAACTTGTCATCTGGAAGTATCCCATGATGACGAAAGTAATCGAGCTCCAAGGTGAGGCAACATGATTCCCCTCCTTTTGGGCGTGGTTGGTTTCAGCGCTTCTGCCCGGCCACCCCTTGGGTGTGGTTGAGCCAAGCCATTGCTCCGAGCCCCCCACCTCCCTCTGTCATTGATTGGGTCTGCCCATCACCCCCACCCCTTACCTATGGTATAGTCAGTATATGCTTCACAGCAGCGTTTTGTTTACCGAGTAAGGCATGGCATCACATCGTTGATGAAAGGAACCAAACTAACTTGCAGGTCCTTGCATGTCAAACAGTGTGTTTATCAGCATCTTATCACATGTGTCATCATGACAAAGCTTCAATGGGGGGTGGTGGGGGGGGTGTGGAATGTGAAATAATAAAAGTTGTCCCTTGGTGTCCAGGCTTTCCCTTGGTGTAATTGCAAATAAATAACAATATAGAGGTTAAAATGTCACTGGGATGCTTGGGACCTAGCGTGAAGATTTGTTCATCCTCTCTACCATTTTCACCCCATAATTTGCTCTGGGAAATCAGCCTGACATCATTGAATTGCATAAAATGATGGAAAAACTGATCCCCTTAACTCCAGACCTATCTGCTTGCTTCCAATCATCACAGGTGATATGAAATCCTTCCTTTTTGCCAACAACTTCATCTCAGATCACCAATTTCGTTCCAGACCAGGTCACTCTGCCTTGGGCTTGCTGCGTCGACTCTCCCAACAATGGATGGATGCTTTTGATGTCGGACATGAGATCAGGCCATCTCTCTGAACGTATATTCTTTCCCACCTTGCTCTCCAAACTTTCTACCTATAACATCCAAGGTCAACTTTACACATGGCTTACTGACATCCTCTCCCCTGGTAGTCATCATCTGGCTCTCAACGGAATCCTTTCTTCTCTGTTGGTATACACCTTGGAGTTTCCTTCCCTTTTGTGTCCGTATGTTATTTGTGGTGCTGAACCCAGTCACTCGATGTTCTGGCAGCGTCCGTCAGGGCTGTCCAATGCTCGACTTGTGTCGCGTTGTTCTCGTATGCGAGCCTGTTCAGGATGATTGAAGAGCTCAAAGGAATTCTTTCCCAATACACAATCATGAGTTTCAATCAGCCTGATGCTAATCGGCTCCACGCGTTAACAACCACTCTGGACATTAAGGCCCGGTCACACCTTGACGTTTTAGCCAACGTATGCTGATTTTTGAATTTTTTTTCTAAAACGCTGGCACACGTTGAATACGTTATGGGTAAGTTTTGATAACATTGAGAGCACGCTGAAAAACACTGCCATACGTCGTTGTACGTTGGCTTTAAACGTTGTACTTTTTGGTTGTCCTCAAATTTTTTCATGCTTGAAATTTCACGACGTATGCCGGCGTATGACTCACACGTTCCGCTACGCTGGCCACAAGTTGTATGCACGGTCTGCGATCGTTGACAGACGTCAACACATGCTACTTGTAAGTTAATCATAAGTTGAGACACGCCGAGGTAATGTTTAGCGTACCCGAAACTTATTTCCAACCTATGATTAACGTGTTGTTGGCACGTTACGCGATCGTTGCCACACATCGACAGACGTTACTTTTAAGTTACTCATAGGCTGAAAGACGTCGGTGTAATGGATCGTCCTTGCGTCAGCGTCCACGGCCATGGCCAGGACACTTATTTGCAGCATTCTTCAAACTTTTCTTCGGCATGACGAGGATGTTCACACTTCGATGTCTAGCTTGGCTATGATTCCAATTGTCCATCGGCAGTGTCTATTTAAAATAGTCGAGTTTGAGCGTTTTAACACGTTCAGAAGAAACGCTTCAAATTTCCAAACCCCAGCGTCAAAAAACAAAGGCGAGTGACAGCAATTTAAATCGTTCATTGTAAACAATGAAACTAGCTGAGTGGTACCGTTTAAAAGTCGTTGAGTGTAAAAAAAATCCAATTATTGAGCGCAAGCGTCTACTTTCAATAGTGGAGATGCAGCCATTTAAATCGTTGAGTTTATCATTTAAATCGTTAAACGCAAGGATGATCCATCATAACCCACACCCTCCCCCTCACACTCACCTACGACTGCCAACATGAACAAACTACTACTAATACTAATACTAATACTAATACTAATACTACTAATACTAATACTGATACTGATACTGTTACT
The DNA here is from genome assembly GCF_056783735.1 of Eptatretus burgeri. NCBI lineage: Eukaryota > Metazoa > Chordata > Myxini > Myxiniformes > Myxinidae > Eptatretus > Eptatretus burgeri. The sequence continues at coordinate 85,831,909 of NC_140966.1, forward strand.
GCTGACATGGACATCGACTCAAAAAGGACTCGAAAACACTGTTGGGTTCCCCTTTTATGAGCAGCATTTTTATATACCAATTCCTAAAATCGCTGGGAACACGTCTTTATATGGCAATTGTAAGCTGGAAACACGTTCATTTTTTTTTTTTTTTGTCGACCGGAAGACGTCATTGGAATACGTCTACATACGTCGATGTGTGTTGGGATTACGTAAAGAATTGGTTCAAAGCATGTCAAACATAAGTTAGAAATAAGTTTCGTGTAAAAAAGACATTACCGCGACGTGTTTTGACTTATGAGTAGCTTATAAGTAGCCTTTGTGGACGTGTGTAAGCGTCCACATATCGTGTGTACAACTTATCCCCATCGCATGCGGAACGTGTGTCATACGCCGAGTACGTCGTAAAATTTTGAACATGTTTAAAATTTCTTGACGTACTCTACTTACTACGACGTATGATAGCGTACTTTAGCGTTGTACTCACGTATACCAAACTTACTCATACCGTATTTGACGTGCCCCAACGTTTTAGACACATTTTTCTTGGGTCGGCATACGCTGGAAAGATCGCCAAGGTGTGACCGCGATGTTGTCACTTCCATTTCTACGGCAGTTATGATTCGAATCGTTGTGCATCAGCCTTTTAATAGGCTACGTCACGACATCGTCGGCGATGCGTGGAACGCGCTATGCCTCAGTTAGACTATCGTTGGGCATCGGTTGTGTAGGCTGACAACAGGTTCAGCATTCGTTGGTATAAGTTATCTATAACACAACGAAACGTTCTGTGTCCGTTACCAATGCGTTATACATAAGACCAAGTCGCTATGAATACGTCCGAATCTTTTAAAAAAAACATCAAAAGTTCAACATAAGCCAGCGTTTTACATACATTTTAATACGTTGCCATCGCTGGCTAAAACGTCAAGGTGTGACCGGGCCTTTAACACCTCGTTCGTTTATCTGAGTTAAATCGAGCACGGGAACAATCAATAATCACGTCTCTCCTCTCTCTCTCTCTCTCTCTCTCTCTCCCTCTCCCTCTCCCTCTCCCTCTCCCTCTCCCTCTCCCTCTCCCTCTCCCTCTCCCTCTCTCTCTCTCTCTCTCTCTCTCTCTCTCTCTCTCTCTCTCTCTCTCTCTCTCTCTCTCTCTCTCTCTCTCTCCCCCTCTCTGGTTTATATGGTAACAAAAATGATCCCATGCCTTTCAGCAAATGCGATTGTCATCTCCAATGGAAGTTTAATCTTAGAACAATCTAGCATTTTCATGAATCTCACCAGGCAGTTTACAGTACAATACTGCCATCCACAGTCAAAATTCTCATTACACCAAGTGGTTTATAATACAGTTGACTGATTCGTGCTACAACAAACTTATAACATGTAACTGTCAATTTTAATCATTTATTTATAGGCATTTACCAATGCTTATCCACAAATACCACAACTAATGCTTACTGGCCATAACATCTAGCTTTTAACTGACAATCTCCTCTCCCTGTCAAGGTTGGAGTGCCCCAAGTGCCCAATTTCTGGGCCCATTCCTGATCTTCATCAATGACCTCCGACTCTGGAATATCCTCTTTATCTATTTGCTGATGATGACTCCCTCTGCCATGACATTGCTCATTCTTCAGGCAGGCTGCAGCCTGCAGCCCTCTCTCTAGATGTTGGAAAATCACAAGTTGGTCAAACACTTGGAATATGTCTTTCATTCCTGACAAATCTCACACTCATCAAGTTCAGTCATTCAAACTCCTGGGTTTCACTCTCAGCCATGATCTTTCTTGGGCAAATCACATTTCAAAGTTGGCCTCTAAAGCCAGCTGGGCATCCTCCGTCATCCAAAGTCCTTCCTTGGCACACCTGAACTCCTGTCTGCCGACAAGGCTTTCATCCACAGCTTGATTGAGTGTTCCCATGCCTGACATCTTTCTGAGCTTGATGCCATGGAAACCAAGGCCTTTAAGATTATTGGAATCTCTAGGGATGAAGCTGAGTTTACGGGCCTATCACTTCACCATCGCAGACATGTCAGTCGTCTGTCTGGTGTTTTTTTTTCAGGGCACACACAATCCATCATTAACTCCCTTCTCGTGAAACCACATAAATCTAGGATTACTACTCACCTCCATTCATTTGTTCCTCTTTTCTTTTTTTCCCCTCTGCCTGTGGAACCAACTTCCACATTCTCTTCAATTTCAGTTTGCCCTCCATGTCTTTAAGACTGCTGTGCACCACCATCTTGGATCATCTCCTATCCAAAACCTTGATCTTTTCTACCCTCGTTAACCCCCTCCTACCCAACTCATCCACAAACCAAAATAAACACACAGTGCTTGCGCAAAAGGCCTCACTTAGCATTCGTGTCATTTTGAAAGTCAAGTATTGGCGAGGGATGAGAGTGGGGAGTTTTACTCTGGTGTTGCACTGCTCATCACAGCCAATTTTCCCTTGGGGAAAAGTTGCTTCAGTTCAAAAATATATTTATATAAAATTGCATTTGCTCATGCTGTGAACTGTTCCCTCACGGATCCATTCAGGACATCAGTCTCGTATTCTCAGCCTCTGCGCCAGCCCAGATGGCACAGAAGTTGTTTCTGCTGGTGCAGATGAGACCGTGAGGCTGTGGCGGTGTTTTGCCGTTGACGCGAAGCATAGGAAGAAGCCATCTGCAGGCCCTTGTGGTTTTCGTGCTTGCATCCGTTAGCCTAGCATGCTTTATGGACCTCAGCTGGACTGGTTTTGGAGCAGGCACATTATCTTTTTTGTGCTTATTCCTTGGCCTGGTTTGGTGCCTTTGCCAGAGACATTGTAGGATCCTTTTTGTTTTTATTTCTTCCTTTCATTCTCCACATTGATCTGAACACTCTTTAAATGCATTTGCAACACATTTTTGCACTCACACGTTTGCTGCTTAATTGTTCAATATCTGAATTGAACTGTGCTAATTTGACAGCATACCTGAACATTTTGTCCTTTTTATCCCGATTTTGGTGTTTATTGTGACCTTAAATACGCTTTTTAACCTTTTTGGAAAAAAATTAATAAACACGTGAATTGCTTGTACACTTGCTTTGTTCTATCAAGGCTGTTTTTAATCCTCTCATTATTGATAGTAACGTGTTGATCAGTTTGTCAAGATTTGCTTTGCCACACAATTGGTTTCTCTTTCACAATCCCACAGGAACGTGCCTCGCGTATAAATTAGGATTAATCTGTTCAATGGTCTGTAAGCCGGCTGTGGTGGTGCTTGTTTTTGCGTTTTGTTGATCCTTCGATCACCACTTCGAGGTATTTGGACTTTGGGCACAACTTGTCCATCAAGTCATCAAATGCAAGTTTCGAGATGCCGAAGGAAAGGCCATTAAACTTTGATTTGCACTGAACTTACACTCGTGACATGCATTTTGAGGGAAGTGGATGTCTTCTGGCCATACTTTAGGGCTCTTTTGTTGATATACATAATTGTTGCTCATTTTTGTGACAATTTTTCCCTTTAATCTGGTTTTTAATAACGAGGACAGGTTGTGAATTGAATTTAAAATAGATATTTGCAGAAGGTATGAAATGTTGGTATCCATGGTTGTCCAAAGTTGATTTCTTGGTATCTTTGAAGTGTACGGTTCACAGATTGCGAATTTACATTTAGGTTTCAGGTCATCCCACATCCATGATCAACATTTTGTTTGTGGTATTGTCAGGTCAGGCCAGATTAGATTTGTGACTTGCTACAGGTACCGTGTAAACCTGTACTAACATGTTTCATGGTCAGGTTGTCGGCGACTAAACCGTCTCCCCCACCAGGCTTCCTGGTGAGGAGGGTGTATGGATATGGACACCCAGCAGAATTAAAAACAAAACCTGTTAAAGGGTGGAGGGGCTCCTTGTGAGCTAAAGGCCATCCACATCTGGTGCCCAACTGCATCTATGGATGACGTCCTGCAGTGGGTAACCTTTCCCAGGAGGTTAGTAGCAGGATTTGCACTCCAGCCACTGTAAAACACTTCACTCCGCAAAACACTAAAAATGCAAAGAAAACTGAAACGCACTCCGTGGGAGTACCTCCTGTGCAGCTGCCCTGCAAAAGGCAGCTCACTGGATGACAGAATTGAGGCAAACCTTTCAGGACCCCACTCTGATGATGGGAGGAAAAACACAGGGTAACCTTCCCGGGTTGGATTGCAGTGGTATGTGACGAGGTGGTGCTGAGGTGTCGTCCACTAGATGGCGGTCTCCTCAGGTTAACCTGAGGTGGTCCCTTCGGGTGGGTTGCCTGGAAGGAAAGTCCTATCCCTAAGAGAGGACGATCACCTGTCTATGTTATCATCTGAGCTCAAATGTTTTAACATCAGTATTGCAGAACTCTGAGGTTCGTAGACTGGGTAGTGGTGAGATTAGGGTGGGTGGTTAGACCTACTACTGTTCTGGTCGCTCAGATGGTTACCATACCCAAGGAGTTGCTGCAACTATGTCCAATAAGCTGACTCCAATGATAATTGAGGTAACACTGGTCAACGAGTGTATTATGAGACTAAGGATTCGTCACTTCTTGAGTGACATTTCCCTGGTCTCTGTATATGCTCCGATTGAGGTGAGTGATATCACTGTGAAGGACGCATTCTATGCCCCGCTCGAGTCTGTGGTTGATCAGTGCCAAAAATGAAATACCCTTCTGGTCTTGGGGTATTTCAATGCATCGACTGGAACTCATAAGGATGGTTATGAGACGTGTGTTGGTCCCTAAGGGTATGAAACTGTGAACCAGAATAGCAATAACTTTCTTGACTTTGCAAGAAGTCATGGACTTAGGTTGGCTGGTTCATGGTTTCAGTGCCCACAGCCTCATTGGTGGTGTGGCAAAGGAGATTGACCATGTGCTCGATGATGGTTGCTGGAGGATGATTCAGAATTGTGGGATCTACCGGAGTGCCCAGTTCCTCAATACTGACCACAGGCTTGTTGTGGCATCTTTGAAGTTGCAGCTTAAATCCAGGAGAATGGCACCATCCCAACCTTGGCTGGATGTTGACACGCTCGAGGTTAAGTGGTTGCTGACAAGTTTGTGAACAGGCTGAGTGGGGATTTAGGGGGTCTGGGTGTTGTGGGGAATCCTTTAGAGTTGTGGAGTGTCTTCAAGACTACCATCCACGATGTTGCCGGCAGAGGTCTTGGAACCCACCGTCAGGTGAAGAGGAACTTTATCTCCCAAGGGACACTGAATACTTTTTGCCAGAGTCACAGGACCAGGCTTAATGGCAGAGCGGAGCTGTTCAGGGAGCTGAGGCAGAAAACTGTACGTGCGCTAAGGGTGGACAAGGAGGCCTATCTGCAAGGAATATGTGAGGGGGTAGAGCATCACCTGTGGTCAAGTGAACTTGGAGGAATTCATGCATTGCGTTCCTCCAAGCCCAGCCTTCGATGTGCTGCTGTTAGAGTTGAGGGTGGTGTGCTCTTGACAGAGGAATCCAAAGTGAAGTCCTGCTAGGCCGGCTACTTTGAGCGGCTGTACCAGGCTGTTGAATTGGATGTCGGGTATACCTTTCCCCATTTCTGACCCTCCATTCAACTGTGATCCACCTTCATTTGTGGAAACACAAGCTGCGGTAAACCGGTTGAAATGGGGTAAAGCTCCAGGGATCTGTGGCATCCATGCTGAACTCAAGGCTGGTGGAAATGCTGCAATGGTATCGTTGCATGCAGTTCTGTGCTCTGTTTGGAGCATAGACATCATCCCAACTGACTGGAAAAGGGGCCTCGTTGTCCTCTCGGGAAAGAGAAGGGTGATCGCCAGGACTGCAACAACGAGCGAGGGGTGACGCTGCTCTCAGTGCCGGGCAAGGTCTTTGCTCGGATAATTCTTGATAGGGTTCGCCACCATCTGCTTGAGCACCAGCGTCCAGAGCAGTCAGGCGTAACACCAAAGAGGTCAACGATTGACCGTATCCTTGCTCTTCGGGTCCTCACCGAACGCAGACGAGTTTCGGCAGGGGCTGCTTGCAGCCTATGTTGATCTCTGTAAAGCATTTGATTCAGTGAATCGGGATGCCCTCTGGAGGATTCTTGGTCTTCGTGGGGTGCCACCAAAACTGATCGATCTGATGTCTGAACTCTATTCTGGTACTGAGAGTGCTGTGAAGTGTGGTGGTACCATTTCTGATTTATTTCAAGTTGTTACTGAAGTTTGTCAGGGGTGTGTACTGCCCCCACACTTTTCAGCACTTGTCTGGACTGGATTCTGGGGAGAATGTTGGAGAGATCAAGCTGTGGTGCATAATTTGGAAATGTCAAGATCTCTGACCTTGTTTTCGCAGATAATGCAGTTATCGTTGCAGAAACACTGGATGTCCTTGTTGGGGCTTTTGAGGCACTGAATGAGGATTCTGAGCCACTGGGACGATGGATTTCCTGGGTCAAAACAGATCCAGGCTTTCAATGACATCTTGGATGCTGCTATCCTGTCTGTACCTGTTTGTGGTGAGGACGTTGATGTGGGGAGATTCACTTCCCTTGGCAGTGATATCCATGTCTCCGCAGTTTGTGAGCCGGAGGACAATAGATGTCGGTCGGGCCTGGGGAGTCGTGGATACCCCACTGGTCATGGGGTGTGGCACTGTCGGTACCTGTGCAGGATGACGAAAGTCCGAGTCTTCAGGTCCTTGGTGCTTCCAGTCTTGCTGTACGGATGTGACACTTTGACTCTGACAAAGGATCTGAGACGAAGACTCAACTCCTTCAGTACCAGGTCTCTTCAGAAAATCCTTTGCTTTCGCTGGTCAGACTTTTTGTCCAACGCGCGGTTGCTGAGACTCAAATGAGATTTGTTATCTTTATAGTCTGCGAGCGTCAGCTGTGGCTCGATTTCCTGATCCTGCTCACCAGATTCTCTCAGCAAAGGAGCTTCAGGAGTGGAGAAGGCCAACGGGATGACCGCATGTCTCGTGGTTGTAGCAGGTTTATCAGCATCTCAAGAATATGGGGATGGGCCAGGCATCTGCCTGGGGGATGGCCAGACAGAGGCCCCTAGAGTACCAACAGAAAGTGAACGCAGCGACGCGCTTCTCCGGCTCATGCTCCCATACCTAACCTAACATACCAAAAATGACCTCATTCCCAGGTTATTGATTTCCCACATCTTCACTCTTCATTGTTGTTTCATCCCGGCTCTCTTCCTCCTCTTGCTGTGTTGCAGTCAGTTCACCCCATGTCCTCCACCTCCCCTTTATATCTCTCTCCTACTCAGTTCGTGTTTCCCCCTTTCTATTTTGTTTCATTCCATTCTGCTGTAGGTCTTCTGTGAGCTTTGACCATGGATGCAGAAGGCATTTTGGTGAATGCATGCACGACTCTTGTCGGCACAGGATTTTGAAATAATGGATTGATGGTAGTGTGCTTCAAGGATATTGAAGTGGCATTGTCAAGGTTGTGGGTTCAAATCTGGATGAAGGAAGCAGAATTCAGCAGCTTGTGGAAGCCAAAAAAATACAATGAGACTTCTCATCAGTGGGATTATATGGAACCTTCATTTGAGGAGGAATGTACCTTGTCTGGTCCACATGTTTTTATTCAATCTCGTCTGCATTGCATTGAGTATTCTCCAAATTTGAAATCCATGCACTTGAACATGCTAGTCCGAGTGTTTGCCAGAAAGCGTACATTAGGGTCCGCACAATGTTTTTCTGCATTTTTGTGATCACCAGACCATCTGAATGAATATTCCGATTGAAGCCACTTTGGCACCCTTGAGCATTTTTGTAGAAATCCATGAATATGCAAATTAGCGGTGGCTATTGTTGAAATTACTATTTTTCATAACATCTCCAAAAGTAAGCATCCAAATAGCATGGTTGAGGTGTCTACACTCATGTTTTTAGGGTCACTGGTCATAATAAACCCACTTAAAATTTAATAACATTTAAATTTAGCTCATTAATATGCAAATTAGCAGTCGCCATTATCAAAATAACAATTTTTCTTAATATCTCCAGAAGTAAGCATCCAAATAGCCTGGTTGAGGTGTCCAAACCCATGTTTTTAGGGTCACTGGTCATGATAAGCCAACTTACAATTTGATAACATTGAAATTTAGCTCATGAATATGCAAATTAGCATAACCCTACCCCCTGAATTTGTCCATGCCAATCGGTGTTTTTGCAGTACAGTTATACAACAAAAACAAAACTGTTTGAAAATAACTTGCGCAGAGCCGTTTATCCCCAGTACAGTTGTGAAGAAATGGCTGACCTCAGAAGATCAACAGCATGAACTGTTTCTGATCAGGTAAGTTGAGGCTTGTAATGTAATGAAAGAAACATGGAGAACTGAGTTTTAAGTAAGAGTAATGTCTTCTGATACAGTCGAACGATCGGTATTATTTGCAAGCAAGTTTTTTTTTTTTGTTTGTTATTATGTAACATGATCTGTCTGAAAGCAACTGTGTGTTTTATTGATTTTTAAAAGTACACAGGGTGGAACCTGTTTCCTGAGAATTTTTTAAAATACGAACAAAGAAATTAAATGTTTACTGATGTTTATAATTACCTCTATTGTTACAGGTTGAGGCTCCATCACCATGGGTGACTGTTTCGTCAGTCCCTGCGATGCAACGAAAGCTGGAAAACCTCTGGTAACAGTTGGTCCAGACAGAGTGCGAAGTATCATCCGGTCAAGCAAAGCAAGACAAGATGGTGTACATGAAGAGCTTGAACAAATATTACAGGCAGATTAATCTATCGAGCTCAAATGCCATAGAGCCTGTGTCAACGTACACATCACGCTCGCACATAGAAAGACACTTGAAACGAATGAGTAATGTCTGCTTGGAAGATCCTTCAACAAGCAAAAGAAGCCGCCGTTCAAAGACGACAGTATTTGACTTTAAAGAACATTGCATTTTTTTAGTGGAGAAAAGTGCATCATGGACTTTGATAAGAAGAATCCTAATCGTTGGCGGCGAGTTCTCCTTTGTAGGACTGCAGATCGTGTTGATCGGACAACGTTAAAACAAACTATTCTAGATGTTATCGATTCCCGCCAGGATGAAGAAGGACGCCAGGTCAAGATACGATTAATGGGCACAATCAGCGATCTTCATGCTGCTGATGCGAGATATCATGATGACTGCAGAAAGTCCTTCATGGCACCCCGTTCTGTTGTGGCAGAGAAACTCAGGACTTTGAGCCAGCTGTCAGTTCTACCATCCTATCGATGAAAAACGACATGTTGCGCATATGGAATTCAGTAGAAGTCTACATTATGTACAAGGATCATGGAGGAAAGCTCGACTCTCGACGAACCCTGTTATCCAAATTGTTGGACATACTTGGCTCTGAGCTTCTGGTTCTGTCTGGTGAAGGTGTCACTAGTTTAATCTTGTTTCGCAGCAGAGCGTCTACTGCGATCAACTTGGTAGCATCAGATGAAGATGACGCCATTGATGTTTCCATCAAAAGATTTGCCAAGTAGGTTTCACAGGAATCTAAGCAGTTGTCATCTGACCCCAGTTCCTATCAGACTAGAATTAATATAGATATTGCTAATGAAGCACAAGTTCAACCCTTCAATTGCTACTCCCCAAAATATCAGCTAAACTGGACTGCACACTTCCAGGAGCTCTGATAGGAAACATCATAACGAATATGATCACCAATCGACCAACTACACTCCAAATAGCACTGGGAGTTCTCGTCAGTCATAAAAGCCTCATCGAGCAGTTGTACAACTATCGTGTGACCTGTTCCTATGATGGGTTTCAAGGGATCAGCAGCAAAGGCTGCAACGTTTCACTCTGGGATTAGGGGAACCGCCAATGCTGAATGCGGCCTCGTTCAGGTTGTTGCTGACAACTTCGACACAAATATCTCATCCCAGAATGGACTCGTTTCAACACATTCTCTTGCAGTACTACTTATCATGAAAGATCAGGAGATATCTTCCACATCTGAAGATGAAGCCATCATCAGACGATTGACCCGTGATGAAATGAAGACACCTGTGACAGAAGACATTTCGGTTCAAAGGTACAAGGGACCTGAGAAACCAGCGATGCCAGTTGAAGAAGCCACACGTGTGGTGTTACCTCTCCGCGTATTGGCTCATCAAGCTATACAACTTAGGAGAGTTCAAGATATGGTTTTCTGCTTTCTGAAGCAAATCATTTCTGATCAGAACACACTACAGTTTGGTGGCTTTTATACGAAGCTCTGCAGAGAGAAAGGATGATCCATCGAACCTGCAACGAGGGCCATTTTTACACCACTCGTAGATATGGATCCAGCTGATCCAGACACTATGTTTACAGCAATGGAGGAGGGAAAACGCTTGAGCGCAGAATGTGGACAAACTGTAACCATCTTTTCAAATGACCAACAGCTGTATCGAGTGGCCGTTAATGTTAAATGGGTTTATCCTGAGCGATTTACCCAAGCTGTTAACCCAAACAACCTTAACCCTAACAGCTTGGTAATGTGGATGCATCTATTGACGATGTCATCGCCGAAGCCACTGTGTTCATGGCTGTTTGCTATGGTAGCAAGGAGATGAGCAACATGTCTGATGTTCGCAAAGAGGTGTGGTTTATGAAGATGGCGAAACCAAATGCCATCAAAGCACCAGACCTAAAGGCTCTGACCAACTACAGAGTCCTTTGAACAAAACGTGCGACGTGCTCATATCCTGACAGCAATATGGAAGTCAGCTGCTAAGCTGCAGCCACCACCTCTGGATCCCACTCGGTACAGATGGAAACGTAATGAGGCATCAAAATCATTACTTCCAATTATGCTGCCACCCAACGTCGCTCTTGCACCACCAGAGATCTTGGAGCTAATACGATGTGGATGTTCCTCCGACAAGCAATGCTACACAGCTCAATGCCGCTGCACAGCATCCAAGTTACCATGCACAGTTTTCTGTACGTGCAATGGAGATGCTGGCTGCAGGAATGAGCGTACCAAGACAGCTGCTGCATTTGCCCTTGATGATGACTCTGACACTGAATGAGACACCAAGCACTGAAGTAGCCTTCATAAGGTTTTCAAACCTGTGAAATATATATATATATATATATATATATATATTGTTACGAATTTTGAATTCGATTGCACACAACATACAGGTTCCTTTAGTCAGCTATGTCGATAAGTGCTTGTTCCCGAGATAGCTCACCTTCCATTGTTTAAATGTTCAGAAATCAATTGGATGCACTGCGGATCCATTTAATAGTTAGGGAACGAACAATGGAGACATCCCTCCCCCTCTTCTGCGAAGAGCAAGAAGAACCCTGCCGTCCCGTGACTCATGATGTCAACAACTCCCTCCCACCCGTGGCTAAGCGGGGGATGGAGCACGAGGGCATGAGTCATGAGTCACGCCGGGAAGGGGGGAAGGGCGGGAGAAAGATAAGAGGAGGTCTTTTCTTTGTTCGTGTTCGGGAGTTGAGTAGTAAGCTTTTTGCTTCGACAGAGAGTAGTCGCTCAGCAGACCTTCGGGTCCTGTTTGGCTTGGGTTAGGGTTGAGGCCTTCGGAAGCTTTTTGCTTCGGCTGGCTCAGTGAGCTTCGGCTGCGGCCTGGCTCGGGCGGAGGCTTTTTGCTTTGGTGGTTCAGTGAGCTTCGGCTTCTGCTTGGCTCGGGAGAGCTTTTTGCTTCAAGCTGCCCTGTTTGGAAGAAAGTTAAGCCGGTTGCTCAGCTCGAGCTGCGAGTGGTGGCTTCTTCTTCTTGGTTTGTGGAGCTCTTTGTTCTCCATTTTGGTGCCCGGCTTGGTGCGACTCATCGGCCTCTTCTTGGAGGTGGTTCCTCGGGGAAGCGATGCATCGACAGGAAGGATTGGCGCCTCGTCTCACCAGCACGTGTTTAGAAGCGCGGGAGGATTCGCGGGAGCTCGGGAAGGATCGCGGCTCACGGCAATTGGATCCAGCTCTCTCTCGCTGGAGCCCGGGTCCGAACAACTTGAAGACCACACCAGGTGGAGAGGTTCGAGATAGGTTCTGGGTTTCAGCTCACCTGTCCTCCGAGCTGAAGCCCGTTATTAAAGGCCTCTGCCACCATTTCTTGTGTGTGTGTGTGTGTGTGTGTGTGTGTGTGTGTGTGTGTGTGTGTGTGTGTGTGTGTGTACGTGTGTGTGTACGTGTGTGTGTACGTGTGTGTGTACGTGTGTGTGTACGTGTGTGTGTGTGTGTGTGTGTGTACGTGTGTCCGTGGGCCCATCTAATAAGTAGGAAATTAAGTGCTTTGTGTGCTGTAAATGTTTCCATTGCATTTCGTATAGACAGTCGTAGTTCTTTTGTCGTGCTTTTGTTGCTTGTATAATTGCATACGTGTTTTGCCTTGTTTAATTGCATACGTGCTTTATTATAATAAATGTCTGTGTGAATGTAAACCTGTTTGTTGCGTCCTCTTCCCTTAATTGAGCTGCCATCTTGCACTCGGAATATAGTTGGTTTTTAAATAGCCGGTAAAGTGATCGGGTCCAACGGGACTGCGCGATAATACCCCGCTCGGTTATCCCAAAAGGAAGCGAGCTGCTTAAGCGGCTCGTTTCCAAGCGGTCCCGTTGAGGTACAATCTCTCGGTAACCTACCCGCGCGAATAATTAGGTAAATCGAAGATTTGGCGATCGGACCCTGTAGCGCGGGTAGAGTGCGGACAAGGTTGTGGTGCGGTTACAAACACACCCATGGCTGGTTTCTGGCGTTGATCTGGAAAGCTGCGACTGGATTGTCCGTTTGGTGGGGGAAGCGACCGTTATTGGTTTGACGCGGTTGTTCGCACGCCGACGGGTGGAAAAACTACAACAATATGAACATTTGATTTACACAGGAATGTCTTCTTTTGTTCATGTTGTTAGCTGCTTTCATTGCGTACTGTCGAATTGTTGAATCTGTATGAATAATAAAGGGATCTTTATTCACAAAGACTGAAGTGATTTTTTTTTCTATCTATATGTCTATCGACATTTTCAATAATGGCGACTGCTAATTTGCATATTGATGAGCTAAATTTAAATGTTATTAAATTTTAAGTGGGTTTATCATGACCAGTGACCGTAAAAACATGGGTGTAGATGCCTTAACCAGGCTGTTTGGATGCTTACTTTTGGAGATATTAAGAAAAATAGTAATTTCGACAATGGCCACCGCTAATTTGCATATTAATGGATTTCTACAAAAATGCTCAAGGGTGTCAGGGTGGCATCAATCGGAATATTCATTCAGATGGTCTGGTGATCACAAAAATGCAGAAAAACATTGTGCGGACCCTAATGCAAGGTCATCTTGAAAAATGGTGTTTGACATCCGGACTATGCTGAAAGGGACCTGCACCCAAGCTGTGAGTTGTTGATATTCTCTAAAATTAACTCCCCCCACCCACAAATGTGACAATTTATCCCTGCAATGATCTGAATGACTGATCATGCAATACTGTTTTCTTTGCCAATCGGGGAAATAATGTGTTGTGACCCGAAAGACTTTCCACTTTCATAAAGAAACCATATCACTTGTCTTAAATATAAGTGGAAGTCATCCACCCTCCACCCCCCACCCCTCCAAAAAAACCAGGAGGAATGTTTTGATGTCGCACAGCCATTGGTTCATTTTCTTTGTAGTTTCCAGCTGTCGTCATACATTGCTTCAGCTATTGGCAATCTTGTTTTTGGTGCTGATACAGGATTAACCTATGAACTTTCACCCCTTCCAAATTGCTTTCCACTTGGTGCTCAAGCTTGGGCAATGTCTGAAAGAATGAGGTGACGTTAGCTTTTGCCTGTTGCTGTGTTTGAGCCTGGGGAGTAACTCCTGAAATCTTTCTGTCTGGGTTCTTCCCAACATCTTTGGTTTTTGTTCCTTTCACACGTCTTTCTCATTTTTACATTTCTCTTTTTTTCATTCTAATTCTTGCTTTTTCTTTTCTTTTATCTCTCTCAACTCATTTCTCTTTTGTTATCTATCTGTCTCAGGAAAAGTGAATTCTTGCATAAATTTTTCAATAAGGTAACTTGCCCCTGCCTGGATGAGTTTGAGGGTGGGGGAGTAGCGGCTGAAACCAGAATCCTATCCAGGTTCCTCCTGATGACTCCATCTTCGCTCTTTACTTCTTCGGGTTCCTTCTCATAACTCCAAATGCAGTACTGGTGAGGTTTGCCAATTGTTTGTCACCCCAATCCTTTGCATTATATTGATGTTTGGTGAAGATGTGGGGTCGACCATTGAATATATTACAAGTTTTTGTCAACCAACTTTTTTTTTTTTCTGCAAGTATTTTTTTTTCATTTTATTTTTAAGATTACTTTTGCTAAACATTATCAAGAGGTATGCATATTGAGTACTGCTTGCTACATTGCCATGTTTTCATATTACCACTATGTAACATCTATTAGCTTCATGTAATTACGGAGGTCGGTCCGAAAGTCATGACTTGTTTTATTTCTCACTAAATAGAATTCCAATGATGATGAAAATTACAGGAAATAAGCATACATATGTGGCAAATATGGTTGTTGGTCCACATTCTCCATCAAATGCAATGCACTGAAATGAGCGCGTCAATCTGACTTGTGTTTCCGTTGTCACTGTGGTTGCAGGACGACCACTTTGAGGCTTGTCGATATTAGTTTCCCTGTTCTTGAAACTCTTTGCCCAACATCTAACACTGCTCACATCAATGGTGTCATCGCCGTACATATTCTTTAAATGCCAAGGAATCTCTTCGGCAGTAAGAAATTCAATAACTCTTCTCTGCTTCGTATGCACGTCGAGTGTGGCAGCTATTTTGAAAGTGTGTTGTAATGTCATGTGACTGATCAGTGCCACCAATCTTAAGATTGGCTGTGAGATACAAATCTTTCATTGTGATCTTCCGCAGCTTTCCGACGAAGCTTTGGCTACGAACCGAAAAATAATCTGCATTACTTTCGTACCGCCCCTGGTAGTTATTTTTTCTCATTGTCCAGGAGGTAGGCGATGTAATGTTCCGAAAATGGTGACTGATGACTCGTCATTCAGGCAGCAAGCTATCATTGTATTATAGTGTGAAGGAAGCTTAAATGTACAAGAGATTGTGTATGATGATGCAAATGTCGAAGCAACATTAAGATGGGAGAACATCAATTGTTGACCAGCCTCACAGTGGCCTACCACAGACTGCACCAACTGCATTATATGGAGAGAAGGTTAAAGCAATGGTTCTAAATCAGCGGTGGTTGTTTGTAATGTTACTGTTCACTAAATGTTGGGGAACCTCGGAATATTAAGGAATGGCATCCGAGATGCCAACAGATGTCCTTCAGTTCCTCCAAGGACTTTTTGCAAAGGGAGATGCATTTCTGCATGATGTCCTAATGGGTAGTAGCAGGTGAGACATAGCTCCATAATGTTGAGCTTGATTTAAAAAGGCAGTGTGGAATGGCATTGCACAGAATCCCTGCTGGAAATGAAACTCTCGTGCGCTTAATATGATGGGAACGGGCTTTTGAGACTCTT
>NC_140966.1:85852387-85892387 GCF_056783735.1 Eptatretus burgeri
ACAGTACTCCTCCACTTCCCTCTGTCCTCAGCCAACTCTTTCCACTCTCCAACCACCCCTACTTTACTGATATCCCTCCTCACACAATCCTCCCATCTCAACTATGGTCTACCTCTCTTCCTTCTACCGTGCTCCCTCAACCTATTCGCTCTTTTTGCCATTCTCTCTTTTCACCATCCGCACCAAGTGTCCAGCCCATCTCAGCCGTCATTTCACCAACATCCTGGTCAAGCTCACCTGCACACCAATTTCCTCCCCCAGTTCATCCATCCTCCTCCTATCAACCCTCTTTACTCACTTGATCATCCTGACCGAGTTGTTCTTACAAACCTGCAGCCTCCGTTGTTATCTCTGTCGGTGTCACCGTCTCCAGACCGTAAAGGTAGGTCAACGTTACACACGACATCAGAACCTTCCCTTTCAATTTCCTCGATCTTTCTGTCTGCCATTCCTCCCCTCCCTCCACTCTCCTCCATGCATTTGCACAAACCTGAATCATCCTCTGCACCTCTGCTCTGATTTACCATCCCCAGTCACTGTACCTCCCAGATATTTAAACCTATTTCCCTGACTGGTCTCTTTCCCTTCAAACCTGATAGTAATTTATTTTCTCTGCTTCCTGACCCACATCACCTTGGTCTTCTCCAACCTCATCTTCAGCCCATGTCTCTTAAATGCCTCTTTCCACTTCCCCCCAGTCCTTCCTCAAACTCCTGCTCATTCTCCACAACAGCCAGATTGTCTACATACAGCTTCCTCTCCATGCTACCACTCAAGCTCACCTTCCTGTTTACCAGCTCCGTCACAATGATAAGCATGAATGCGCTGAGAGAACTTCCCTGCCTCAAACCGATGTTCAGGCTGAACAACTCGGACATCCCAGGCCCAACCAAAGCTCTTCCCTTCATTCCCTTGTACATCCCTTCCACCAATCTGACTTCTATTTCCGGCACTCCCATCCATCTCAGTGTTGTGGGGCTTCTCCAGGTCCACAAATCCCAATGCCATCTCACCTTGCACCTCCAACCTCTTTTCTACCAGCTGTCTCAACGTGAACATCCCATCCATCATCCCCTTATCCTTTCTAAACCCCTGCTGCTCTTCTCTAATCTCTATCTCCACACACTTCCTTATCCTCTCTAGCACCTTCATGACATTACTAAGGAGTGTCATGCCTCTGCACTTCCCCAGATCTTGAACATCTCCTTTCCCCTTCCATATCTGCACAATCAACTATGTCCTCCAGTCCTCCAGAATTGAACCCCGTCTCACACATACATGCAACAGCCACTTTGTCCAAATGACTCTGACTTCTCCCACTGCAATTATCATCTCTGTGCACACCTCATCAATGCCTGGTGCTCTTCCCTTCATCCTCTTCAATGCCATCCGCACTTCCTCCTCTGATATCTCCTCCACAACACGGTAGGTCCAGCTTGGCGTTGCTTTCTTCCCAGTTCAACAGCTCTTTGAAATATCCTTCCCACACCTTCAATGCTGCCTCCCCCCCTCTGTCACAAGCTTCCCACCATCATCCTCAATCACCTCCCCCCCACCTCCATCCCCCTTCATGTCCTTGCCATCCTCATCCCTGTCACGACCCAACTTATCATCTTCTTCCTCTCACCATCCTCTTCCATATCATTCCTTGCTGCTTTCTTTTTCTGCCCATACAGGTATAGCAACCCCACATCTAGCTGCCTCCCCTATCCTTGATCTTCTCTATCCTCTTCCAAAACTCCACTTTTTCACCAATTGCCTTCACTCTCTTTTTCATCTATTGTACCTGATTTCTATCTCTTAACAATGCCCCCTTTCCTGATGTCCTCCCACACAAAACTTCTTCAATTCCCCTAAATGCCTCTCCGTACTACTTCTACTCCTCCAAACCATCCACCACTTTGTTAAGTTGATCATACCTAGCCCTCATCCTCTCCTTGTACTCTACATTTCCCCTATACGTAACCGACCTAATAATCTTTCTCCCCCTGCTCTTAACCTCCCTCCTTTTCTCCATCCGTACCACAAACACAAGCTTGTGCTGGGTAGTAACATGCTATCCCTCCACTGCCTTACAATCCTTAACCCTCCACCACCAAATCAAGTTCTGTTCTATATTGTCCACTCCTATAGATAATCTTGTGGCTTTCCTGCTTTTCAAAGAATGAACTCGCTATGACCATCCCATTCCTCTCCACCAGCTCTCAACCTTTTCTATTCCTCATTCCCCAACCAAATTTACCAACACATTCCTCTTCACCCAGCTCCACTACTCCCACATGCTCGTTGAAGTCCCTCAATGTGCAGAATCACCTCCAGTGCTCAACATTTCCCATAATCCTCTCCAGTGTGTCCCTGAATTCCTGCTTCTCTGCCCCAGTCCTTCCAGTTTGTGGCCCCTATACCGACATAACACACGTCAGTTGCCTCTATCACCACTTGTGCCATAACTATCCGTCCCTTCCATCTTTCCACTCTGACCACCTGCTTGCTGATCTCATCCTACACCATTATTCCCACGCCATTACTCCTTCCATTCCCCACCTGCATGCACCAGCTTGTATCCTCCTACCAACCCCCTCGCCCTGTCTCCTTTCCATTTGGTCTCCTGCACACACAACACTTCCAACCTCCTCTACATCATCTCAACCACCTCGACGACTCTCCCCTCCATTGATCCCACATTCAAACTACCTCGCCGGGCCTGGCTTCTGAACCATTGCCCACCTGGCAGAGGTAGTACCTTCTTGATCAGTTTGGGCTGCTCAAGTCATCAATCGGCAGTGCTGACCTGCTGGATCTACTATTGTAGCCTGTTATTATAATCCTGTGTGTGCACGCACATCACTCTTTCTCCACTCCCCCCTGCTCATTCCTCTCCCCACCCCACCCCACTCACTCCCTCTACTCTTCCTCCCACCACCTCTCCCCTTCATTACGTCCCACTCTCCTTAACACATTAAATTTGTGCTTATTCAGTTTACAAACAAACGCTTTTCACAAGTCACTCGGTTCAATTCTCATCACACACTTGCAAAAACGCTCCTCGACTCCATGGGCACAAAGATTAACTGCAGCTCAAACGGCCGATCCACAAAACTCTCTTGAAAAGGGTTCTGATGTGGGATACTTAACAATGTGCTACGCTGTAATTTGTTCAGGGTGCTGGTGATGACTCTCCTTCTCTCCGATACCGTGGCATATTTTCAAATGTAGCACGGGAAGCGGCCGCCGTAAACGAGTGACAGATGAGCGCACGGACAGACACCATGGTCCGTATCTGTCACCAATATGTATTGTTACGGATTTGGAAGCCTCTTGCACAGTCAGCAGTCCCCACAGTTCAGTTATTTCGATAAGTATGTCTTTATAGTCAGGGTCCTGTCCTTCTGTCTTATGGGTTAATTTCATATGTGCTGCGGGTTTCTTTATAGTCAGTTTTTTGCGTTAAATCTCCCCTTCGCTCCTTCATCGCCATTATGCACGTGTTCCGGGCCACGGGCATAGGCGGGGTGAGGTCGACTCCGCCCAGCGAGATGGGTGTGCCTCGCAAACAATGAGGGATAGGAGTACCTTAGAAGCCCCCGACCAATCCGAAGACTTGTTACCTCAGGGCGGCCACACCCAGCCAGATGGGATGTTTGCCACCGTCCAATCAGGAGGCGAGTGGCCAGGGGGAAGAAATCTCTGGGACCTCGCAAAAAGGAAGAGTAGAGTGGTCGTCGTGGCCATTATTGCTCTTGGTGTGCGTCGGAGCAGTGATCGTGGTCATTGCTTTGGTCTGTCATCGTGGTGGTCTGCGATCGTGGTCTGCGGTCTTTGGCGGGGCTCCTCGTGGTGGTGGTGGTGGTGGTCGAGCAGCCAAGATCGTGGGCTCGTGGATTTCGGGTCGTGGGTTCGAGTCCTACCGTGGTGGGCTGGAATCTGTGTGACTGCACGAGGCAGAAAGGTACCCGGCCAGGTTCTGTTCCCCCAGCTGAACTATCCTCCTCGGCTGGAGGACCGAATAAAGACCTGACGGGGTCCATTTCGTGTGTGTGTGCGCGTGTGTGCGCGCGTGCGTGCGTGTGTGTGTGTGTGTGTGTGTGTGTGTGTGTGTGTGTGTGTGTGTGTGTGTGTGTGTGTGTCCGTCCGTCCGTCCGTGGGCCCCGTCCTTAAGTAGGAATTGCTTAAGTGTTTCCTTTTCATTGTACATTGCATTTTATTCGTGATTAAGTCTGCTCTGTGTCTCCCTCCCTTATAAATATACCCTCTTGTTAAATGTTCCAGTTCGTTGCCCATGTTTTCTTCCATTGACCCAGCATGCTTTGTGCTTGAGAACCAGTAAGCCGATTGGGCTGTTAGTTGTTGTTTGGACCGATGGACTTTGGTAATTCTGCTCAGTTACACCGGACCGAGGTCGCTAGAGCGACCCGGTTCGACAGAGTCCGTCAAGGGTGTGACTTCCCCGGTAATTTGACGACGTGGGTACTTAGGTATATTTAAATTTGGCTATTAACCCTACCCCACGCCCTCAGAGAATTGACGATCACGGTCCTAAAGTGACCCGTGACCTTCGGAGTTGTCCGAGAGTCACGACCTAAATTCCGGGTGTTCGGTGGGAGACGGCTCTTCTGCTCCACCTGGCGGCTGTTCCTTGCCACCGACCCCCAGCCCACAACAGTATGACTAGTGTAAAGCCCGACAGAAATGAGGGGGAAAAAGCATTCCCCCCCCTCCCTCCATCACCAGCATCACAGCACAGTTGTGCAATAATATATCTCACAGCTTTGTGGATTTACTTTTGTTTCATAAAGAAATGTAGTAACTGATTTTTCAAATGAATGAGCATAACTACTCACCCGGTCGTAAATATTTCACTGCAAATAAAAATTACTAACGTCTCACCTCTAATGTTATCGTTGTGAAAACCACAGGAAATAGTTATGCAATAGACCCAATTTCAGATGCGTGTCGTAAACGTTTTGGACGGCATAAATTCACCTTCATCGAGTGGAAACAAATGAAATGGTGCTCACACTGAAATAGTGTGTGCTCCCTTTCAGTGATTAATGCGACGACACTTCCGTGAACGTCAGGCCACTTCCTGCGTAACAAAGAAATAAATACACAAGGCTTTTATGTATTTAGATATTCGGATGGGCGAGGGACCATGTGTTTTAAGGTGTACATTGCTGCA
Source organism: Eptatretus burgeri (assembly GCF_056783735.1). Taxonomy (NCBI): domain Eukaryota; kingdom Metazoa; phylum Chordata; class Myxini; order Myxiniformes; family Myxinidae; genus Eptatretus; species Eptatretus burgeri. The sequence goes on from NC_140966.1 coordinate 85,857,567, forward strand.
GCTGTAACTTTTATAAACAAGTGGTAAGTCACCACCTGAAAAGTATTAAGCATCTGGGTGAACAAATCATCACAATTTGTATCATGAAGCACACAAACACACACAATGTGCCATGGTCTTGATATGGCAGTTCTGCTGAAGCACTCTCTTGAAAAGGGTTCTGGTGCAGAACACTCAACGTGCTATGCAGAAATTAGTAATTTATTCAGGGAGCTGGTGATAACTCTCCGACTCCTCTTCAAGGACACCGTGACATAACATCTTTAACGTCCAAATAATGCCGGCAGATGGGACGCCCAGTTTAACGTCCATCCGAGGGACGGCACCAGGCACATTGAATGCCTGTGAAACACCAGGATGACAGTTTATAGCTGAGTAGGGATTCATATCCAAACAAGACAACTCGGAGGCGAGCGTGCATCCGTCTCCAATATCCTGCCAGCCGAGAGCGAGCAGGTACAACAACTAAAGGTGAGCAGATGGTTTAGCTTCATGGAGATAAGAAGCTTGGACAAAAGAGAAATGTTTCTTAAAATGTGCTTCTGAAAAGCTTTTATCTCTTCACAATTTTAGCACTTTAAACACTTTAAACTTTAAACAGTTAAAGAAACAGCAACATTTGCATCAGTGGCAAAACAACATGCTTTACTCATCTTGACCTACCTATTGAAAAGAGATGTCAATGCAATGATGTTCAAAGCTTTGGACTGAAAGCTTCGCAGGAGTTACAGCGCATAGCTGTTGGACATACTTCATGGCATGTATACAAATTCTTTGGATACCTTGAAGGGTTAGGAGGTGCCAAGAAAGAACTTGGCACGACGGGGAATGTCTGGAGGGCGTCTACCTTTTGGATGCAGGTTTGGGGATCTGGTTTACCCAAAACAGGTCGTGGCTTATGGTGAGTGGTAGATGTTCCAGAAAGTGAACATCTGTCAAAAAAAACAAAAGATCACAGGAAAAGATGTAAAATTTGCCAGACAGTCATTATTGGGAGACAACAAGAACATCTGACTTACCTGGGTTAAAGTTCAATTTTTCTCTCGTCATGGACCACCCAAGCTCACAAGCACGGCAGATATAGAAACTTTGCTGAAGTTTGTGTACTTTTGGAATTTTTAGATTGTACTGCAGAGTGGAGTCCAAACAGACTGACAAATGACGATCGGTTTCATCATGATGCTTTGAGGGAAGTGGGTTTCCAGGAAGCGAGTGGAAGGAAAGAAATGATGTCAACAGAGAGAGGTTTGCTTGCCTGAGAGTTATGGACCCATCAAAATGATGGAAAATCGCAAATGGCCTGAGTGTGGCGGGTACGTCCATGTGTCAAGACACATTCGTGAAACTAATGTTCAGAAAGACAACTCGGACTTGCTCTTTGGAATCTGAGTTTGTTTATTCTTTTTTTCCAAGCAGAACGATGAATTTTCTCCCATTTCCAACTTCAATCTTTTAGTATTCTCATGAGCTTCCTACCATTTTTAATGTCATGTAATTTTGTGTTTTGTCCTCTATTTCACACATTTCTGTTTCCCCAACATCTGTCACACTTTTCTTTTCTTTTTCAAATCTCCATGAGTCTCCTTTCCTTCCGATCTTAGCCGTTCCTACTGCCCCACCCTGTGTTTTTATGCCAATATGAAATGCCCAAGTTTTTTTTTTTCCAGCTGACATTTAAATCTGTATAAAGTTCCATTAAATCCATCCCCAGTTACAAATATGGAATCTGATGCTTATGCTTTACTTCACCTACCCTGTGAAGTGCACCTTTCCAGCTGAATCGAGTTTTGGCTCAATTTTCCCTTTTTGTATACAAAGTTGAGGCTCCTGAAAGTTAGAACAGTGAATAAAACTCCACAAAACAAAACAAGGATGTTGGGAACAAGGAAAAGAAAACAACAACAAAAACAAGGAAAAGATAATGGTTTTGGATTGGGGATGATCTGAGATGGTGGTGAACAGCTGTCTTGAGGACTTAGAGGGAAGAACGAGATTGAAGAGTTGATTCCAGAAGTGGTAAAAGAGAGGAATGAATGAGGAGCTGAGCAGTGATCCTGGAAATCTTGACTTTGACATGTATTACAAATCTGGTTTCAAGCCATGGTATTGCAGTGGTAATCCCAATGTGCTTTCAGAGCTTGCAGTGAAACAGCCTCATGCCCTCTTGGGTCAACATGTATTTACAGTACATGGTGTGTGTAAGTAAATATGTATAGACTGAAGATGCATGGCAGATATTTTGGAATGAGGGTTACTGGAGGAGACATTTTGAGGTATGGGTGAAGGTCATGGTATCATGCTGGAAGCAGAAATGGAGGTCTTTGTCATCACAAGATTGCTTGTTCCCAAACCCACAAGCTGTATATTTTGTCTACACCGTTACTTAGTCTCATTGTGTTTTCTAAACTCGCTTGTTTGTGTTTGCCGCTGTACATCTTATTTATAAACAGCAAGCAAACAGTGGCACTTATGAAAAGAGAGACATGTTAGGGAGGGAAGGGGTAGACCCACTTACACACACTTACTCGTGCACACTTACACGCACACACTTGGACTCACTCGCATACTCACACACACTTTTACACTTGCACAAACACAATGATTGTAGTAAATTTACAACCCATAGGGGGTGATGTTCACTTCAACGCTTTAATCTTGGACATTTGATTCTCCAGCGAGAAACGCCTTTTTCTATCAAAACACAATCATTATAACCAGGAGACACACGTTCACGGTCATGCACAACCTCTCAAAGCAATACCCCTGCACCCTGGTTCTCAGGCCAAAATATTTAATGGCTTGGTTTAGCATTCAACGAACTGCTGTTTTTGCCTTGATGGCATCATCAGCAAGACAAAAATAAACCTTAAAATGCAAGGCTTTTGGCTCGGCCTTTATACTGTTTGAGTTCCCATTGCGGGAGGACTATTCTTGGCGAATACTTGTGTTGGAATAACTAACCACGTCATCGGTGATTTCACATTCGGCTGATCAATCGACGACAAGAAAATAAGATATGGGAGAACTCATCAACCAAAATTAACCTTACAATCCTAAAATTATTGCTGGACAAAAATGAACAAGACATGGTGAGGAGAGATAGGTGGATAGATGGATGGGTGGATAGATGTGGAGAGGAGAGATAGATGGATGGATGTGGAGAGGATAGAGAGATGGATAGATGTGGAGAGGATAGATAGATGGATGGATGGATGTGGAGAGATATATCGATGGATGGATGTGGAGAGATAGATGGATGGATGGATAGATGTGGACAGGATAGATAGATGGATGGATTGATGGAGTTGGAGAGGTCATTAGACTTCACTGCATTCCAATACAAAAACAATTGCTTCATAGACATAAATGTCCAGATGCCGTACAGATAAAGGTACACTCACTTGTGTGACCATTATGGTTGTATCATAAAAAAAAGATTTTTACCCTTAAAATCAGAAATGAACATCTGCATAGGTGGAAAGATGAAAATGTGTATATATATATATATATATATATATATATATATATATATATATATATATATATATATATATATATATATATATATATATATATATATATATATATACACATGCAATCGTACATATCTCTGAAACCTTTTTGTGTCTTTCGAGGACAGACTGCAGTTGAGGTGTAGTGATTTATTTTGTCTACATAGATGGAATGTATGACCATGTCAAGAAAAAAAAACAACACAAGATAAGAAAAGAGAGATGGAGAAAACAACAATAAAGTGTCTCTGTCTCTGCAGCTCCTGTCTATCTCTCTTCCCCTTCCCTAGCCCCCGTTTTTGTCTCTGCCCCTGTCTCTCCCAATTCCCTCTCTGTCCCCATCTCCACCCCCCTTCATCTGTCTTTTTCTCTCCACTCCCCCCCTCCAAACCACTCTATCTCCTCTGTCTCTTTTTCTGCCCTTCCCCTCCTCTCTGTCCCTCCCTCTCTATCTCTCTCTCTCTCTCTCTTTCATCCACATATTTGAGGGTCCCCCCCCACCCCCACTCCATGATCTGTTTTTTATTTTATTGGTGTTGGTGGTTTAGTATCATTTAATTCAATAAATAAAGGTTTTGAGTCTCTGATTACCTAAACTGATATCTTTCTTGAAGGTAATAATGTCACTGTTCATGTAAACTGACAAGTGCTATATTCACTTTCATGAATTCAATTTCATCCTGACTTGTAAGTTTAAAATTATTTACTTATTCCTAATCTTTGCAGTCACTGATTAAATCCAATTCGATTTGTCTACACCTTATCTCTTCGCCATCTAATTCCACTTGACAGAAGCAGTCATGACTTAACTCAATCGAGCAAACTGCATATTTGAAGATGAAAGTGCACTCATGGTCAGTCTATGTGACTCACTTTCTGAAATAAATGTGAAGTCGAACTTTGCAGCAATGTGTAAGCACTTTCCAAAAGTTGGTTCACAATATATACATAGAGACTTTCAAAATGACGTATGAATGCTAACGAGACGTGTGTGTGTGTGTGTGTGTGTGTGTGTGTGTGTGTGTGTGTGTGTGTGTGTGTGTGTGTGTGTGTGTGTGTGTGTGTGTGTGTGTGTGTGTGTGTGTGTGTGTGTGTGTGTGTGTGTTTACACTGACTTCGTTCTGCTCACCGGGCACTGTTAAGCTGCCGTTGCGAGCACGAAATCCAATTCAAATAATCTTTTAAACACAAGTTTCAGAGGAAAGAGTGGCAATTTCAAAATGGTTATCCACAACTGTTCTGTTCCTGAGACTCATGGAAATACGACAAACGTGTGGATGAGAGGTGTCGAGTTCATACCATTCCCTATTGGTGCATGTGAGTGGGCCGCAGTGGATATAATGTGCGCGCGCGCGCGCGCGCGCGCACACACACACACACACACACACACACACACACACACACACACACACACACACACACACACTCTCTTCTTTTACCAGTTGGTTAAAACAATCCAGTATTTCTGTTGCCCTAGAACCAAACATGGGTGTACAACAGATCACAGTGTGGGATGGGTGAAAGCATGACACCACTGCATGCTTGAAGTCTTTGAGGGAAAACTGCATTTGAAGATGGTTTCGGTAAAATGAAGTTTACTTAAAGTGGACCGAGGTTATGCTTTCATGTCTGTCTGTCTGTCTGTCTCTATGAGCAGGATCTCAAAAAGTTGTGGACTGATTCTGACGGAATTTGGTGTCCAGGTTGGGTGTGCGACACAGACAAACTGATTAGATTTTGGTGAAGATCTGGATCCAACAAAAAATTTTTTTTAATGATTCTTCACCATTGAGAACGTGATGTATCACAGTAAAGTGTAAAGAAAGACGTATGGTATACAACTCTGTTCATTTTACTGGATTCTGAATGTGCATATAAAAGCTCATTGTAAGATGTGCTTGATTAGTGCACATATAATAGTATGGAACCATTAACAAATTAATGTGGTAGTGCGCATACCTCCGCCAGGCTGGTTTGTTTTGTATCCCATTGATGGGCTGGATCTGGATCTAAACTAAAATCGAATCTGCTTGTTCTCATCATCCAGCCAACTCTTCCACCAAGTTTTGTCTTAACTCGTCCATAACTTTTTTGAGATTTAATTGTTGATTATATATCGCTTTTGGCCCCATCTCACAATGGTGAAGAATCATTGAAAAAAATTACCAGATGCAAATATTCACCAAAATCGAATCAGTTGGTCATTGTCCCACACCCAACTCATCCACCTAATTTAGTCCAAATCCATCAATAACTTGCCTCAAAAGGTACGCACACTTTGTCCTGGGTTCTCATGTCTGCCCAGCTCTGCTGTCATCCCTATGTTTCGTAGGCAGGGCAATTCATCAATGTGTGCGCCGTCCCTCGGATGTCGGTTAGTATTACGAGTAGTTGGTGTGTGTTAACCAGCATGAGTTATATTACACACCAAGAAAACTTCAATATTGTGTGTTCTTTCCCCATATTTGCACAAATACACTCTACATGTCAGAACGCAAATGAAACTACAACTGGGTGAAATGACATCTGCGCATCTCGATCTCAAACAACTTTTCATGTTTCCTTTTTTTGCAAATGTGTCAATTATATCATTCCAAAGTCTGTTTGTCATGATAATTCACGTTCAATACTCAGCATGGCCAATGAATTGAGCCTTCCCTCCATCATTGTGCTTCTCATGTCGTTTTTAATTTGGCTTAGTTTGCTGAAACTATCACAGGTGGAAGTGCAAAAAATTCTCAGAGCAATACAGATATTGTGGAATATTTAATGGAGTCCCATAGTCGTGTTCTGGTTCAGAAATTGAAGTGGGCCCAGAGGTTTGTCACCGAAGTTTGTGCTGTGGACACACTTCAGATGAGTGATTTCGTCTTCCAATTGACTCTGGGAGACAGACATCAGTGATGTATTTATTTGTGAACCTTGTACACGCTGTGGAGGTTTCTTTTCCATTCAGCTCTCGATAGCTCCAAAGAAAACGAAACAAGTTATGTCTTTCATTCATGGCCTCAAATCGCGTGGTGAGTTCTGCCAGAACAGAATCCACAGCAACAAAGAGACTACCTTGCCTCCTCTTCGCTTTCGGTTTTTCCGTCAATGGTCAGCGATTCCTCATGTGTTAGCTCTTCAAAAAACACTCTCTTCTTCGGTTTACACTGCTTTGAAAACCCAGCAGGAACATTCATAGCACTGGCTACAAGTTTTGATTCGGTCAGAATATCAGGCCACTTGTTTCGAAATTTCTTGAGGACACTCATGAGGTTATTCAAGTTTGAAAGCTCAACATCAATATAGTGGCTTTACTGGCTTCAATGACTGTTTCAGTTGTCTATTTCTCCAAGAATTTTCAGCCAAATTGCAGACATGATGATGCAGATGAATGAAGATACATACTTGATGGCAACATTAACATCATTCCTTGTTTTAGGAGTGAGATTCAGTGTGAGGAGCTGTTCCAAGGCCTCTCGTATACCAGGGAGGAACTTGGAAGTGCTGTCGTCTACAGATCACCAAAGATCTTTGCTCTCATGGGTGAAACTCTTCAACATGGACACGGAAATACCATATTTTTTTAAAATAACAACCGACATGGAGGTTTTCTTATTTTCGTCGTCAGAAGCACTTACCATGGGAAATTGGGGGTGTTATTCACCTATTCCTATATGGAGATTTGTTTCTCAACTCATTTCACCTGGATGGGGTTTGCATTTGCATCAAGATGTCATTACCTTGATTATCATAAGGTAAATTGTTCCCACAGTCGTTTATTTTGCGAGGGAGGGTGCTAATAGCACAATACTCAACATGGCAATGTAATTATTTTAAACTGTACTCGCATAATGAAACAAACAAGCTCAAATGAGCGAAGATCCTCGTCATCTTAATGATGACGTCATAAAAACGAATATGACATCATTGTGATGTATCAGGTTTGCGATAAATAATTATCTGTGCTAATTCCCGGCTTGATTCCCGCAAACAAAATTCAAACAGCTTGCCTACTTTTGGAGATAATGGTATAGGCGATTTCCATTGGCGGCGATATTATGACGTCAACTTTTTTCTAGGAAGAATTTCCAAAATCGGAGATTGTTCCTGCCTGCGCGTCGGTTTTCTGCATATACATGGCAAGTTTCACGAAGATCCGATGAAAACTCTGGGTTGTGAAACAAAAAAAGTCAAAAAATAGGAATGACATCATAAAAATTGATATGACATCATAGTGATGTATCATATGTGCGTTAATTCATCTCTGCTAATGCCCTGTTCGATTCCCGCAAACAAAATTTAAAAAGCTTGCCTAGTTTCGGAGATAATTTTTTAGGCGATTTCCATTCGCGGATATATTTTGACATCATAACTTTTTTTTTCTAGGAGGAATTTTCAAAATCAGAGACGGTTACTGTCTGCGCAGGGTATTTTTTACATATATATGCCAAGTTTCAGGAAGTTTCGATGAAAACTGTAAGCTATGAAACAAAAAAGTCCACAAGAAGAAGATGAATAACAACAACGTGAGTAAGACTTAGAGATCCTGCAAGAGGATCTAAAAATTTAAGGAATAATTACGGGCCCCTATTCGATCTGGGCCCTGGGGTGGTTATTCCCCTCCCCCCTCCTCTCGCGGCGCCCCTGGGAGGAACTGTTGAAAGGATGTTTGATGGAGGGGAGATTATTGATGGACCGTTAAAACAGGCCGATGGGGTATTGGGGGGATGATTGAAAGTAGCAGAGGGATTGAACAGAATGATGGTGTGAAGGAAGAATGATTGAAAATAAGTGGGGTTGAACAGAATAATGGTGTGAAGGAATAAAAGATTGAATGTAACAGAAGGGGAGGGGGGGTTATATTACATGGGACAAACAGCCGAGCCAACACATGCCCCCTCCCCCCCCCCCGCCCAAATAGCCCTTTAACAAGGGACCAACTACTATCGATCCAAAGACCAATAAAATAACTGATCATCAGGTCACCAATGTGTCCATGTATGCTCACCCCTGGGGTAAGTTTTCCAAAACCATAACATTACCCCCTCCCTTTACTAGATTCGACCCAAGTCTGCAAACTCATGTGCACATATCAGGTGTGGTTCCCTCTGGTACGATTTACCTCGCCTATCCCCTGAGTGCGACAATGTATACACGTCCTGCGTTTGAAAATAATGAAAACGAATGTGTTGGATTCTCTTACTCTAACTCATTCACACAAGACAGTTCTAAATGCAACAAGTCTGAAGACGACGATGGTTCACGAGTGGTATTTGACGATGTAGATTGTTTCCGAAGTCAAGGATGAGACAATGTGATAATGTTTCACCAAGTTATAAAAATGATCAACATGATGTGGTACGAGCGACAGGTTATTAGCTGCAAAACGTCGAAAACCCAGTTTCGTTCAACAACTTTAAAAATTTGACCTTTGCATAACCTTTAAAGGTCCCAAAACAATGTTGTGGACATTAAAATAAGGAAACAGGATACGTGCTATAGCTTATTGGAGTTAGTTCGTCGAAGAAGGTCGAAAACCCGGTTCGATTCCCACAACTTTGAAAATTTGACCTTTGTGAACTTTAAAGGTCAAAGGTCAAGGATTATGACCTTTGGTGCAAAACTTCCTCTGGAACATTCCAGGAACAATATAACGTCATATAGGCTATATGACATTTCGCACTCCTCGGACTATCCATACTTTGATGAAATCAGCGTAAAAACAAACTTGAAGGGGGCGCCACGGGCAAGGCGTTCGAGACAGAGCAAAATGGTTTCAAGACTTTGGGTGGGGAATGACCTCAAGATTATGCATAAAAAATAGTCATCCTAGCTCTCAAAGTTTGGGCGGTCATATGAATTTTATGTCAAACTTCGCAATTTTCTAAGTTCGTGAACTTGTGACCTTGACCTTGGGACGAAAATGAAAAATCGAGCTCCGTGGGGGCTATGCAGGTGCCATTGGGTTAACCAAATACTGAAACCCCTGCCAGATTCGACAAACCCCCTCGGATAAGATGCAAATTGAAATCGGCTACCCCCTAAAACACATGTTTTTTGGGCGTGGCTCCGCCCATAATGGGCGCACCACGCCCATTCTCAGGAAAACACAACAATATCATGATATAAACCTCCCACCACAATTTTATCAGGATCGGATCAAAACCCACGGAGCTTTGCTCGGGACAGACAGACACACACCAATAACGAATATAGTGGTCACTTGTTTTTTTCATGAAAATATTTTTTCTTGAACCAATTATGCTAAACACATACCAGGTGGGCTTAAATATTTTTACAACAATTATTTACATACTTCGCATTGGTTCGGTCCCTGGTACAAAAATGAAAATAAAAAACGCTCTTCAGCCTCTTCTGGGCAACAGGTGGCCATCAAATCATCCTTCACTGTTGAAGACAATGCTCAGGGGGACGTTGGGGGAGGGGGGTGGCGGGGGGGGGGACACAGGTGGGACCACATGGCCAGATGTCAGTAGCAGTCTTCATGACCCATGTGGCCCATATTGCACAAAGATCTTTGTACTGGAAGGCATCATCACAGAGCCATCATTGGGTTAGACTGCCCTCCAGTCCCTGGGGATTATTCTGCTCCATTTGCTGTAAACTTTAAGTGGGCCACAACAAGTGGTCCTTGGCGCAAACAATGAATAGGGCCAAACAAAAGTGGTCCTCGGTGATGAAGAATAGGGCCACACAAAAGTGGTCCTCGGTGATGAGCTTGGGGCCACAGCACAGTGGACTCTACAGGTGAACTGGGGAAGGCATAACGAGTGACAGGAAACAGGTGAGACAACAGGCACATGCATGGCAAAGGCAAACCAGGCTTGGCAGGCATCGCTGGCCAGCTTCTCGGTGCACACACACCTGAGGGTGGTGGTGGCAGTGCCAGCCAATCTGAGAACGGGCTCTGCCCTAACCTCACCATTCCCCCTTAATCTAATGGGCCTATTCTTGTCAGGGTCTGTGCTCCCCAGTCCCTGTCTGTGCCTGCTCTACCGGAGGTTCCCTCATTAAATTGTTCCTATGTCTCCCAACTCGAATATCCATCTCTTGGGTTCCCCTTTGTCGGTGCCAAATTCCTAATAAAATCTCTCTTCCCTTCAGAAGAAAAGGTGGATCTGTGGGAACCTGAGCGCAAGTTCAAGATACGTCTGCAGGTCCTACGGCTTCTCCAGGCGAGTGAATCCAGTGGCCAGTGATTGCCTGAATGGTGGATGGTGCAAAGGGGCAAACACAATACTTTGAACTACTCTATCCATTATTACATCAACAATTAAACTTCCCCAGGACTTACAATATGTCTATTTAAAGTATGTGGTTCTAACAACCTAATTCATCCATCACTCCACACATTGGTGCTTACACTGGTTAGGGCCTTACCCTCTGTTCTTCATCCGTGCCTCTGCACAATTTCCTGGCTGGGCAGTGTGGCCCCATTGGCAGGTCTGCACACCTCCATACACACCTGCATACACACAGTAGCACCCCCGACACGCTAAGGCCGCCTCCGAGCTTACCTGCTCCACTACGAATTATGGGGAGAGTGCTCCCAGCTTCCTTTCGAAGACTAATGCTCCTGTGCCTGGGGAGGGCCACTTCTAATGCCCTCACTGGCACAATTATTATTTTTTGAAACTACCCCCTCTAACTAATCTAGCCTAGTGCTCCTTTGCCTGGGAAGAAGGGGGGATTGTTCACCCACACACACATGCACACAAAAACTCTACCCTACTGTACTCTACTCTACTCCAATGAACCCCCTGTATCTGCAGAGGTGCTCAGCCTAGCCTCCGCCTCTAAGGCTGAAGTGATCCATGAGGGCATTTTGTCACCCCTGTAAGGTCATAGTCGGTCGACGTAGACGATCTGGGGAGGGGCCCGTGGCCCCATTTTGATCATGATCACTACATCACAGATTTATGACAGGACGATCCCCGGGCCCTGCCAAGGCGAGGTGAGCTTTGGGTACTTGCCCTTCCTTCTCTGGGGATTGAAGAACCAAATCTTCATCCCCGGATAGTACACACTCTCCTGGCTCCGGTGGTCATACCTGCCCTTCATATTTATGCCCGCTAAATGGAGTTGGCGGCATGCGAAGACACGGACCCGTTCGATGCCTTCTTCCGAGTGATGTGCATAACCCTCCCTCAGTGGTTTATCAGGATGCTCTGGCACTGGACCGCATAGCAGATCGATGGGAGTCCATAACTTCCGCCCGTACATAAGCAGTGTGGGGCTGCATGCAGTGGTTCCATGCTGACTGGTCCGGAAGGCCATCAACAAATACGGGAGATGTTCGCGCCAGTCATCCTGATGGGTGGTAGTGAACAAGCCCAATTGTTCGATCAAGGTCTTGTTGAACCTTTTCACCATCCCGTCAGATTGTGGCCTGAAGGGTGTTGTCCTGGTTTATCGAATTGATAAGAGACTGAACACTTCTTTTAGCAATTGGCTTTCAAAATTTCTTCCCTGGTCTATGTGCAGCTCTTCCGGAATCCCATGCCGACATACAAATCCTTCCATGAAGGCCTGTGCCACAATCGCAGCTTCTTGGTTGGGGAGTACATATGCCTCTGGCCATTTGGTAAAATAGTCCATGACCACAAGGATGCATTTGTTACCTTGGCGGGTTTGGGGTAGTCTTAAAATGTCCATAGCCACCTGCTCAAAAGGGGACCCCACCTGGTGTAACTGAATGTGGGCCCTCATTCACCATGCCTGTCCCTGTTTAGCAGTACAGGCATCACTTGCTCGACACCACCCCTGTATATCGCGCCCCACATGAACCCAATAGAACACACTGCAGACGTGAGATGTTGTCTTTGTCCTGCCCAAATGTCCGCTGGAGCGGGTACCGTGCACCTGTTGTAAAATTGTGGTTTTAAATTTGTCTGAGACTATTACCAGCCAGAATGTTTTTGTCAGAGGGAATTTCCACCCACTTGCGATATAACATGTTGTCTTTCAATTCCAAGGTCTTTCATTGAGCCCAGTACGCCTTTGTTTGTGCTCCGAGTGGGGTGACTTCCTCCCCACTGGGCCTTTTACCTGTCCGGACCCACTTGTACACCGGTCCCAGTGTGGGATCCTCCCGCTGGGCCGTGCTCCATGCCAAAGTTCCAAATTCCTCATCTGCGGTTAGTGGCAAGACTTACCCTGTAACCCGGGCTGCACGGACTAAGATCTTATGGGCTGGGTCTGCTAATTTGTCCATGTCCTGATGCCTTGTGCAGAATTTACAGTTTTCCCCCAGACAAGGGTGTCAATAGAGCGCGTTGGCATTCCCGGCTCTCTGTGCCACATTGAAATTGTACTGCTGCAATTTCTCCAACCACATTGCAATGTGGCCCTCAGGTTCCTTGAACTGTAAGAGCCAATGGAAAGTGGAATGGTCCGTTGTCTCTAAAAATTTCCACCCGTACTTGTAAGGGTGGAAGTCAGTCACAGCAGACACCATGGCCAATAACTCTTTGTGAGTTACGCAATAATTTCGCTTGGGCCTACTCATGGCCCGACTGTTATATGCCATCACTCTTTCCATGCCCCCCTGTGTCTGAGCCAAGACTGCACCCAATCCTTCCTGGCTTGCATCTGTCTCCTTGAGGAATTGGCAGAAATCATCAATTCCTGCCACTTCCTCCAGGGCTTGCATCAGTCTCCATCCGTCCTCCAGGCTTGCATCAGTCATCGGTGGGGTAAGCCAAAACGGGTGCAGATGTCAAACACCCCTTTAATTTGAGGAAGGCAAAGTTGCACTCACATGTCTAGTTAAACCTCGTCCCCTTCTCCTTAAACCGGTGAAGGAGCCTGGCTATCTCCGCAAATTTTGCCACAAAACGCTGTTAATAGAAGCAGTCCCCAAACCCCCCATACCTCTTTGATGTTGTGAGGTACGGGCCACTTTTCTACGGCCGTGATTTTACCTGGGTCGGTTTTCACTCCCTCGCGACCTATCACATGACCGAGATAGGCCACCTCTTTTGCGAACAAAGTGCATTTTTCCAGACTATTTCAAACCTGCCTGTCTGAGGTGCCCAAACACCGAGTCCAAATTGGTTATAGCTTGGTCAAATGTTGTGGCGTGCACCAGAATGTCATCCAATTACACAAGGCATGACTGCCATGGCATGCCACCGAGTATATGCTCCATAAATCTCTCAAAGGTGACGGGAACATTACACAAACCAAACAGCATCACAGTGAACTGATACAGTCCCTTAGCTGTGGAAAATGCCATTTTCTCCTTCCGTGCCTTATCCATATCCACCTGCCAATACCCACTCTTGAGGTACAAAGACGCGTGGTCCCATCCTTTTCAATCAACATAACCGGTGACATTCAAGGACTTCCCAAGGACTCAATGACACGTGCTTCAAGCATCTTTTCTACCTGCTTGTCAGCTTCCTCCCTCTTGCTCCAGGGGAGCCGTCGGGCAGGCTGACGAATGAGCCGCACCTCACCGGTGTGGATCTGATGTTTCACCAGGCCTGTACGCCCGATGTCCTCGGAAGACAGAAGATGTCTAAATGACAATTCATTAATTTGTGGAAGGCCTCCCGCTGGGCCTCCTCTAAATCTACGCTCCTCCGATTTTCCATCTCACAAGTGGGATCGAGCCAATTCATGCTAGTTTCTGGAGATTCCCTCTGTGGTCGGTCTGGCTGGATGTTTTTGTCTCTCACCTCCGCAATGTTTACAACTGGGGTGTAGCTGGCTACCTTAGTGCTGCGTCCTATAGTACGTGGTTCTGTATTTAGGTTAATTATTCTTATCATCATAATGGGGCTCTTGGTGCTCACGAGGGCATGGCCCGCAACTAAGTCAGGGATGGTTTGTCCCGTGAGCAGCTCAACCAGGCCAGAGGACTCTCGCCAGGTCGGGTGAGTCCGCCATTGCGTCGGAACTATTGACTCGGTGCCCAGGGGGATTGTCACAGGATCAGGAGCCTCCAGCTCCACGCTCTTGTCCGTGCCCACACCCTCTAATATCAGCTCTTCAAACCCCAACCGAAGAACACCCTGGCCCAGGTCAATTTCCCACCCACCAGCTGTCAACAAATCCAACCTGATTTGACAAGGGTCGCACACCTCAGCCACCCATACCTCTATTCGCCATTTACACTGCCCCAACCTGAGGGCTACAAAACCACATCATATGATGGGGGCCGTTGCCCCAGGAGCCAGCAGCAAACTATAGTTTTGCAAATTCTGGATCTCATCCCAACCATTTGCACTTAAATTCAGGATCACAGGGCTGATGATCGTGGCCCTTGCTCCTGTGTCCACGACAGTGTCTACCCCCACGCCTTCAATTTTCCACCTAATCGTCAAACTACTCTTGCCAATTTATCCACAATCAATGACTTGCCATGGAGGCGAGAGCTCTGGTCCATCTACCACTACCGAACACGGCCTGTACGCTAGGCACTTATTGGTTTCCTGGGGCCTAGCGGAGGGTGAAAGGGTGGCCAGCAAGTTTGGGGCGCATTGGTAGGAGTTGGTGGGCCGGGGTCTATCCCGACGGGGATATCTACAGTCCCACGCTATGTGACCCAACCGGTTGCAGTTAAAACACCTCACTGGGTAAGGTGTATGCCTCTTGAATTCAAAATTCCTCCCCCTGCAGTTCTGAGTTTGAGTATTCCCTGGTGACTTTCCTGATGCTATCACTGGAGCCACCTGCCACGGCCCTGCTCTTCTTAATTGCCTGTCTACCACCTCCCAAATCATTTTCATTAGGTTTGCCACACTCAAGGCAACCCCCTCCCTGGACCTGCATTGTTTTCAGGGCGCACCTGCCTCACAGTCGCAGGATGATACTCGCCCCAGGCGTCAGCGGCCTTGCTGCCTCCCAGCAGGCTGCAGTGTCAACCGCTTCGCTCATGATGGTTGGGCGCCAAACAGACCGGTGTGCCTTGAGGTCAGGGTCTGGGAGGCGAGGTGGGGGGCTGGATAAAATAGTCCAGGACCAGGTTTTCCTGGGCAGATGTCCTCATGCCCGCATGTGCGTTCCCCAGCATGTGGAGAATTTTGTGTGCCAATTCCTCAGTCTCATGGGGCTTTCATTTTCATACTGTGAGCTGAGCTTTAAAACACCGATTTGGAGTAGAACAACAAAGCGAGCTTGTTAGAGCCGTAATGAGGTCCTGTACTGACACTGCACCATCGGGTATTGTGGTTAGAACTTCACCGCACAATGCTGCCACCAGATGCACCCTACTTTTGTCTGGGTTCCACCTGTTGCCTCGAGCCATGCACTCAAACTATGCCAAATATGCCCTCAAGTCACTCTTACCATCATACAGGGCCAATGGCACCACTTGGTGTCCTGGGGTTTGCATGACACACACCAGTCCTTGCCGGCCCGATGCGTGGGCGAACCCTGCATATCCCTGCGGTGCTGTGTACACGGTGGTGGTGGGGGGGGGGGGTGGGCTCACGCCTCCTGTCAGTCAAGCTCACGGATACCCCTATCCATACCACTCGTTCCTGGCATGCACTCTGTCATATTCGCTCTCTGCACACTCGGCACACAATCCAGGCCTCTCATCACTCGAAGAAACCCCCGGTCCTTTATCCCAGCCCCCCTAAGCTCGACACACACCCATTTGCACCATGCACCCGTGTCAGCTCACACCATCTTACTTTGACCGGATACCTCCTCCTGATTCGCCTTGAGGTTTCCTATCCTCTCCACCTGTACCTTTAACATGTTATCTTGATCTTTAAGCCTTATTTCAACACATTCCATCAATTCTGCCTCAATTTTCTTTACCCTGTCTCGACTCGTTCTTCCTTCACTTTATCTATCTCGTCTCTTATATTTATGATATGCCTGGTGTTTGCTTCATGGTGAGGGTGGTGGGCTTGCAATCCTGATCCTGAGTTCAAATCCCACCTGGCTGTTGAATTAATACCAGGTGGGGTTGACTCTGCCTGTCGTTCTTCCGAGGTTGGCAAAATGTGTGCCAGCTTGCTGGTATCCTGTGTCAGAGTGGTGACCCATCTAGGATTGCGCACAATAGCCAAGGAGACTGCTTCAGCAGCACCAACATTGCACAGAGTATGGTCCCAATGGATGGATGGATGGATCTTTACGATCTCCTGCACGGCTCCCTTAAGTTCCTCTTCTGGAATTACTTTCGTGTCTTCTATACTCTTTCATTTAACATTCCCTCATCACGAAATGCTCCCTTATCTGTCGTTCTTTTGTTTCTATTGTTTGTCCCATCTCCTCTGTTTTCTGGGTGACCTTGTCTTTTCTCACCTTACATTCCTCATTCATTGCTATCAGTTCCCCCTTGGTTTCTCTTTGAGTCTTTTTCAATTATTTTATTGCCTCCTATGACCTCCCATTTCTATTCTTAGTTGTTCCTGCCCTTCCTCAAGTCATTTTATCTCCGTCTGTATTTTATCTGTCATTTTGATCTGACCCACCTTCATCTCTTCCCAGGCACCGTCCACACACCTCCTTTCTCCGTACACCTCATCCCGTACAGCCTGGAATTTCACTACCACATCATCGCCCATTGCCTTCATGTCATTCCTTAAGCCATCACACATTGCCTTCGACTCTGTTTGTTTCGCATCCATTTTGTTGCCTATCATTTCCAGTCTGTTGCCCATCGCTTCCATGTCATGCCTTAAGCCATTGCCTTCGATTCTGCCTGTACTGCATCCATTTTATTGCCATCGCTTCCAACCCTAACTCCATCTTTGCCATTATCTGTCTCATGAACAGCATCATCAGATCGTTGTCGGACTGCGATGGTGATGCTGATCCGCTATCCTGCACCAGGTTTTCCGGAGAATGGGGGTGGGAGTCTTCGAGCTCTGTTGGTATTTCCATGGTGCCCTCTACTGCGCCCTCTCTGTCAATTTCATCTGTCTATCGATAAATACTGTTACGGTTGTGGGGGAAGGTGGAATAATTTAATAGGGAATATAGCATTGTGTAGAGTTGCTTGGTCCGTAGACGTGTAGGAGGCATCTCAATGTAACTAATTCGGGAAACTGTGAGCTTAAGTGTTACGTGTTGCCACACGAGGGGGTGGTGTCATGTTAATTACCGAGGGTTTACGAATCAACTTCCCCAGTATGCAATCGCCCCTCTGTGATTTTTCCCTCTCTCTGCGCTCTGTGGAGCGGGCAGAAAGCCCCGCCTTCAAAAGGTGACAAAAGGCGGTCACACCCTGAGGCTGATGATTGATGGGCGTGACGTCGGAAGCTTGCCGAGCAGGCAGAAGCCCCGCCTTCCTGGGATTTGTGTGAGCAGGCCACGCCATGGAGGCGGAGGATATAGGCGTGATCGAGAGGAAGGTAGGCTTGTGCATTTTGAGAGGCATGATACTGAATAGGATGAGAGATCGGCAGAGCGCACGCCCAAGGTCAGTGTGAGGAATGCACAAGGCAGAGTTGATTCGGAAGATAATTGGAGGCGGGAATTCAGGGTTGGTGCATTTTGGAGAGCCGTGATCGAAGAGGAAGGGGGTTGCGGATTTTGGAGAGGCGAGAGCGGAGGGTGAGCGCATTCCGAGGACGACGACAAGACCCTTGTATTCGTGTTGAGGCGATTTGACCCATGTGGTGAAGCAACACACTGGCTTTGGCTCTTTGTTGGGTCGGTGAGGACAATCGGTGCATGAAGCCGTTGCACTGGGTCTCTGAGCTTTGGTGTGGAGTTCCGCTCACGGATTGTCGGGTGTGTGTTTGTCCCGCCATGAGAGAAGCGCCATTTTGTAGCACGCGTCTCTACGTGCGAATAGAAGCACCTCGATTCCAAGTTCCACAAAGACCAGCTCTGAGCCAACCTCAGT
The DNA here is from genome assembly GCF_056783735.1 of Eptatretus burgeri. NCBI lineage: Eukaryota > Metazoa > Chordata > Myxini > Myxiniformes > Myxinidae > Eptatretus > Eptatretus burgeri. Next base: position 85,875,903 of record NC_140966.1, read on the forward strand.
ACAAGAATAGTTGAAAGAAAGGGTTTTCTTTTTATTTTGTTTCCCCGTTTTCTGTATTTGAGTCCGTGTGAGGAGGCACCTCGACTTTAGGATTTATGTAGTTCATTTATATCATTACCTTTTGAATTACTGTCTTTTGTAAATATTCGTTTATTTTCATTAAATGGGTCCTTTTGCGCATGCACTGGATGTGTGCTTACATGGACTTGGTTCTGGTCGCCGAGCACTTTTTGACCTGTCATTGCCAGCACAAAATCCATAATTCCAAGTCTTTCAAACATAATTTTCAGCATTTAGACGAGTGTCAATTTCAAAATGGTTAACAATAATTGTTCTGTTACTGAATAAATAAATAAATAAATAAATAACATATGATTCATGGAAATAGAGGAAATACGACAAATATCTGGATGAGAGGAAGTGTTGATTTCTTATCATTTCCTATCAATACAATTAGCGGTCACAATGAAAATATTTTAAACACACAGGTGCACGCGCGCGCACACACACACACACACCAACAGATGCAAATTTTGGAAAATTTTTCTTGTGGCCCCAGAACCAAAGAATACACTATTTATAAAAACCCTCTCAGCTCCTATAGCTCCCACCTCCCTCACCCTCCCAACATAAGAGTAAATATCATCATTTTAAACTTACCGGGCGTAGTAGCGTGCGCCTGTAATCCAGCTACTCGGAGGCTTGGGTTGGAGGATCACTTGAGGATGAGAGCTCTGCACTGAGCCGTGCTATGAGAGGGTGTAGGGCAGCCCGGAATCATGGCGAAACCCAATCCATATCCCTGTGTCGTAAGAGGCAACCAGGGTTGCGTCAGGAAGGGCATCCGGCGTAAAAACTAAGCCAAATCATTATGCGGATCATAACGGATGATCTGCTGTGGCGACCCCTAATGGGAGCAGCCGAAAGAAGAAGAAGATCATTTTAAACTTTCCCAGCACATTCAAAAGCCCCAGATATCTCCTTCCCATCAGTGTTCAGAAGCACCTAATCCAGATACACAGTCCATTCACTGGTAGCGATCCGTCGGGGATTTGTGTACCAAATGCCTTTCCACTCAGTCCTAACACCGGTCCACATGGTCGGGAGTTTGAAGGACGAGCAGCTGCCCGTTCGGTGACTTGAGAAGGTTCCCCCAAATCTGTCATTGTGCAGAGGCAAAACTTTTCTCAGGTACTTTTCCAAGTATTTTCAACTTATTTCAGAAGCTTTGTGAACTATTTTAAGTTACAATACTCGTCTCCCACACAATATAAGTACTTTACAATGGTCTGAACACCGACGTTTCCTGGGGTTTCTACACATGCGTGCCAAGCATTCTTGGACAGAATACATCATTTTGAAAGTCACGTATTCCTTAACACCACTTTGCATGACACATACAGGATAATAAAAACAACAACTAGAATGGCACTTGATAGAGTGCATACCTCCAACAGTTTACATTTCGCATCTGTACCTCAACAAAAATCTCAATGGCTTGTTCTTGTCACTGACCAAACTCATCCACAAAGTTTTGCCAAAAATTATCCACAACTTTTTGAGATATTGTGTTATATTTCGTTTTGGTCCCATCTTTTAATGGAGAAGAATCACTGAAATGTTTTTTTTAATTCTCCTATCCAGATCCAGATCTTCACCAAAATCAAATCAATTCTTGTCACACATCCAACCTGCCAGCCAAGTTTCATCCAAATCCGTTTATACCATTTTGAGATATCGTGCTACATATCGTTTTTGGCACGATTTCTCAAAGGCGAAGAATCACTTTTAAAATTCTAGGATCCTTCACCAGATCTTCACCAAATTCTAATCAATTCCTCCCTGTCACACACTCAACTTATCCACCAATGTTCATCCAAATCCGTCCATAACTTTTTGAGATATCCTGCTCATAGATAGACAACAACAAAGATGTGCTTAGCACAATAGATTGTGAAATCCATCACCAACATGCTTCCTGGTTTTGATTGATGAACCAATTCAGTGACCCATTTTATATGTATGTATATATGTATATATGCATGTGTATATATATTGTTACGGTTGTGGAAATTCACAGAACACTATTCAGGTTCCCCGAAGATCAGTTATGTCGATAAGTGTGTGTCCAGGTTAGATTTCCCCACTGATGTATAACGGGCTGTGAATCTTGAGGTAGTGTTATTATGTTCCTATTTTTATTTTAAACAATCATCTCCTCACCACCTTCTCCACAACCGCCAACATCTCATCACCTTCTCCACAACCGCCAACATCTCCTCACCACCTTCGCCACCACCGCCATCATCTCCTCACCACCTTCTCCACAACCGCCAACATCTCCTCACCACCTTCTCCACAACCGCCAACATCTCCACAAACAACATCTCTACAACCACACCACCTTCACCAAAACGCCAACAAACTCCAGAACAACGCCACAAAGTTTACAACCACGGAATCTCTACAAACAAAAAGAACAACTCAACAACTCCCGCCCCGATATTCCGGGACAAAAACAGGATTGACGGTTGGGGCAGGTCCCTCAGATCGGGAAAACAAAAGTGACGGTTACAAAAAGTATGCTGCGAAGAAAAAGAACCCGATCACTCCTCGGATTTTTCCCCCGCGTGCTGAGAAGGGAGGGCGAATGCCCCTGGGCGATAAAAAGCCGTGTTCGCTGGCTGGAGAGAGTCGAGTTGGTGAGAGAGTCGAGGGGGTGAGTGGAGTCGAGTTGGTGAGTCCAGTCGAGTGGAGAGTTGGTGGAGTCAAGTGGAGATCGGGTCTGGAGATCGGGTCTGGAGACCAGAGTTGGGAGACGAGAGTCAGAGTCTGGAGACGGCCGTGGAAAGTCGGGCGCGCTGCTCGGCCCTGGACCAACCAAGCCGCCATTACAACAGCTGCCGCTTTGACAATAGAGACATAAGGAGGGTCGCTGACAGAAAGACCCATCGAGTCGCCTCAAGGGCGACAAAGGTAACCTGCATGGCCTCACGGAGCTCCTTCGGTCATCCCAGCTTCGAGGAACATTAAAAGCTTACGAGCCCAGTGCTATCTTTCTTTTCTGGGGTTTTTGCATGGAAGTCTGTGGCGCCTTGTTCCTAAGTAGAATTGTTCTAAGTGCCATGTACATAATAAATAGATATCGGCTGTAGGTTTTTGCTCGTGTCATGTCCCATCCCCCCATTCATTGCATACGTGTGAAAATAAATTTCCCCATTGTTGAAATGTCACCTGCTCGTTGCGTCCTTTCCTGCCATTGACTGCCATAATTGCGTTCAGAATAAATAGCTGGCTAATTAATAGCCGATAAAACGTACATCTCGTCCGAGGGGGCTTGGCGATATAAAACCGCTCAGCAATCGCAAACGGAACGAGCTGCTTAAAGCGGCTCGTTTTCGTGCAGGCTCCGTTGAGGTGTAAATCCCCGGCATTTCTGTCTGCGTGAATAATTAGGTACATCGACAATTCGGCGATCGACCCTGTAGCACATGGACAGAAGAGTTGGCTGATTTGTGGTGTGGTTAACAACACCCGTAGCTGGGTTTCGGCGTTGATCCGAAAAGCTGCGACTGGATTGCTCGTTCGGTGGGCGCGCGCTGCCGCAATTTAGCAAAAGGCGGTCGCCCCCATGCCGAACGGGCGAAAATCCACAAATATATATATATATATATATATATATATATATATATATATATATATATATATACACACATGTATATCTTCTTCTTATTTCGGCTGCTCCCGTTGGGGTCGCCACAGTGGATCATCCGTTATGATCCGCATACTGATTTGGCATAGGTTTTACACCGGATGCCCTTCCTGACGCAACCCTGGTCACCTCTTGCAACACAGGGATAAGGATTGGGTTTTGCCATGATTCCGGGCTGCCCTACACCCTCTCATAGCGCGGCCCAGCGCAGAGTCCCCGTCCTCAAGCGATCCTCCAACCCAAGCCTCCGAGTAGCCGGATTACAGGCGCACGCCACTACGCCCGGTTACATATACATATATATATATATATATATATATATATATATATATATATATATATATATATATATATATATATATATATATATATATATATATATATATATATATATATATATATATATATATATATATATATATATATATATGTGTGTGTTTGTATCATAGACTCCTATAGAGAAGGACTGCAACCTCACGATCTCAGGGTTTGTAACTTGAGTCTGAAGGATTAACTTGAGTCCGGGGCTAAAATGACTTCGAGAAGGGCGAGAGACACGATCTCGGGATCCATATAGGGGTTTTTGAGGACGGCGAGTTCAATAGGGTCATTTTCAACACCATCTGAGGTCATCTTCAAGGTCAAAAGGTCATATTTCAAGGTCAAATGACTGAATTTTGGTATTTTTTGCCCATTTTTGTGTCTAACTCATAGAGGAAGACTGTTGTAAAGTCTATGACAAAACATGACATTGTGCACCTACTGCACCTACTTGCTGATTTCTATCATCGTTAACTAATGTATGTTTTGTTTGTTTATCTTTCAGAAACTGTCCAGCTGGTGATCTCACAGGATATTTGTGTTGTTTCCTGCTTTGGTGACAATATGCCACGTCGTTGCAGCTGCTTTGGTTGTAGAGGAAACTATGATTGGACGCCTTATGTAAAGGTCATATCCTTCCCAAAAGATCCTGAAGAGGGAGAGATGGATATTGGCAATACCAAATGAGAAAGAAAGCTTGAGGTGCTTAAAGGAGATATACATTTGTGAGACACATTTCAATTGTGATTGGGTGTCAGGGGTGGCAAATGACCCAAAGAACCCCCATCAATATTTCCTGGAGTACCAAAATCAGCTTTGAAGCAGGTGACCTCAGCCCCACGCCCAACATCATCTTCTACGTCAGAATCAAGAGCTAAGAAGATGCAGGCAGCTGATGAGGCTGCAGACAATATCCAAGATTTCGACCACTTCTGTGCAAAAATCAGCTTGTATTTTCCTGGCTTTAATGTCATAAAAGACCAGGAAAACGTTTACCTATCAAGAACTGATGCTACTGGACAAACTGTCAAGCAGTTCTTTCATTTCCAACAAGTTCACTCACCTTTTGGATTTCTATTCTTGAATAGAGGTGAGAAAGATGGCATTGAGGTGCCCAAACGACTTTTTCCTTTGCAGAAGAACAGCCTGCTCTCAAAATGGTCCCAGATTAGATCCATAACTGACCAGGTAAACATCTATGAATGCACAAACAAGGAAATTCTTCAGCTTATAATAAGCCAGCTCTGTTGGATGACTGAGGCACACGAGCTTCCTCATTTCACCTTCCTTCTGTCGCTGCTGCATCTTATGTTCAAACCTCTTGATCGTCGCCGATTTGATTCTGATACTATGATTTTCGCAATGCAGCTTCACAACATATCACCCAGTGCATACAAAATGATTCGGCGATCCGGCTTAATTATTCTACCATCAACAAAAAAGGTAAAACAGATGCTTGCTAGTAGTCAGCAGGACTCCAACCTCAAAACCTTGTTCAACCAGCTTAAACCACAGCAGCGTTTGGTCAATTTAATGTTTGACGAGGTAAAGCTGGTCGAGACATTGCGATTTTCTGGAGGGCATGTTGTAGTATATGCTCAAAATGCAGCAGCAGGTGGTGAACACGAAATGCTTGCTTCACATGCTATGGTTGTTGAAGTTGCCTGCCATTTCGGTGGTCCACGCTATATTCTACGCATTTTGCCCTGCAAAAAACTAACTGCCGATCAGCTGAAGGAACTCCTTATCGAAGCTGCATCAGCTGTAGTTGGTGCTGGCGGTACTGTGATTTCTTTGATATGTGACAATTGCAATACCAACCGCACTGTTTTTTCAAAACTTGGAGGACCAGGAAGTTGCCAAGTGCTGTCAATTCAAGAGCAATCTATGTTCTTAGTGTACGACTATGTGCACATCTTCAAAAATGTTCGCAACGACTGGATTACTGTTGATGGCAAGACACTCTCATTTGTCGTAGATGGTAATGAGTACAAAGCTTACTGGAGTGATATTCAGAAGGTTTATGAGATCGATCGGGCTACTGCTATTCGCTTAACCAAGCTGACGCACACCGCTGTTTTCCCCAAGCCCCTTCAACGCCAGAGCGCACCATTGGTATGCCAAGTGTTCAATGACAAGAATGTCGCTGCTTTAAAGACCTTCAAGGATTCACTGGGCATCAGCGAATGCACAATCATCCTCACCCAGATAATGAGTGAGTGGTTCAAGATGATGAATGTGAAAGACCGTTTCTCAGCTATCCATCTGCGCGACGAATCCAGACAGCCTTGGACAGCAGACTGTACAAGTTTCACGAGGCTGGAGCAGGCCTGCCAAATTATATCTACCTGCACATGGCAAGGAGGTGGTGGACGTAAGCTGAAGCTCACTCAGCAAACTGCTGAAGCCTTCACTGTGTCCACACGTAATAATGTGGATGCTGCCAAGTTGCTTCTGGCAGAGAAAGACTTTGACTCCGTTCTTCCTGCTATATTTGCAGATGAAGCCTTGGAAAAGTTTTTCGGCCAAGCCAGGCAAAGAAGCGGTGGAAACTTCTACGTTGATGTAGTTGACATGGCTGCAGCTAAAATTGTAAATTTGCACAACACTCATTAAGCATGACATTATGCCTGAATCGAGTTCTCGTGTGATTGATTGCGACAAGAACTGCACAACTTCCATAAATCCAGATGAGCGAAGTGAACTCGTTGACGAGATTACTCCTCAAGAAACTCAGGATCTCTTGGGGTCTGAGGATGCCCTTCAGCATATAGTAGTTTATTTGGCCAGACACCTTGTTCATAAATATGGCGATAGCACTGGTATGGAGGAGATCATTGATGATGAAGATGGTAACGAGGTGTCATCTGAGTTTCGAGATAATTTGAATAGAGGTGGATTGAGTGTGCCGACTATGTCAATGGTCTTTTTTGTACATAATGCCTATAATTTGTATGACAAGAATAAAATGCGCTGCCGATTTCATTTTGCTGAGCTGTTATCCTCTGTTGATGCACCTTTAGCTAGTAGTAATGCTGCATGTACGACTTTCGGTAACATTCTATTGAAAGCTCATGTCCTCAATGTAAGTGACAAAGAAAAAGCTTTGGGATGCATCAGGAGGCAAGAAAAGCTCTCCAACTAGTGATAGACATAGACATACTTGTAATAGGCATAGTGTTGTGACATGCATATACTGTTTATGGAATACGATATATATATATATATATATATATATATATATATATATATATATATATATCAAAGTTTGACAGCTCTACACACTTGCATCTTATTACAATCAGCCATCTCTCACCGTTTATGAGTTAGACACAAAAACGGGCAAAAAATACCAAAATTCAGAAATGTGACCTTGAAATATGACCTTTTGACCTTGAAGATGACCTCAGGCTGTGTTAAAAATGACACTGTTGAACTCGCCGTCCTCAAAAACCCCTATAGCGATCCTGAGATCGTGTCTCCAGCACTTTGAGAAGTCATTTTAGCCCCGGACTCAAGTTAATCCTTCAGACTCAAGTTACAAACCCCGAGCATGGGAGGTTCCAGTCCTTCTCTATAGAAATCTATTGTTTGTATGGATATATATATATATATATATATATATATATATATATATATATATATATATATATATATATATATATATATATATATATATATATATATATATATATATATATATATATATATATATATAGTTGTGGTTGAGGAAATTCGCAAACCACCATTCAGGTCCTGTAGGTGAGATATCTCTGCAAGTTCATGTGTAGTTAGCCCAAACCCATTGTTTAGAGGGAATAAATGTGATTCATTCGGGCTGCGACCCTTTAAGATAGCCGTTTTTCTGTTCTATCTTTATTTTGAACCAACCACGTCTCAACCGCCATCACACAACAACCACCAACCGTAACGCCGCTTCACAACAGCCACGACCTTTACCGTCACGGCTCGCTCCCGTAAACATCGCATCACCGCCATTCCAAGCGTCGCCATGGCCATCACCGCCACTTTAGGCCCTCCACCACCTTTGCCTCTCCTTCTGCGGCCGTTCCCGCGCCACTTGTGGGCGCCGAGCATCAGGCTGTCCTGGCCTCGTACAGGGTGCGCACTGAGCCGCGGGTACAAAGAGCGGCCTTTCCGAGGGGAAGTCGGATCAGGAATGATACACGCCCACTTCGGTTCCGTCCTATCAGCGAGCGCGGGGCGATTTGGCCCCGCCTCCAGGCGCGTCGGAGTAGAATCAATATATGCAAATTCGAGGATCAGGGGAGGTTCACGCCCACTTTTCCTCCGTCCAATGGGCGAGCGTGGCTCCGCCCCCGAGCTCATCCTGATCCGGAAATTTGCATATGGGTTCTCCTGCCGTACTATAAAGCGCCGAGCGCGGGGCGAATTCAGTCAGTTTTGGGTCGGAAGCAGTTGGAGGCAGTCGCAGTTTTGGGCTCGGGCGAGTTGGAGAGGTGTGGCGGCGGCGGAGTGTGGCAGCAGCAACCAAGACGGGTCTGGAGGAGAGTCGGAGTCTGTCGGGGTTCGGAGTCTGTCGGGGAGCTGCAGAGAGGGGAAGCCGGGAGCGCGGTCGAGGTCGCAGTGGAGGCGCTCGTCGCGGGACCCAAGCAAGCCAGCGATCCTCTTTCCCCAGAGCATCAACAATTCCCCCCTTTCCCCCCCCCCCCCCCCGTGCTGAGATAGTGTGGAAAGGGGGTCCCGTTCCCACCCCATTCCAAGCAGTGCCAACGAAACCCGCGGAGGAGCGCGGAGTCGGGGCACTGCCGCGACATTTGCGGCTCATCACAAGACGGGTAGGCTCCGCCCGGTCTCGCGCCCACAGACGACGTCTGCCCCCTTGTCGTTGAGGGTGGCCCTTTTATTTTGCTTTTGAGTATATGTGTTGTCGGCGCCGTCTGTAAAGTAAAACTGTGTAAGTGTTGCCGTGTGCTCGCGTAGTGGTAGTAGATCTGCATTGTTGTGTTTCTTTTGCAATTGCTTTTGGTGCATAATTGTTGTAATTGTATATGTGTGCTTTCCGTTTGCCGCGGAATAAATGTGCCTTATGTTGAACTGTTTTTCCTGTTTCGCTTCGTCTTCTCTTTAATTGAATCTCCATCTTACTTCACGTAAAGGGTTGGTAGTGGGCTAAATACGCCCGATAATTAATCGGAACCGTCGAGGTTGACGATAACACCGCTCGGTTATCCCGATAGTACGGAACGGGTCGCTTAAAGTGGCCCGTGTCCGAAGTCGACCTGCGGCGAGGTGCGATCGCCCGGTCTACCCTCCGTGTGGGTAATTAGGTAGGTCGAATTTGGCGAACAACCCTATCCCACGCGGGGGGGCGATTGGCACGATCGTGGTGAGGCCGAAAGGCCCACCCGTGACTGGTTCCCGGTGTTAGTCCGAGAGGGTCACGACGGAATTGTCCGTCCGGTGGGCGACGTGCCGCGATTCGAGTTACGTGGCCGCTCGCACGCCGGCGGGCGCGAATTCGCAACAATATATATATATATATATATATATATATATATATATATATATATATATATATATATATATATATATATATATATATTATTATGAATCTACGCCCGCCAGGTGTGTGAACGACCGCTTTCGCCAATGGCAGCCGCCCGCCCACCGGACGAGCAATTCAGTCGTGACTTCCCAGAACAATGCCGAGAACCAGTCACGGGTGTGCCTTCAACGCACACCATGGCCCAGTCCGTATTCTACCAGCGCTATTCTACGTATTCTACCAGTCCGTATTCTACGTATTCTTCCAGCGTATTCTACAGGGTCAATCGCCGAATATCGACATACCTAAGTATTCGCGCGGGTAACCTACCGAGGGACCGTACCTCGGCGAAGGCCTGTTTGGACACGAACTGCTTCAGCGGTTCGTTCCGTTCTGGGATAACCGAGCAGGTATTATCGCCAGACCTCGCCGGACCCGATTCTATTATCGGAATTCAAAAACCAACTTTTATTCCTAAATGCAATACATCGGTTCAATTTGGGGGGGAAAAAGACACGACGAACGGGTTAACATTCACACAAGCATATTCATTTACTACACACATATACAGGGATGCAGGTATATACAGGCAAGGAATTAAAAAACACGCATGCAGTTGCTTTACGAAGACTGTGGGAAGGGACAAAGAGACGAGCAAGGTGAAAACACTACAACCGACTATTGTTTTATCATGTACATTTATTTAACAACAGTTCCACTTGAAAGACTCGGCGCCACAACATTCACTCAAAAGAAAAGCAAAGAAAAGACCCCCTCACAGACAATGGAGTCAGACTGGGCCCGTGGGGCTTTGGTGACCGAAAGGGCCCCACGAGACTGTTGCAGGTTATCTGCACCCTCGTGGTGCCTTGATGGGGTGAGTCGCGACGTCCCGTCCCCACGGCAGCTGGCGTAGCCGCGGTTGAGCTCGGGCCTTGCCAAGCGGCAGGCGAGCTCTCTCCGGCTCTCCCCGCACGCGCAGGTTCGCGCGACACAGCAGGGCTGCGCCTCCAGCCTGCCTCTCCTTTGCGATGCCCAGACCTCCACCGACCGACCGCTCCAAGCTCCTGACTCGAACACGAGCCCAGATCTTTACGCAGCTCTGGCAGAAGCAGCACAGCTCCTTCCGTGGCGTCCAGCAGCAGCCCCAACACCAGCAACGACAGAGAGAGAGAGCGAACGCTCCGTGCGCGCTTTTTATTACCCACACCCCGTCCCTCCGCTCTCGCCCCGCCTCCTCCACTCTCTCCCCGCCCTCCTTCCAGAACAGGCGGGAAACTTCCAGAACATCGGGAAACTTCTCAAAGGAAGCGTTTTCCCGCCAAATTAGGGATGCGCGCCGCCGCGGTAGTTCTCTTTGTCCCTTGCAGGGTGGTTGTGTCAAGCGGTTGGTCCAAAATAACGATAGCAAAGAATAACGGCGAACTCAAAGATCACAGCCCTGTCCACACAAAAAATTCCCATTAAACAACGGTGGGGAAATCTATCTGAACACACACTTTGCAATATAACTGAACTAAGGACCTTTATGGTGTTCTGTGAATTTCCACAGCCATAACACGACCCCCTCCCCTTTTTACCGACTCGTCCCGAGTCGTCACATTTTCGTGTGCTATTATGTGCAAGTCTCCCCTCGTACGTTTTATCTTCGGATCCCTGAGTGAGACATTTCGTGTATTCGTGTCCCAAAAATAAATAACCTAGGGCTGAGTAACTAACTGAACAAACCCACTCATACAGACGACTAAAATAAATTGCCGGCGCTATGACAAACATGCAGTGGGCGCAACTCATGTACAATTTTAACTTAACTTATAAGTTTTACACTAAACCATGGCCCAGGATCGATGGACTCTGTGGGGGAAAAAAACAGGGAGCCAGGCTGCTCACACGCAGTCTCTGGCTCATGAGTCAATTGCAGGTTTGAACACAAGCCGCACACGGGCTGCACCAACGCAGCCCCCGTGTGCAGCTGCCTGTAGGGCAGTCCCTGCAGAATGCACGATGATCCTGGCTCACATGGTAATGAATGGATGGGCAAATGCAACAAACGCGGTGCACGGGCTGCCAATGCAGTCCCGTGATGCGGCTGCCTCCAGGGCAGTCCCTGCAGCACGCGCGATGATCCTGGCGCACATGGTAATGGACAGAAATGAGGCAAATGAACAAAAGGGCTAGCAGGCATGGGGCCAAAGCAAAGGCAGGCAGAAATGGCAAGGCAAGACAAGGCATGGCAAGGCAAGACAATGCCGTTGTAGCAAAACAACCGGCATATGAATGACCGGCACAGGCCTTGCAGTAGAACAGCCGGCAGATGAATGACCGGCACAAGCCTTTTGTCTTGTTCAATGAGGTTGGTGGAGGAAGTGCGGTGGTGCTGGTCACTCGGAAGGCGGGCTCGGACCTACCCTACTGTCTCCCTCCCAACCTATCGCCTTTGCCTGTCTCTGTCCATACCCACTTCCCCTAGTTTGTAAAAATCCCCAATTTTGCCCCAACTTCTTTTTTTTGTTTTATTTTATTTTTATTTTCCCGATTATAAATCGTCTCCCAAACCCCCTTTATTGTCTCTGACCGGCTAACCTATCGTCATCCGAGCCTACTCCCAACCCCTACTTTCCCTTCCTGGAGGGGAATAAGGGGGAGCGAGTGTCTTGTGTCGAGGCCCAATGAAGCCTCAGAATGGCCTCCTCATATCTCGGCGATCTTTTTACCCAAAGTGGGTCCAGCGGCCCACAACGAGAGCGAAGGGATGGATGGTACGGAGGGGTACACTTCCTAATCTACCCTCACATTTATTAACCTTAAACTACCCTGGGGCTTTCCAAAAGTGCCTCTCGCCTAATCTATTGGTTCTATCAATCCAGATTCCCGTCGCCTGTGTTGGTTCCCACACAAATTTCAAGCCTCGCCCTCAAGTTTTCCCTCGTGCCCTCGCACGGTCTCATGGCTGGGATGCGTGGCTACCTTGGCAGGAACTACTCTCTGCCGATTCTCCAACGATGGCACCCCCGGGCACTACAACTGTCTCCGAGCCTACCAGCTCCCGAAACACTGGGGAGTGCCCTCCCTGGTGTCTCCCCTGAAACGCTCACGTGGCAGGCTGGCGCCCCGGGCCCCGCATCATGCGGGCCCACCTGTGCCCACTACGCTATCACGGCCCACAATGGATCCTTGGCCGACTAGCCCGGTGCCCGGGGTACCCACGAAGCGATACTCACCATTCGTAGCCACGCTCCCTGCCCGTGCACCGTTTTGTTGCTTGAGTCAGCTCATCGCGCGTTCTGCAGGGACTGCCCTGTAGGCAGCCGCACACGGGACTGCACTGGCAGCCCGTGCACCGCTTGTGTTCACTGCGCTCATTTCACGGGGGAGGCCGAGGACTGCGTTTGAGCAGCTGGCCACATTCCCTGTCACCTGCATTATTTCATAAGCCAGAGACTGTGTGTGAGCAGCCTGGCTCCCTGCTTTTTCCCCGCAGAGTCCATCAGTCCTGGGCCATGGTTTAGTGTAAATGTATAAGGTTAAGTAAAATTGTACATGAGTTACGTTCCCTGCATGTGTTTCTTAGCGCCGGCAATTTAGTTAAGTCGTCTGTATGAGTGGGTTTGTTCATTTAGTGACTCAGCCCGTAGGTTATTTATTTTTGGGACACGAATACACTAAATGTCGCACTCAGGGATCCGAAGATAAAACGTACTAGGGGAACTTACACATGATGGCACACGAAAATTTGGCAACTCAGGACGAGTCTGTAAAAAGGGGAGGGGGTAGTGTTACGGCCGTGGAAATTCGCAGAACACCATTAAGGTCCTTAGTTCAGTTAGATCGATAAGTTTGTGTTCAGTTAGATTTCCCCACCGTTGTTTGATGGGATTTATTCGTGTGGACAGGGCTGTGATCTTTGAGTTAGCCGTTATTCTTTACTATCGTTATTTTGGACCAAACGCTTCACACAACCACCCTAACCACAAAGCGCCACCAATTACAACAACCACGATCACCTCAACCCTCATAAGCACACCACCGCGTTTCCACCTCGGCACACGGTTGCCAGAGGCCTGGCCTTCGAGGGAAAGCAGGCGGCCCCCGTTCCCCCCTCCCCCGGACGAATGGCGTCGCCACGGTGAATTTCACCCTGCAAGGGACAGAGAACTACCACGGAGGCGCGCGTCCCTAATTTGGCGGGAAAATTCTTCCTTCGAGAAGTTTCCCGCATGTTCTGGAAGTTTCTCGCATGTTCTGAAAGGAGGGCGGGGCGAGAGCGGAGGGGCGGAGCGTGGGTAATAAAAAGGGCGCACGGAGCGCACGGAGCGCGCGCTCGCTCTCTCTCTCTCTCTCTCTCTCTCTCTCTCTCTCTCTCTCTCTCTCTCTCTCTCTCTCTCTCTCTCTCTCTCTCTCTCTCTCTCTCTCTCTCTCTCTCTCTCTCTCTCTCTCTCTCTCTCTCTCTCTCTCTCTCTCTCTCTCTCTCCTCGTGCTGAGGAGAATCGCGAGGGGGAGCTGCTGCTGCTTGCGATGGTGGAAAGAACTCTCTCTGGAGTTGCTGCTGGGGTTGCTGTCGTTGCTGGTGTGGTTGCTGCCACTGGACGCAGCGTAAGGAGCTGTGTTGCTTCTGCCGGAGCTGCGTGAAGATCTGGGCTCGTGTCCGAGTCAGGAGCTTGGAGCAGTCGGTCGGTGGAGGTCCGGGCATCACGAAGGAGACGCGGGCTGGAGGCGCAGCCCTGCTGTGTCGCGCGAACCTGCACGTGTGTGTGGGGAGAGCCGGAGAGAGCTCGCCTGCCGCTTGGCAAGGCCCGAGCTCAACCGTGGCTACGCTAGCTGCCGTGGGGACGGGACGTCGCGACTCGCCCCATCAAGGCACCACGAGGGTGCAGGTAACCTGCAACGGTCTCGTGGGGCCCTTTCGGTCACCAAAGCCCCACGTTATAAAGGCCCACGGGCCCAGTCTGACTCCCTTGTCTGTGAGGGGGTCTTTTCTTTGCTTTTATTTTGAGTGAATGTTGTGGCGCCGAGTCTTTCAAGTAGAACTGTTGTTAAGTAAATGTACATGGTACAACAATATTCGGTTGTAGTGTTTTCACCTTGCTCGTATCTTTGTCCCATCCCGCAGTCTTCGTAAAGCAACTGCATGCGTGTTTTTTAATTCCTTGCCTGTATATACGTACCTGCATCCCTGTATACGTGTGTAGTAAATAAATGTGCTTGGGTGAATGTTAACCCGTTCGTCGTGTCTTTTTTTCCCCAAATTGAACCGCCGCATTGCATTTCGGAATACTAGATGGTTTTTGAAGACCGATAATAGAATCTGGTCCGGCGAGGTCTGGCGATAACACCCGCTCGGTTATCTCAGAACGGAACGAACCGCTTAAGCGGTTCGTGTCCAAACAGGCCTTCGCCAAGGTACGGTCCCTCGGTAGGTTACCCGCGCGAATACTTAGGTATATCGATATTTGGAGATTGACCCTGTCGCGCGTGGGTAGAATACGGACTGGGCCGTGGTGTGCGTTGAAAGCACACCGGTGACTGGTTCTTGGCGTTGTTCTGGGAAGTCACGACTGAATTGCTCATCCGGTGGGCGTGGGGCTGCCATTGGCAAAGCGGTCGTTCGCACGCCGGGCGGCGTATATTCGTAACAATATGTATGGATGTGTATATATATATATATATATATATATATATATATATATATATATATATATATATATATATATATATATATATATATGTACATGTATATTGGTATATATGTATGTATGTATGTATCTTCTTCTTTCGGCTGCTCCCGTGAGGGGTCGCCACAGCGGATCATCAATATGATCCGCATAGTGATTTGGCACATGTTTTACACCGGATGCCCTTCCTAACGCAACCCTGGTCACCTCTTGCGACACAGGGAATATATATGTATGTATCTCTCTCTCTCTATATATATATATATATATATATATATATATATATATGTATGTATGTATGTATCGATCTCTATATATATATATATATATATATATATATATATATATATATGTATATACAGTAATCCCCCGCTATATCGCGCCCCCTGTTCATCACGGGTTTTCCCTTGGAACCTAACTACAGTCATGCGCCGCTTAATGACGCTTCGGGCAACGGCGGATCGCATATACGACGGATCTGCCAGCTCTGAAAAAAAAAAAAATGTAACTGAAAAATTCCTATTGCCGAGTGATGTTGCCTCGTATAAAAATAGCACATACAATTATGTACACTGTACAGTACATAATACCTCATAATGATAAACGACAGTGTGGCTCTGTTATAATGCGATCGTTGAGATCCATAAAATGTCATCGCAAAAAAACAGGATCGTGCGAAATCGGGGTTCAAGGAAATCGGCTTTCAAACTGAACCAATGTTTGCACGTTTACCTTCTCGCAAGTAAATTACCTTTGAATTGAAGAATTCCGCAAATAAATCGTTGTTCTTAGTCGACATTAAAACACAAATTTGTTTTTAGTGAAGCTTTTTATGTTGTTAAAACAATCGCACCGTTCCGAAAATATATATTACAATTGACAGGTGCTCGTTTCTTCATTTGTAAATTATAACATCGATGCAATGATTACGTATTTATAAAATCCAAACGCTAATTAGTCACCTTTCGAGAATCGATGCGAGAGGAGATTGTAAGCTGCTGCTAACAACACCGATGGCCGTCATGAACAGCACAAAGGTAAATCTAACGTGTCTTCCGTCCCTCTTGGATGTGTATTCCAATTGCCGACAGTATTCAGTAAAGTAACATGCTGTACAGGTTTGTGTCCAAGGAGCAATAGGCCACACCATAAAGCCTAGGTGTCTAGGTTTGTGTAAGTACGATGTTCGAAAACGAAAACGAAAAAAAAAAATGATGTTGGCACAACGACGACGTCGCTTCACGACGCAT